>NC_134033.1:3806230-4119980 GCF_964204645.1 Tubulanus polymorphus | reverse complement strand
ACGTTTGTGACGGTCGATCCGATTGTCCTAATTCAGAAGATGAACGAAACTGCGAGACTTGGTCGTGTCCGGGAATGTTTAAATGTGGCCAGGAAAACCGATGTATTCCGCAATCTGAAGTTTGCGACGGAGTCGTAAATTGTAAACATAACTCGGATGACGAGTCATTCTGTAAGGTCACGTGTCCTGAGCGTTGTAATTGCCGGGGTCATTTCATCGATTGTGAAAATGCTCTTTTATCAGATATCACTGATCGTTTTATAGAATCAACTCGGGTTTTGATTTTGTCTAATAATCGAGTCGTATTTAACGAGTCGACGTTCAACTCTTTCATTTATCTTCGTTTTCTCGATATTTCGGGAAATAATTTGTCTTACATCGTTCCAAACGCGTTTTCTAATCTTGTTGTAACCGTTACAACAGTTTATCAAAGCCAGATGGCTATAGTGCCCGTGGACCTGGTTACCACCGAGATCCCGTGTGAACTCGCGTTTCATAATCTATAACACGTGTATTATTTTGTTTCTAACTAGTTTAAGACTGTGCCTGTTCTCTCGTTTGTATATTTTAATCCTTTTTATAGTAACATTTTGACAGTTTGTAACATTCTCAACAGATTGTAATCATAATTAGTTCCCAGCCTGATTTTGTATAAAGGCCGCAACAAATATCCTGTAAAATCAGTTCATCTATGCAAGCCTGACTGTACACATCTCTCCGCTAAATAAATCGCTATAGTCTGAAGAAAGTCTTAAAGTTAGTCATTTTCATGACGAAAGGAACGGCTGCTTCAAGGGACAGGACGACGACTCTGCCTTGCTGCTTCAACCAGGGGACGTGACTCTGGCCGACTCGCTAAATTTGCTTCTGTCTGGTGACCCGCCTGGCTTTGCTTCTGCCTTGTCGACCCGCCTGGCTTCTGCTTCTGCCCGGCCTTTGCTTTGCTTCTGTCCGAGAACCTATACAGTCCTCCTCGCTCGCTTCCTCACTCCCATCGCCTGTCAGTGGAGTGAGCCCGAAACCCCGTGGTGTTGGACCGAGAACTCTCCCAACATTAACTGGTCCCTCGAACCGGATAGAAGACAACAAAGATGACCGAAGAAAGCAGAAAACTGAAGACCACCCGAGGCTGCAGAAAAGCAACGTTTACCCGGATCTGCAACCAAGTGACCACGCTGATCGAAGTTCGAGGCAGCCGAACCCAGTTGGTGTCGCTGGTCCAGAAGTTAGCAGACGCCTTAGAAAATGTCGCGATAGCCAACGACACGTACGTCGATAGCCTCAACGATGAAACTGAGACAGCCGCCGCAGAGAAATACGTCACCGAAATCGAAGAGACGCACACACAGATGGTCGCTAGCATTAAGACCTATCTGCAGTCAAGAGCTGACGACGCCTCATCCGTCATGTCAAAGGCCTCGTCAGCGGCGTCACGAGCAACCACCGTACGTGCGCAGAAGAAGGCCCTTGAAGTAAAACAACTGAGACGTCGCCTCGAAATAGAACGTCAACAAGATGAACTCACTCGTCAAGCCAAGCTAGCCCAGGCTCAAGACGAAGCCGACGCCGCCGCGCTAGAAGCCAGCCTCCAAGACGCAGATGTCTTAAACGCTGATCGCCTACGTGACTTCGACGACGAAATCCTGCCTATGCCGCAGCCCGATAGAATCCTGCCGATGTCGCAGCCCGATAGAATCCTGCCGATGTCGCAGCCCGATAGGATCCTGCCGATGTCGCAGCTCGATAGAATCCTGCCGATGTCGCAGCCCGATAGAATCCTGCCGATGTCGCAGCCCGATAGAATCCTGCCGATGTCGCAGACCGATAGAATCATGCCGATGTCGCAGCCCGATAGAATCCTGCCGATGTCACAGCCCGATAGAACTCTGCCGCCGATGCAGCCCGTTATACCGCCGCCTGACTGGTCCATGTCGTATCAACCCGAATATCAGCCGAACCGAAACCAACCAACCAATCAAAGCAGAAGATCGAACCATCTATTCTCAAAGTCCGTACCGAAGATACATTTGCACAAGTTTGACGGTGATCCAAGCGATTGGCCGAAATGGTATGGTTTGTTTAAGGCGCTGATCGACGACCAACCAGATCTTACAAACACAGAGAAAATCACGCACTTGCAGTCAGCCGTGACCGGTGTCGCACAGCAGACGATTGCCGGTATGATGTACGAAGGTCGACTATATCACCAAGCTCTGAGATCACTCGAAGAAAGATTCGGCCGAGAAGAAGACGTCGTGAAAGCGTGCCTCAAGAAAGTTTTCACACAGCCCCCGCTGAAGAATTGTGATGCAGGACCGCTCGAAAGATTTCAAGCTAGCCTTCACTGTGCCGTGACGACCCTTGAGAATCTCGGCTATCAGGGTGACCTAGCAAGCGTAGAGAATCTTCGCCGAATCGTAATGAAGCTACCGCCAGAACTCAACCGTGAATGGGGCAAGAAAGTATTTGAGATTGAACCACGCCGCCCAAACCTGTCTGACTTGAGTAGATGGTTGACGCAGCAAGTGAAGATATCATTGAACTGTCCAGCCACGCGGACTGAAACAAGAGAAACTCGAAGTTTCGACCGACCACGACCGAATACTAGATCGATGTTCACGACCCAGAATCAAGCTAAATGTCCACTCTGCAACGAAGACCATAAGCTCGCTGTATGTCGAACGTTTAAGCTGAAGTCTGTCAACGAGAGATCAGCGTACATTGCAGAGTCAAAGAGATGTTTCTGCTGCTTGGGAGAAGGTCATCGTGTGAGATTCTGTCCTGGCAAGAAAACATGTACCCAGCCAAACTGCAAGGGGAAACATCACCCCCTGCTACACGGGAGTCAACGAGTGTACCCGAAGAGAGAAGTCGCTGCAGTGTGTCTATCAGATGAATCATCCGTCAACAACCAAGAATACTACGAGACTGAAGCCGAAATCAACACTACTAGCCGCCAGAAGCATAACGTGTCAAACGCCATACTGCAAGTCGTTCCAGTCAGACTTTATGGCGACGGAGGTCAGCACCAAGATACCTATGCGCTACTCGACTCAGGCGCACAAACGTCACTGTGCTGTAGCAGACTTGTTGATCGACTCGGTATCAGCGGCGAGAGAAAATTTCTGAAGTTGAGCAATGTCGAAAATGACGGTGAACGGTACAAGACGCTTAAATTCAAGATGAAAATCAAACCGCTCGGACCCGAAGCCGTCAAAAACGTCATAGAAGTCAACGAGGCGTGGGCTGTACCCAGATTGAACGTTTCGATGCCGAAGATAAAGAAAACGATAATCGAAAACTACTTCAGTGACATTTGTATACCAGAAACGTCATCCGGGCAAGTAGAAGTTCTGCTGGGAGCCAACGTCATCGAAGCCATCATCCAGCACGAAGTCAGAACAGCAGGGCCCGGCCGACCGATTGCCGTAAGAACCGATTTTGGCTGGTCCGTTACCGGCAATATGGCGAATACCGAACAGACGACTGAAAGAAACGTATTGTGCCTCGGGAAGTCGACCGATAATATCCACGAGACGCTTGATGCATGGTGGTCAACGGAGTCTTTCGGAACGAAGTACGACAAGCCCGTAGCCGAATCCCGAGAAGATATCAGAGCCGATAAGATCCTGCGAGAGAGAACGAGATGTCTCGGTGACAGATACGAGACGAGCCTACTGTGGAAGAACGACGACGTGCAGTTACCGAATAATCGCCCTATGGCCTACCGCCGATTAGAAACGACCGAGAAGTCCTTGATTCGTGACCCGGCGAAAGCAGAAGCATATAAGCAGACACTCGCAGCTTACATCGCCGATGGCTACGCCCGTAAACTTACGCCACTTGAAGCTGCCTCTAACCAGAAGAAGAGATGGTATTTGCCGCATCACGCCGTCGTAAACCCAAACAAGAAGAAGATCAGAGTAGTATTTGACGCTGCTGCCACTTACCAGGGAGTGTCACTGAATAACCAACTCATAACCGGCCCAGATCTGCTCCAAAGCCTACCAGGAATCCTGCTAAGATTCAGAGAAGAGCCGATTGCTATAACGGCCGATATCGAGCAGATGTATCACCAAGTAAAAGTTCGAGAAGAGGACCGACCAGCCCTCAGTTTTCTGTGGAGAGACTTAGATACCACGAGACCGCCAGACGTCTACGAAATGCAAGTCACAATCTTCGGCGCCCGGTGTTCTCCAGCCATGGCGAATTACGTCTTAGGAAAGACAGCAGAAGACAATGAATCAGAAGTAGACGCAGAAACCGCCGCAGCCATTAGAAAACATTTCTACATGGACGATTTTCTGAAGTCCGAAAATTCGACCGCCAAAGCTATTCAACGCGCAAAAGATGTAACGATGCTGGTGAAACGTGGTGGATTCAGACTGACGAAATGGACGAGCAACAGTCGTGAAGTCCTGCAAGCATTACCACCATCCGAAGTCAGCTGCCAGTCGATCGATTTGATGGCCGACCAGCTACCCGCTGAACGTACCCTCGAGGTGATATGGGATCCAGAGTCAGACACGATTGGTTTCAAGGTCCGAGAAGCAATGACGCCGGCTACCAAACGGGGAGTGCTAAGCAAAGTTTCATCAGTTTTTGACCCGTTTGGCATTGCTGCACCATTCACAGTTAAGGCGAAAATCCTGATGCAACGTCTTTGGTGTCAGAAACTCGACTGGAACGATGAACTAACTGGTGGGGACCTAGAAAATTGGCAGATCTGGCTCGAAGAATTGATCAAACTTGAGATGCTGAAAATTCCGAGATGTTACCGAGCACCAGATGTGCCGTCGACCGGGCGACAACTACATGTCTTCTGTGACGCATCCGATAAAGCCTTCGGTGCCGTGGCTTACCTTCGCACGCAACACGCTGATGGCAACGTCCGAGTCGCATTCGTCATGAGCAGATGTCGCGTCGCCCCGCTGAAGAAACTATCAATAGTTAGGTTAGAGATGCAAGCAGCAGTCCTGGCCGTGAGACTAGCCGACACCATTCGCAAAGAAATCAGCTATGTAATCGATGAGACGATATTCTGGTCGGACAGCGAAATTGTGCTGAAGTATATCGCAAATGAAACGAAACGATTCCACATCTTCATCGCCAATCGGGTAGCTGAAATCCACGACTTCTCGCATCCAAACCAATGGCGACACATCCCAGGAAGTCTGAACCCAGCTGACATCGTGTCGAGAGGTGCCACCGTCACAGAACTCAAGTCCAGCGTCTGGCTAGAAGGACCTGAATTCCTCAAACTTGATGACACAAACTGGCCGAAGTCGAAGCTAGTCGACTCAATGCTGCAAGACGATCCCGAAGTTAAGAAAGTCAACACACTGTCCGTCGCAGAAGTGTCAACCACGCTTCCAGACCCTGCTAGATGGTCCTCGTGGATGAAATACAAACGAGTCGTCGCGACAGTAGTCAGGGCTAAGTCGATCCTGATGAAGCGAGACGTCGCGAACACCGAGCCGCTGAAAGTTTCAGAGCTCGAAGAGGCGGAAATGCTGATTTTCAAAGCGGCACAAGAAGCAGCGTACGGCGAGGAAATAGCTGATTTACGAAGCCACCGACCAATCTCGAGAACTAGCAAGATACTGCCGCTAACTCCGAAGCTTGATGAGAACGGTGTCTTGAGAGTTGGTGGTCGCTTAAAAAACGCACCGATCGCAGAAGCCGCGAAACATCCGATACTGCTGCCGAAGAACCACGAAGTGACGAGACTAATCATCCACCACTATCACCACCAAATGTTCCACGGTGGTCTAGCAGTAACGATGAACGAAATCCGGCAGAAGTTCTGGATCCCCGAATGTCGTTCGACCGTGAAGAAACTCGTTCGCCGATGCGCCTACTGCATTAAAAGAAGAGCGAAGCCACAGCCGCCGATAATGGCCGACCTACCTGCTGCCAGATTCGACACCGCGAGCCCGTTCAGCAGTGTCGGTATCGACTACTTCGGACCGCTCCAAGTGAGAAAGTTCCGTAAGACGGAGAAAAGATACGGGCTGCTGGTAACGTGTCTGGCCACCAGAGCTGTGCACTTGGAAGTTGCGTACTCATTAGACACGGACAGCTTCATAATGGCACTTAGGCGATTCATCGCTAGACGCGGAAAACCAAAGAGAATCTACTCGGACAATGGGACCAATTTTACTGGTGGCGAGAAGGAACTTCGAGACCAGTTGGCGAAGCTGAACCAGACGAAAATCGCCGATGCAACGTCACAAGATCACATCCAGTGGTATTTCAACCCACCTGCCGCTAGCCATATGGGTGGAGTTTGGGAACGTCTGGTCCAGTCCGTTAAAAGAAACTTGAAAGTGGTCCTGGGAAAACAAATTGTCACCGATGAAGTGCTGCACACCGTGTTTACCGAAGTCGAAGCCGTCGTGAATTCGAGGCCACTGACGTACGTCAACTCCAGCCACGACGAACCGGAGGCGATAACACCGAGCCATTTTCTACTCGGCAAGACGAACCCGAACCTACCACCCGGAGTGTTTGATGCTGATGATTTGAACGCCAGAAAACGATGGCGACAGGCCCAGGCACTCACTAATCAGTACTGGGCTCGCTGGACGCGGGAATATCTGCCGACACTTGTCCAGCGAACCAAATGGAAGACCGCAAACCGAGACCTACAAATCGACGATGTGGTACTACTCGCCGATGACAACCTGCCACGTGGTCAGTGGCCGCTCGGACGTATCATCAATGTCCATCCCGGAAGCGATGGACATGTCCGCTCAGTGGAACTCAAGACGACAAGCGGAGTCTACAGGCGACCGGCGACGAAAGTTTGTCGACTCGATGCCTGAACTGTTTGCGACACGCGGATATCTTATTGCGAACTCTCGATGTTGGACCGATCATCTATTCGCCGCCGATTATCAATGTTTTCGTGAAAGAACAATTACGCGTGTTCGTGTATTTTCGTGATTTACCGTATTTGGACTATACCGGACTTTGGCGCGGGAGGATGTTGTAACCGTTACAACAGTTTATCAAAGCCAGATGGCTATAGTGCGCGTGGACCTGGTTACCACCGAGATCCCGTGTGAACTCGCGTTTCATAATCTATAACACGTGTATTATTTTGTTTCTAACTAGTTTAAGACTGTGCCTGTTCTCTCGTTTGTATATTTTAATCCTTTTTATAGTAACATTTTGACAGTTTGTAACATTCTCAACAGATTGTAATCATAATTAGTTCCCAGCCTGATTTTGTATAAAAGCCGCAACAAATATCCTGTAAAATCAGTTCATCTATGCAAGCCTGACTGTACACATCTCTCCGCTAAATAAATCGCTATAGTCTGAAGAAAGTCTTAAAGTTAGTCATTTCATGACGAAAGGAACGGCTGCTTCAAGGGACAGGACGACGACTCTGCCTTGCTGCTTCAACCAGGGGACGTGACTCTGGCCGACTCGCTAAATTTGCTTCTGTCTGGTGACCCGCCTGGCTTTGCTTCTGCCTTGTCGACCCGCCTGGCTTCTGCTTCTGCCCGGCCTTTGCTTTGCTTCTGTCCGAGAACCTATACAGTCCTCCTCGCTCGCTTCCTCACTCCCATCGCCTGTCAGTGGAGTGAGCCCGAAACCCCGTGGTGTTGGACCGAGAACTCTCCCAACAAATCTAAACAATCTATACGCATTAGACCTTACACACAACCGCTTAACATCATTATCTACTAATACATTCGCAGGTTTGATCGGTTTAAAACAACTATTTCTTATCGGAAATCCGCTGCAACATTTAGAAGACGGTTGTTTCCGAGGTCTGACGTCACTTACTGTTCTCAATCTTCACGAACTTTCTATATCGGTTCTCGGTGAAAATGTATTTAAAGGTTTATCCGCATTACAGTCGTTAAATATCAGCAGTAACAGAATACATTATATTTCCAGCTATGTTTTTTACGGATTGGTTGGACTTGAAATTCTAGATCTCGTCAACAATTCCGAAGTAATATCCGTAGAAAGAAACGTTCTGGGCGATCTTACATCATTGAAATACCTCGCTTCGGATGCTTACAAATTTTGCTGCATGGCACCGAATGTTGATCGATGTCTTCCCGAAGCTGATCAATTTTCCACCTGTTCTGACCTGATGGGTAACGCTGTACTGAGGGCCATCATCTGGGTGATCGCATCTTTCAGTTTTCTCGCTAACAGTATCGTTATTTTATTTCGCGTTCAAGCTTTGCGGATGGAATCCTCCGGAACACGTAACACATCTTCAGATATCCTCATCATAAATATTGCCGGTTGTGATTTTCTGATGTCGGTCTATTTGTTTTTGATCGCAGGAGCTGACCACGCATTCAAAGCCGTTTATTATCTGAATTCTGAAACCTGGACGGATAGTTCATTATGTCGTCTCGCCGGGGTTATTGTCACCGTTTCGTGCGAAGGTTCCTTAACTTTCCTCTTAATTCTAACGCGTCAGAGATATTCGAATATCGTCAACCCGTTTTCCAGAAGTCCGATTATAACTCCGAAATACGTTACCGGTATTTGTTGCATTTGTTGGCTCGTTATAAGCACAGTTTCTATTCTACCGCTGTCATCGTCGTCTTACTTCGGAGACAATTTTTACGGTACAACCGGAGTTTGTTTGCCTATGAATTTACTGACGATCGACGTCAATGGCTGGCACTATTCATTCGCTATTTTTGCCGTGTTTAATGCGGCCATATTGGCTACGATAATGACGACGTACGCTCAGATGTATAGACTCGTATCTGGGAGTAGGTCGGGTTCGGGTAGAGCCGATCCTACCGAACTGGTTTTAGCACGAAGGAGTTTAGTAATCAATCTTTGTAATCTATTTTGCTGGCTACCGATAATAATCGTTCAGTTTTGCGCCGTATTTTCGGTCGAGATACCGAACCAGGTGGCCGCTTGGCTGGCCGTTCTATTTTTACCGATCAACTCGTCTCTGAATCCGCTTCTTTATACAATACTGACGATCGATATGAAATCAATTAGAACGAGATATAAACGTCAACAAAAGAAGTAGATTAAGAACACTTCAATAGCAATAAAGGAGCTTTTAAACGAATCGTTTTAATGTTCATGGTCGCGCACCAAACTCTAGTAATGAATCTAAAGAACAAAGGACAGATATTAACGATGACCTTTGGGCCTATGGTCCATTCAGTTTTTATATCACTACTTTATCTACACTATTCGTATAAATTAGTGTTTTTTCGTAGCTATTAGATTCATTGTAGATTATTTGTTGAATGCAATAGTATTTACTTCAGGTGTGGATTTAAGGGTGAGATCTCGGTGAGCCCTTTACTGGCCAGTGTAATTTAAATAGACGATTACATAGATGATGACTTATTTATCTATGAATGTATTCACCGATGTAGTGCGTGTTGCGTGCGTGCGTGCGTGCGTGCATGCCCACATTTTCTTGTTACATTTTTGTCACTGTATATCATGCGATATCAATAATGTAATAATGTAACGACCTAATGAAAAATAGATACTATACTACTTTACTAAATGTGCCACCGGATGAAATTATTTTTCAGCCACCACCGAACCGTATGGTGACCGATTCGGGTAAACGAAATTGCCACGTAAAAGAAAGTGCAATATACCTCATGCAAAATATCATAAGCATTGAATATCATGATCGATATATGGAATCAATTTTCAATAGAATACGAAGTCAAGTTCAACGCTAAAAAGACTATATATTTTATCTACTTGTTCTTCCCTGGTAGGATCAGAATCATTGATAATCACAGTGTTTTATTTCAATCATCAAGACCACATTATTTAGGTATCAAAAACTGGTATGCACTTGTGTAATATGATCGCTACCGATGAGACAGACTCTCAACGGATATACCACGCAATATGTGATTTAAACAGAATAGTAGATTTATTTCTCTCACAATTTAATCATGTTAACCCCTATATCAGATTTAATTTCGAAAGATGACTATATTCGAGTCTATTGGAGCGTTGCTCGCCACAGTTACATTTTCGGTAATCGGGTGATGATTCGAAGCGTTCAGATTCAACAGGTTTAAGGTTTATGATTATTTGTCCTAGTTTAATTCCGGTCACGATACAGTTGGATTGACAGGTACTTTAGTTGATCACGCGTAATCAGTTATCCGTTATCATTATCTCCATTTATACACTAATTCTGGACGATGAACAATTTGAATTTTTTTTAATGGCTCACGATTTTCTTCTGACCGTGGGTTTATCAACGGGTAGTTTGGAGAGTTAGCCTATAGATAATGCTTTGGTACGATCATCTGGAAATGACAGAAATCGCTTTTCGATATCAACCACTTTTGTGGGTAGGTGCCGAATGGATGCCCCATCTTAAGTTTTATGTAGGACCCAGTTTCGTTAACTGAATATTTTGTTTTAAATTGCTTTCATTGCGGAAAAAAATTCATACTCAACCGCGATTTAAAGTTAGAACTTTTTCATAAATATTTTGCCGTTTTCGTATAAGCAAGTAAATTCCTTTAGGTAAGCGAAGTTGTTATTCAGCCATATGAACTGTTCAAACCCGTCAGTTTTACGGTACCGAGTATCCATTGTATTACGTACGCTTAATGCGGGTATCAGTTTGTATCCATGGAACCACATCGCTTCAAGCGATCACTATTGAAAGTTTGAAAGGCTGCTGATTGAATGTATCTAACGTCTGGTGCAGTTTGTCAAGTTGTTTATATACCGATAAAACGTAAGACTCTTCGTAACTCTTGGAAATTAACACTTCGAACACAGTAATTAGAATGTCATTACATCCAATGATGCCAGTCAAATTTCTATGGTTTAGCTTAAATTCAAACGCAAATCGATGGTCACATTTGATCCGAGTTCAGATTGAGTCTACTGTATTTTAGTTTGCTATAACGAGGGTCCATCTGTTTAAAACTAAGATTAAATCTAACCTAACCTCAGTTTCCTAAAGAGATACAATTCAAAATCTCTACTCACCGCTTTATGTGAGCAGTTTTTCGATTATCTTTTCCTTGAAGAGATTTCAGCTCACATATGAGTCCTCTATCAGACCAGGTTGGTTTAGTCAGCACACACTCGATGCAATCAGGTCCTGATGAAGTGAGGAAGGTCTGGAATCTGGAAACTGTATTTGTCGGTTTAATCAACACGCATTGACAGCAATCAGATCCTGCACAGGAAGATCTTCTCTGAAAAAGCAACCAAAGTTTAATTAGACTTGAATCAGTTTGAATCCGACCTAAGTTAAGTTTGAAATTTAGAATTGAAGTTAAATTGTCCGCTCACCAATTCATGAGTGGAACTTCATGGATTATTTCGATCAGTTGTCGTTTCATTGGGAGATGTGACACCCGAGCTACACAACTAATATCTGTCCGGCCTTGTTGGTTTAGTCAGCAAACATTGACAGCAATCAGATCCTGAGAGAAGTAGAGCTTATCTGAAAAACAGTATTGATCTCAATGATAATGTTTAATTTGCCTCGATACATGCACATTGTAATCTGTTATAGCCAGTATTAAAAACCTACAAATCTACTCACCACCAATTTCTGTGTGAAGCATCATGGATTATCTCAAAAATGTCAGGAGTTCACAGCGTCGGTTTACTCAGCTTCGGGGTATTGGCCGCAATAAGGTCCTGAGTGAGGAATGGCTGATCTGAAAAACAACAATTTCATATTTCAGTTCTGACTGGAAGAATCAATGTTTTAGTTTAGGTTGGATGCCCGAGTGAAATCCCAGAGACAGAGAGTCAACTATACTAATTTATACACGAGATGTGAACTGTCGAAAGCTGATACGGATCCCTTTTTATAGATCGGAGTGATACAACCCTCACACCAATCGCTTGGGTACAAACCGGTTTCTAAAATGGCATTAAAATATATAGTCAGGGTAGCCGCAAACATATCAGAAAGTATATTATCTAATCCAGGCGATTTTCCGCGTTTCAGTATTTTTATTACAAATTCCTCTATCGTAACAGGAAAATCTAAATCATGTGGCTCCTGCGACTTTAATTGATCTCGATTATTAAGTTGGAGGTCGGGATCAATAGTAGCATTGTTAACGGATTCGCCCAGGCCGGCAGAATAAGTTTCGAATTCATTTCATATCGGTTTATTACCCTTTCTTTCGTTTTTTTTTCCTGGGTGGATTTTAGAATACGCCAGAACGATTTTGCGTCGTTTCGCGCAAGTGCAATTCCGAGTTTCGAAGTAGAATATATGAAGTAGATATAATATCAGATATTCTCTAACAGTCCTCGTTAAAATGATAGTTCTATGCAGTAATTTAAATCCTTTCAAAATCGAATTGAAAGAAAAATCAGTTTGCAACACAATTTATCAATCACATTTCCATTATCTATGACTCGAATTGTCACAGGAATCAAGCACGAATCTTAGAACTATTTGCAATTGATTATCACCTAGAATAAATTAAGATGATATCATCATAGGAAATATGCAATAAATTCAATTAATCAAATCTTCATTGTCTGTAATATAAATAACATTTTCATTGTCTATAACTCGAATCGTCGCTGAAATTAAACACGAATCTTATCATAAAATAAATAAAATTAAGACGATATCATCATAGTAAATATGCAATAAATTCAATTAATCAAATGTCCATTGTCTGAAACTCGAATTTCTTAGAACTATCGCAGCAGCAGCAGCAGCAGCAGCTGGCACAGTTATTTATATTTATTCAAATCATCAAGAGTAATAAATAGAGGCTGCTATAACATATCTCTCAATTCTAAATATCGTATATATCTAAATATAGTCAACCCGTTTTCTAGAAGTCCGATCATAACTCCTAAATACGTTATCGGTGTTTGCTGCATTTGTTGGCTCGTTATGAGCACAGTTTCTATTCTACCGCTGTCATCGTCGTCTTACTTGGTTGGTGTTGGTTCTCCGTGTCAGCACCGAACAAGTCCTCACCCGCCACAATCAGATATCAACGCGCTTCATTTAGCTTCAACTCAGTTATTATATTGACTGTAGAGTATGAATTATCAGAACTGATATTGACGAAGTGTTTTACAGAGACGCAGAATATTTTGAGGTATAGATAGAAAATGTCCTGTAATATTATCACAAACTAAAAGCAGTTCGGGAGAGACAGTAAATATTTTTAGAGAAATAATTGCACATGATTTTGAACACGATATATTGAAACACGTCTAAATTTAGAAACCGCGGTAATTACAGCGAAACCGAGAACAGATGAAAGTTTCACAAATACGAGACTGGCGCCAGTTTGAGGGGCGGATTTTTTTTACAAAATAATTGGACTCGATCAATTCGTCAACTTCTGCCATTTGCGAATTCGTCATTACTTTGCAGCTACTCTTTAGAGAAAGGTCGTGAAAACTTGGAAATAGTTAGAAATGTGTTTGTTTTGAAGCGTGAATTGTGTTCAATATGCAGCGAATGAAAGCGTTGTTCGTAGTTTTACTGATCGCTTGCGGAGACTGTATATTTACGCGGGCTGATCGCGCAAACTCTGTCGAGGAAGCCGCGTCTGTTACAGTCAGTTCATCTTGTAACAACACTCAATACTCCGTCGATTCTACGTCCGGTTACATCGTTTCACCGAACTATCCATCGTTAGTGCGCGGTGTTGAATGCCGTTGGTTCGTCAACAGCTCTTTACCGGGAAGTTTTCTCGTTCAAGTTTACTTCGACATCGAGCCGTCGATATTCTGTAACGAAAACTACCTTCTCGTCGGTGAGTCCGACAACAAACTCTGCGCTACCGGAAGAAAACAACTAGATATCCGCAGTAACGATTTGATTTCGTTGTTGTTTAGGAGTAACGTCGATGGAGCGCGAGGTAGTCGGGTTTATATCATATATCGTTTTGAAGAACACAGTCGCTTGAAAATCTTAGACACATGTCATAAACGTGCAGTAAAAAAATTACCAACTCAAACAGGTCAAGAATTTATGATTTCTGCTTACCGATGTAAATTGTTGTTAGAATGGATCGGGATGCCAGACGGGTTTGCAATGAATTTAACGTTTATACAGATAGATTTCAGATTAAGACCAGGTGAGGATCCGATGAAAACTCGTCCTCAAATTTACGACGGATGGAACAGCACCAGTGAACCTATAGCTCTTATACGAGAACAAACCGGACATCCACCTTCATCGTTTTATACTAAAACTAATAAAGCACGCATTGAAATTGAAAGAAGTTTGAAGTCGCAGTTACTCGTGCAAGATTACAAAATATCAGATTGGAACATCTCTAATCCGTTAATTCAAGTCTATAATAAATCAGGACTGCTCACTACAATTGATGGAATACCACATATAGTAACTCAGTCTAAACACTTATACTGCTGGTCTATCACAGTCGATGTTCTGCAGTACGTCGTCTTCAACTGGACACGTGATCTCGTCTTGTCACCAGGTGTCGTTGGTGTATATAAACAGGAAGGGTTACGTATTGTGAGAACTGATATTTTACTCAGTTTTAACCATCTTAAATCTCTGAGTGTAAAATCAGACGGATTTCTCGTGATTCTGTGCGTTTTAACGACATCGGATTTTGTAAGATCGAATTTGAAAATAGAATTTGAAGCGAAATCGATGACAATATCAGACGTCTACGTCAACAAGCCACAGATATCGGTAAGTTTATTACAGTGATTTGTAAATTGGGTTCGTGTAATAGAATCATTGTAATAGGGTATTTGAAATTGTTGTATTGTTCAATGTGATAAAACTACGCAATAAATCGAAAAACGAATGAAATATAAGTCCCACAATCACAGGATCGATAAAGATTTTAAAACATCAAAACTATCAAAATTTATTAAAAACCTCGAATTTTTCGGTTTTATGCTAAAAACCATTTTCAAGAGTGACTAAAAGTATGGCATTACACATCCTCCCTCTGCAGGGACTCGAACCTGATGGCATCGCTACACTCAGCCACGGCACGAACCCCTGCATCAGTAGACCGGGTGCGCAGGTACATGCGCAGCTTTCCGAACGAAAACTGGCGGCACCAATCAGATTGCTCGTTGTATAAACGTTGAGGCAAATTTCAAGGAAGAACTATAAATGGGAAAACCCGGGCTAAAACAAAACGGGATTTCTGATTGGCTAAAAATCACATCATCTGAACTGCGCATGTATCTGCGCACACGGTCGATTATGGCAGGGTTTCGTGCTGTGGAAATCTCGATGCCATCAGGTTCGAATCCCTGCCGGGGGAGGATGGGCATTACACAGTACATATATTAAGCAAGAACGACACACACAATAGCACATAAAAACTAGGTGATATTGACCAGAGACATAGGGACAAAAGTTTATTATGGGGGAGGATTGTAAACGTAAAAATTGATTGTAAACGTTCAATGCTGTTATCAATTTCCTGATATTTCAGAATGATGGAGGCGTGACACCAATAATAGCTGGTCACTTGTTCCCGAGATCAAAGAATACATTGTATCGTGTAACTACATTACAACTAAACTGGAAAGTGAACATCTATGAAGAACAGTTGAAACTAACAGTGCTATCAGAAAACTGTGATCGAGCTGGTTTTTATATATTTGATGGTAGTAATTTCACTGCTAGACGCTATGGTCCGTATTGTACTGGTTCATACTACGGTCGATCTGTCGTCAGCCTGATTACATCAGGTGGACCGGTTACTGTAGTAGCATACGCTTATTACTATAACAATCAGTTAACAGTTGGTAGCTCATATCTTAAATTTGCTCCTACTGATTGTGATGGTTATGTTCTACAGGAAGACGAAAGTCAGATCAATATGACGTCACACTGTCTCGTGATTACACCTGAAAATCGACGCCTTCGCTTTAAAAATATTCACATATTATCAGAACACGAATATCAAATTGACCGATGTTTTCTCAAGATTTCATTGCGATGTGATCTGTCTCTGAGTTTAAGTAATCAGTTTCTTAATAACAGTCTCGTATTAAACACTATTGATTTAGCAGGAGGGTTTGTATTCTGGCAGGAACCACTAATACTTAAACTGTGTCGTAAATGTCTAGGAGTGAAAAAAGCGGATATTTTTGGATTTGCCGGTTCCCGTCTCCCAGTTACTACTAAAGATAAATGTGGACTCGTGCAGTCACCGAACTACCCGGGTTGGGCAGGATTTACATCAAAATCTATTACATATAAATTTGAAAACCCGATGCAACAAAATATATTTCAATATTACAGATTTATTGTCAAATTTATTGGATCTGTATCATGTGAAACAGACAGATTCGGTCGAAATGATCCGATTATTTTGATACAATCAATCAATTACGAACCCTTTCATAATGGGAAATATTTCAAAACCATTGAAACTCAACATGAAACTAAAATATGTGAAAATAACGCGGTTCGTGGATTTATATTTTATAGTTTAAGAGGAAATACTCTGCGGTTTGAAGTAAACAATTTCATTCCGACATTTCAAATACAATACACTTTACACGAGTCGTTACCGATTAAACATTTCGATGATTTCTACTGTAAACAAGGTTTTCTGGATTCCGGAATTTCCTGCATCGAATTCATCAGAGATGAACGTCTGAATTGGGAGAACGCTGAAATATACTGTAGACAGAAGTTCGCGGGACATCTACTCAGTATCAACTCAGAACAGGAAATGATTTCCATCAAAAGATTATTCGCTACAGAACTTCTCCGAATGGCGTACTCATTAAAAGCGCTCATAATGATGATTGGATTGAAATGGAAGGTAAGACTAATGTATTCAAATATTAATTAAAATAGAAAGATATTTAAAGAAGTGATATATTTCATTTTCTTCACGAAACAGAATGATGGTTATTACACGTGGACTGACGGTAAACCATTGAGCTACGCAGAGTGGTATAAACCTGTTATTAATGAAACGATACCAGAAGTTATTCGAGGATTGATATCTCCGCAAAAAAACAACCGATAAATGACGTCAATATGCCGTGTACGGCGATGATACTGAATAATCCACGAGGATCAGCGAACTGGGTTCGATTCCCGTGTCAAATCGAGGAGACGCACACGACATTCATTTGTGAATCTGAGAGAATCGACATCAAAAACAAACACAATTCAACGATAAACGATGCGAACAATTCAACAAATACAGACTTAAACAAAACCCGAGATCAAATTATTCCCGATGTTACTTTAATTAATTCAACCTGTCCAAGAGGTTGGGTAACTAGTTCCAGACAATGTTATCAAATACTAACCGACTGGAAAAACAATCGAGGTTTGAATATTCGGAGTGCTAGAGAAATGTGTCACAGCATCCGCGCCGAAATAGTCAGAATAACCTTAAACACAGAAAGCGATATGAACAATTTGGTCAGCAAATTTCAATATCGTCATCAATATGGCGCTATACTGACAATGGACCGCGACGGATTTAAAGTTATCAAACCACTGGTGACAAGAAATGAAATTACTCATATTCAATCAGTGAAATGGTTATTGAAACCTTTCGATGATACAAAAGATAAAGTGCATTCCGTGTTATGTACCTATAATGTAACTGGTGATGAGTTAGCTTCTATAAGCGGTTGTAAATCGTGGCAGTTTGAATGTAACGATCAAAGATGTATCAGCGACCATCGCGTATGTGATACCAGACACGACTGTCAACACGGTGAAGATGAACTCGATTGTACGGATATCAATTTACACAGTCAGTTCCGCTGTAACGATGGACAGGTTATATCGATTAGCGGTTTCTGCGACTTTATGAGAGATTGCGTCGATGGCTCGGATGAGAACTCGTGCTATCATCCACCGTGTTTATCTACGCAATATCGCTGTTCCAATCACCAATGTATCGATAGTTATAAACGATGTGACGGACTAGCCAACTGTAAAGACGGTTCCGATGAGGTTGGATGTACTTCCGAACTTTGTCAGGGGTTCTCGTGCGCGGACGGTGAATGTATTAGTTTTCAGTTGTATCGGGATGGTGTCGTGGATTGTAGCGGAAGTCTCGAAGAAGACGAATTGGTTACTAATATGACAGTGAATCCCGAGGTTTACTGTAATGATGACAATCAATGTTCGACTCGTTTCACAGATCTGTGTAAGGAATCGGATGAACAAAGATGTTCGTTCAATTCTCCTCGCTGTTATTCCCGACACGAAAGGTGTATTTTAGAAAGGATGCCGATTGGTTTCCCGGTATGTAGAAATCTTAAACATATACTCGCGTGTAATGACTTCGAATGCGCGGCTGGTACTGTAAAATGTCCGGCATCTTACTGTATACCGATCAGACACGTTTGTGACGGTCGATCCGATTGTCCTAATTCAGAAGATGAACGAAACTGCGAGACTTGGTCGTGTCCGGGAATGTTTAAATGTGGCCAGGAAAATCGATGTATTCCGCAATCTGAAGTTTGCGACGGTTTCGTAAATTGTAAACATAACTCGGATGACGAGTCATACTGTAAGGTCACGTGTCCTGAACGTTGTAATTGCCGGGGTCATTTCATCGATTGTGAAAATGGTCTTTTATCAGATATTACTGGTCGTTTTATAGAATCAACTCGGGTTTTGATTTTGTCGAATAACCGAGTCGTATTTAACGTGTCGACGTTCAACTCTATCATTTATCTTCGTTTTCTCGATATTTCGGGCAATAATTTGTCTTACATCGTTCCAAACACGTTTTCTAATCTAAAAAATCTATACACGTTAGACCTTACACACAACCGCATAACATCATTATCTGCTAATACATTCGCAGGTTTGATCAATTTAAAAGAACTATTTCTTATCGGAAATCCGCTGCAACATTTAGAAGACGGTAGTTTCCGAGGTATGACGTCACTTACTGTTCTCGATCTTCACGGACTTTCTATATCGGTTCTCGGTGAAAATGTATTTAAAGGTTTATCCGCATTACAGTCGTTAAATATCAGCAGTAACAAAATACATTATATTTCTAGCTATGCTTTTTCTGGACTGGCTAAACTCGAAATTTTAGATCTTGTCAAGAATTCCGAAGTAATATTTGTAAAAAGGAACGTTCTTGGCGATCTTACATCATTGAGATACCTCGCTTCGAATGCTTACAAATTTTGCTGCATGGCACCGAATGTTGACCGATGTCTTCCCGAAGCTGATCAATTTTCGACCTGCTCTGACCTGATGGGTAACGCTGTACTGAGAGCCGTCATCTGGATGATCGCATCTTTCAGTTTTCTCGCTAACAGTATCGTTATTTTATTTCGCGTTCAAGCTTTGCGGAGGGAATCCCCCGGAACACGTAACACATCTTCAGATATCCTCATCATAAATATTGCCGGTTGTGATTTTCTGATGTCGGTCTATTTGTTTTTGATCGCAGGAGCTGACCACGTGTTCCAAGGCGTTTATTATCTGAATTCTGAAACCTGGACGGATAGCTCATTATGTCGTCTCGCCGGGGTTATTGTCACCGTTTCGTGCGAAGGTTCCTTGACTTTTCTCTTAATTCTAACTCGTCAGAGATATTCAAATATCGTCAACCCGTTTTCTAGAAGTCCGATTATAACTCCGAAATACGTTATCGGTATTTGCTGCATTTGTTGGCTCGTTATAAGCACAGTTTCTATTCTACCGCTGTCATCGTCGTCTTACTTCGGAGACAATTTTTACGGTACAACCGGAGTTTGTTTGCCAATGAATTTACTGACGATCGACGTCAATGGCTGGCACTATTCATTCGCTATTTTTGCCTTGTTTAATGCGGCCATATTGGCTACGATAATGACGACGTACGCTCAGATGTATAGACTCGTATCTGGAAGTAGGTCGGGCTCGGGTAGAGCCGATCCTACCGAACTGGTTTTAGCTCGAAGGAGTTTAGTAATCAATCTTTGTAATTTATTTTGCTGGCTACCGATAATAATCGTTCAGTTTTGCGCCGTATTTTCGGTCGAGATACCGAACCAGGTGGCCGCTTGGCTGGCCGTTCTATTTTTACCGATCAACTCGTCTCTGAATCCGCTTCTTTATACAATACTGACGATCGATATGAAATCAATTAGAACGAGATATAAACGTCAACAAAAGAAGTAGATTAAGAACACTTCAGTAGCAATTAAAGTGCTTTTAAACGAATCGTTTTAGTGTTCATGGTCGTCCACCAAACTCTAGTAATGAATCTAAAGAACAAAGGACAGATATTAACGGTGATCTTTGGGCCTATGGTCCATTCAGTTTTTTTATCACTACTTTATCTAAACAGTTCATATGAAATAGTGTTATTTTCGTAGTTATTAGTACGTACGTACGCTTGACTTCCGGGTATTTTTAACCCCCCTCCCCCCTTGTACGCTCATTGTACGTTTTTTTATAACCCCCTTTGCGTACACACTTTTAGGGGTAACCCCCCCCCCCCCCAGTAAAACAGAATTTTCAGGAATAATGGTTTAAAGAAGGCAAAATCCACCCTGATTCAACAGAGTTCCTGCTGACGTTGATCAACGATCTTCCATGGCGACGAAATGAAAGACTGAAAGTGGGGAATTCCCGAGATCCAAGTATAATATATTGAATGCAACAAACCCAGGGAGACCGGTTTCGCAATTAAGTCAGTGTTTGCTGTACATTAAAGGAAGACAGGTTTACCCACAGGCATAGATGTTTATATTAAAATAATGATCACAATAAAAATAAACTATTGTTTGTTTTATTCTACTACCTATTGAATATAATTATTAACAGATGTATCTATCATTTCAACAGATTTATCTTCAAGTCAGTTTAATAAAAAACAATTGTAAAATGTCAGAATATGCGGCTTTGTATGCCTCCATAAACTGGTCATATTTCGTAGCGGCCATTATCGTAGGATCTAATAAAGAGTACCAATGTTGAAACAATAGTGTATGTTTAAATGAGCAATTAGCGACAGCTACGGCTTATGATCGAACCCCAAACAGTCGAATGTGAAAAAATAATCCAACAAACTTCAAGTAATATATTCATTTTATTTTCACTAGACACACTTATGATCGTCGGCAAAACGGGGATATTTGTGAAATCACATTATGTTTCGTGCACAAAGTACGTACTATTAATATTAACCCTCCCCCCTTGGAAAGTATGTACGTTTTCAGCTGACCCCTCCCCTCCCCCTGTACGCTTTTGTACGGATTTTAAGAACCCCCCCCCCCCTACGGACGTACGTACTTTATGCACGGCCCCATAGACGTTTACATAGATGACGACTTATTAATCTATGAATGTATTCACTGATGTAGTGTGAGCGTGTGTGTGTAAGAGTGATTCGTTTGATTTTTCTTTTAGTACGGTATTGATAACACACTACAAGACATACTTTTTTATTTTCTTATGAATATAATCGGATTATCACGAGGATTTTTCGATAACGAATCAGAATCAATACGAGCGGAACTATATCCCATACTCGGCACCGTAATCCACCGAACGCCGAAGGCAAACGAGAATTTATGAATCACGAATGTTCTTCTTTATAGTTTACTATGTACGTGTATCTGTATAAAGAGATGTACATTGAGAAAACCTGGGGGTAGGCGGGGGTAACGGTAAATGGGAGGGCTGTATATCGGGAGTTGACTGTATTCATATTATATAGTTAAGCAAGCCACGACAAGGTCAATATTGGTTAAGAAAAACTCTCCCTACAGAAATTGACGATTTAATCGGAATCAATATTTCAAAAAGAAATATTCCGTCCTGTTTACCAAACATAATCAATAATTTAGAATTTTCGTTTATATGCATCTGAGTATAGATTTTCAATTTCTTAGTTACGCGAAGCGCGATTTACTCATTCGGAAAGTCAAAGCTGACGTTTCCAAGAGTTTGACCGTTCATTGATGTGTCGATATCGTTCTCGGCGGACATGGAGCGACCGTGATTGCTGAGATCGTCTGTCGATGCCGATTCTCGCGAGGACGAGGAATCGCCCGTGACCGACAGCACGACACGGTATAAACTGCTCTACAAATCTATGTATTGTTGTACAAATTTTGCTCGCGATAATTCGATTTTCAAAGGGATTTAATGCGGCTTTTAAAGCGAACCCTAAAGGTTACCGAGAACTGGTAGAATATCTGATCATCCACGTCACACATTCGATATGTATTCGAGAAGATATTTGATGTTGAAATAAGTACTATCCTGCTATTATTCCAGCCGGTGGTGCTCGTGTCCATTGAACGGCAAATGACCGAACCAGTTCATACTGCGTCGTGTTATTGTCCTCGGTCTTTGAAAATAGAAGAAATACGTTCGATTTCAGTTGAACAGAACCCGAGGAATATTTTGCAGTAACGAAAGAGAAAATATCATTCGGTACGCAGTTCAGTAGCGACGGTGAATATATTTTGAGTGAAAAAATTGCGCGTGATTATAAAAACGATATATTGAAACACGTCTAAATTTAGAAACCGCGGTAACTACAGCGAAACCGAGAACAGATGAAAGTTTCACAAATACGAGACTGGCGCCAGTTTGATGCGCGGATTTTTTTTTTACAAAATAATTGGACTCTGATCCATTCGTCAACTACAGACATTTGCGAATACGTCATTACTTTGCAGCTACTCGTTTGAGAAATGTCGCGCAAACTTGGAAATAGTTAGAAAAGTGTTTGTTTTGAAGCGTGAATTGTGTTCAATATGCAGCGAATGAAAGCGTTGTTCGTAGTTTTACTGATCGCTTGCGGAGACTGTATATTTACGCGGGCTGATCGCGCAAACTCTGTCGAGGAAGCCGCGTCTGTTACAGTCAGTTCATCTTGTAACAACACTCAATACTCCGTCGATTCTACGTCCGGTTACATCGTTTCACCGAACTATCCGTCGTTAGTGCGCGGTGTTGAATGTCGTTGGTTCGTCAACAGCTCTTTACCGGGAAGTTTTCTCGTTCAAGTTTACTACGACATCGAGCCGTCGATATTCTGTAACGAAAACTACCTTCTCGTCGGTGAGTCCGACAACAAACTCTGCGCTACCGGAAGAAAACAACTAGATATCCGCAGTAACGATTTGATTTCGTTGTTGTTTAGGAGTAACGTTGATGGAGCGCGAGGTAGTCGGGTTTATATCATATATCGTTATGAAGAACAGAGTCGCTTGAAAATCTTACATACATGTTCAAAACATGCAGTTAACAAAATACCAACTGAAACAGGTTATAAATTCACGATTTCTACCGCGCGATGTAAATTGTTGTTAGAATGGATCGGGATGCCAGACGGGTTTGCCATGAATTTTACGTTGTTACAGATAGATTTCAGATTAAGACCAGGTGAGGATCCAATAAAAACTCGTCCTCAAATTTACGACGGATGGAACAGCACCAGTAAACCTATAGCTCTTATACGAGAACAAACCGGACATCCACCTTCATCGTTTTATACTAAAACTAATAAAGCACGTATTGAATTTATTTCAATAGGATACCCATATTTTCAGTCGAAGCTACTCGTGCAAATTTACAAAATATCAGATTGGAACATGTCTAACCCGTTAATTCAAGTCTATAATAAATCAGGACTGCTCACTACAATTGATGGAATACCACATATAGTAACTCAGTCTAAACACTTATACTGCTGGTCTATCACAGTCGATGTTCTGCAGTACGTCGTCTTCAACTGGAAACGTGATCTCGTCTCGTCACCAGGTGTCGTTGGTGTATATAAACAGGAAGGGTTACGTATTGTGAAAACTGATATTTTACTCAGTTTTAACCATCTTAAATCTCTGAGTGTAAAATCAGACGGATTTCTCGTGATTCTGTGCGTTTTGACGACATCGGATTTTTTAGGATCGAATTTGAAAATAGAATATGAAGTGAAGTCGATGACAATATCAGACGTTTACGTCAACAAGGAACAGATATGGGTAAGTTATAACAGTGATTCGTAGATTAGGTTCGTGTAATAGAATCATTGTAATCATCTATGATTTCGATGTCGATTTTGACCAGTTAAACTTTACCGAGAAACATGGAATAACAACGTTATGTGTGACCCAAATTACAATATATTCGGACGCACTCGTTGTTTACGCAGAGTAATTATGATGATTTGTGGAAGAATTTAAGTTAATATTTGATTGCAACATTTTGAACTATTATCAAAATATCGAGGTCGTACAGAGTTTGAAATTGTTGTATTGTAAACGTTCAATGTTGTAAACAATTCTCTAATATTTCAGAATTATGTAAGCACGACGTCATTATCAGCTAATCGTTTGTTCCCGAGATCAAAGAATACATTGTATCGTGTAACTACATTACAACTAAACTGGAAAGTGAACATCTATGAAAAACAGTTGAAACTAACAGTGCTATCAGAAAACTGTGATCGAGCTGGTTTTTATATATTTGATGGTAGTAATTTCACAGCTAGACGCTATGGTCCTTATTGTCCTGGTTCATACTACGGTCGATCTGTCGTCAGCCTGATTACATCAGGTGGACCGGTTACTGTAGTAGCATACGCTTATTACTATAACAATCAGTTAACAGATGGTGATCCCAGCAGGTCATATCTTACATTCGCTCCTACTGATTGTGACGGTTATGTTCTACAGGAAGAAGAACGTCAGATCAATATGACGTCACACTGTATCGTGATTACACCTGAAAATCGACGCCTTCGCTTGAAAAATATTCACATATTATCAGAACACGAATATCAAATTGACCGATGTTTTCTCAAGATGTCATTGCCATGTGATCAGTTTCTGAGTTTGAGTAATCAGTTTCTTAATAACAGTCTCGTATTAAACACTGCAGATTTCACAGTTAATGAGTTCGGGTTCTGGCGGGAACCACTGATAGTTAAACTACGTCGTAAATGTCTAGGAGTGAAAAAAGCGGATAGTTTTGGATTTGCCGGTTCCCGTCTTCCAGTTACTACTAAAGATAAATGTGGACTCGTGCAGTCACCGAACTACCCGGGTGAGGCACGACGTACATCAGAATCGATTTCATATGAATTTGAAAACCCGATGCAACCAAATATATTTCAATATTACAGATTCATTGTCAAATCTATTGGATTTGTTTCGTGTGAAACAAACAGCGTGAAAGATCCTATCATTTTGGTGCAGCTTATGATTTTCACCCTTTTCCTAAATGGAAAAATGTTTAAAATTATTAGTACCCAACATGAAACTAAAATATGTGAAAATAATGCGGTTCGTGGACTTATATTTTATAGTTTAACAGATAATACTCTGCGTTTTGAAGTTAAGAATCGTATTCCAACATTTCAAATACAATACACTTTACACGAGTCGTTACCGATTAAACATTTCGATGATTTCTACTGTAAACAAGGATTTCTGGATTCTGGGATTTCTTGCATCAAATTCATCAGAGATGAACGTCTGAATTGGGAGAACGCTGAAATATACTGTAGACAGAAGTACGCGGGACATCTACTCAGCATCAACTCAGAACAGGAAATGATTTCCATCAAAAGATTATTCGCTACACGACTTCTCCGAATGGCGTACACATTAAAAGCGCTCATAATGATGATTGGATTAAAATGGAAGGTAAGACTAATGTATTCCAATATTAATTAAAATAGAAAGATTTTTAAAGAAGTGATATATTTCATTTTCTTCACGAAACAGAATGATGGTTATTACACGTGGACTGACGGTAAACCTTTGAGCTACACAGAGTGGTATAAACCTGTTATTAATGAAACGATACCAGAAGTTATTCGAGGATTGATATCTCTGCTAAGAAAACAACCGATAAATGACGTCAATATGCCGTGTACGGCGATGATACTGAATAATCCACGAGGATCAGCGAACTGGGTTCGATTCCCGTGTCAAATCGAGGAGACGCACACGACATTCATTTGTGATTGTGAATCTGAGAGAATCGACATCAAAAACAAACACAATTCAACGATAAACGACGCGAACAATTCAACAAATACAGACTTAAATAGAACCAGAGATCAAATTATTCCCGATGTTATTTTAATTAATTCAACCTGTCCAAGAGGTTGGGTAACTATATCCGGACAATGTTATCAAATACTAACTGATTGGAAAAACAATCGAGGTGTGAATATTCGGAGCGCTAGAGAGATGTGTCACAGCATCCGCGCCGAAATAGTAAGAATCAACTTAAATATAGAAAGTGATATGAAAAGTTTGATCAACAAATTTCAATATCGTCATCAATATGGCGCTATTCTGACAATGGACCGCGACGCATTTAAAGTTATGAAACCATTGGTGACCAGAAATGAAATTACTTATATTCAATCAGTTAAATGGTCATTAAAACCTTTCGATGATACAAAAGATAAAGTGCATTCCGTGTTATGTACCTATAATGTAACTGGTGTAGAGTTAGCTTCTATAAGCGGTTGTAAACCGTGGCAGTTTAAATGTAACGATCAAAGATGTATCAGCGACCATCGCGTATGTGATACCAGACACGACTGTCAACACGGTGAAGATGAACTCGATTGTACGGATATCAATGTACACAGTCAGTTCCGCTGTAACGATGGACAGGTTATATCGATTAGCGGTTTCTGCGACTTTATGAGAGATTGCGTCGATGGCTCGGATGAGAACTCGTGTTATCATCCACCGTGTTTATCTACGCAATATCGCTGTTCCAATCACCAATGTATCGATAGTTATAAAAGATGTGACGGACTAGCCAACTGTAAAGACGGTTCCGATGAGATCGGATGCACTTCCGAAATTTGTCAGGGGTTTTCGTGCGCGGACGGTGAATGTATTAGTTCTCAGTTGTATCGGGATGGTGTCGTGGATTGTAGCGGAAGTCTCGAAGAAGACGAATTGGTCTCTAATATGACAGTGAATCCCGAGGTTTACTGTAATAATGACAATAACTGTACGACTCGTTTCACAGATCTGTGTAAGGAATCGGATGAACAAAGATGTTCGTTCAATTCTCCTCGCTGTTATTCCCGACACGAAAGGTGTATTTTAGAAA
Source organism: Tubulanus polymorphus (assembly GCF_964204645.1). NCBI lineage: Eukaryota > Metazoa > Nemertea > Palaeonemertea > Tubulaniformes > Tubulanidae > Tubulanus > Tubulanus polymorphus. The sequence continues at coordinate 4,092,946 of NC_134033.1, read as the reverse complement.
GGATGCCAATTGGTTTCCCGGTATGTAGAAATCTTGAACATATACTCGCGTGTAATGACTTCGAATGCGCGGCTGGTACTGTAAAATGTCCGTCATCTTACTGTATACCGATCAGACACGTTTGTGACGGTCGATCCGATTGTCCTAATTCAGAAGTTGAACGAAACTGCGAGACTTGGTCGTGTCCGGGAATGTTTAAATGTGGCCAGGAAAATCGATGTATTCCGCAATCTGAAGTCTGCGACGGAGTCGTAAATTGTAAACATAACTCTGATGACGAGACATACTGTAAGGTCACGTGTTCTGAACGTTGTAATTGCCGTGGTCATTTCATCGATTGTGAAAATGCTCTTTTATCAGATATTACTGGTCGTTTTATAGAATCAACTCGGGTTTTGATTTTGTCGAATAACCGAGTCGTATTTAACGAGTCGACGTTCAACTCTTTCATTTATCTTCGTTTTCTCGATATTTCGGGCAATAATTTGTCTTATATCGTTCCAAATGCGTTTTCTAATCTAAACAATCTATACGCATTAGACCTTACTCACAACCGATTAACATCATTATCTGCTAATACATTCGCAGGTTTGATCGGTTTAAAAGAACTATTTCTTATCGGAAATCCGCTGCAACATTTAGAAGACGGTAGTTTCCGAGGTCTGACGTCACTTACTGTTCTCGATCTTCACGGACTTTCTATATCGGTTCTCGGTGAAAATGTGTTTAAAGGTTTATCCGCATTACAGTCGTTAAATATCAGCAGTAACAGAATACATTATATTTCTAGCTATGCTTTTTCTGGATTGGTTCGACTTGTAATTCTTGACCTCGTCAACAATTTTGAAGTAATATCCGTACAGAGAAACGTTCTTGGCGATCTTACATCATTGAAATACCTCGCTTCGGATGCTTACAAATTTTGCTGCATGGCACCGAATGTTGACCGATGTCTTCCCGAAGCTGATCAATTTTCGACCTGCTCTGACCTAATGGGTAACGCTGTACTGAGAGCCATCATCTGGATGATCGCATCTTTCAGTTTTCTCGCTAACAGTATCGTTATCTTATTTCGCGTTCAAGCTTTGCGGATGGAATCCACCGGAACACGTAACACATCTTCAGACATCCTCATCATAAATATTGCCGGTTGTGATTTTCTGATGTCGGTCTATTTGTTTTTGATCGCAGGAGCTGACTACGTGTTCAAAGGCGTTTATTTTCTGTATTCTGAAACCTGGACGGATAGCTCATTATGTCGTCTCGCCGGGGTTATTGTCGCTGTTTCGTGCGAAGGTTCCTTAACTTTTCTCTTAATTCTAACGCGTCAGAGATATTCAAATATCGTCAACCCGTTTTCTAGAAGTCCGATTATAACTCCGAAATACGTTATCGGTATTTGCTGCATTTGTTGGCTCGTTATAAGCACGGTTTCTATTCTACCGCTGTCATCGTCGTCTTACTTCGGAGACAATTTTTACGGTACAACCGGAGTCTGTTTGCCTATGAATTTACTGACGATCGACGTCAATGGCTGGCACTATTCATTCGCTATTTTTGCCTTGTTTAATGCGGCCATATTGGCTACGATAATGACGACGTACGCTCAGATGTATAGACTCGTATCTGGAAGTAGGTCGGGCTCGGGTAGAGCCGATCCTACCGAACTGGTTTTAGCACGAAGGAGTTTAGTAATCAATCTTTGTAATCTATTTTGCTGGCTACCGATAATAATCGTTCAGTTTTGCGCCGTATTTTCGGTCGAGATTCCGAACCAGGTGGCCGCTTGGCTGGCCGTTCTATTTTTACCGATCAACTCGTCTCTGAATCCGCTTCTTTATACAATCCTTACTATCGATATGAAATCTATTCGTGAACGCAATAAACGACGACTAGGATTGACGACATGCAGTAAATAAACAACAGTTTGACAGGAGTCCCTGTATAATGTTTGCCTATCTATAAATAGGGGTTGAAACTCGAAATCCTAAAACTTAGTTGAGTTCGTTTGAAATCGCATGACCGAATTAGTTTAATTTTTTTATTGTGTCATTCACAATAAAGAAGTTTCCAGTTTCTAGTTGTCATTTCGTGGCGGTCCGTCGAGGTCCTCATTGTTGCGATAAATTTGCGCTCATTTTTTGAAACATAAGTTTTCATACAATATTATACAGCTCTGCAGTGTATTGAAATTAAATCATGGTGATTAGATATTTCGACTCCACAAAATGTCTACTCGCCATGATTCATGTGACGTGTGGAGCTCCTTAGTTTATTCCGGAAGAGTTTGAGTCTTCCGGTCGCGATTTGGGTTGGTTCAATCGACACGGTAGCGAACATGCCCCGAGATTGTGGCGAAAGGGCATCATTTAAAAAAACCAATATTTGAAGTTCTTCTGGATGATTCAATTAGTGACGATGGTAGTTTGTATATCAACCCTCGTCACGCGTGAGTGAACACGAAATACCCTAAGATTAAACCTAACCTCAGTTTCCTAGAGAGAAATAATTTATAATTTCTACTCACCGATTTATGTGAGCAGTTTTTAGATTATCATTCAGCTCACAGGAGTCCTCTAGCAGACCAGGTTGTTTTAGTTAGCATACACTTGATGCAATCAGGTCCTGATGAAGTGAGGAAGGTCTGGAATCTGGAAACTGTATTTGTCGGTTTAGTCAACGTGCATTGGCAGCAATCAGATCCTGCACAGGAAGGTCGTCTCTGAAAAAGCAACTTAAGTGTTTAATGAGACTTGAATCAGCTCGAATCAGACCTAACTTAAGTTTGACATTTAGATTTGAAATTAAAATGTCCGCTCACCAATTCATGTGAGGAACTGCATGGATTTCAATCTGTTATCGTTTCCTTGGGAGATGTGACACCCGAGCTACAGCACTAATATCTGCCCGGCCTTGTTGGTTTAGTCAGCAAACATTGACAGCAATCAGGTCCTGAGAGAAGATAAGCTTACCTAAAAATGAATATTGATCTCAATAATAACCTTTATTTGCCTCGATACATGCATATTGTAATCTGTTATATCCAGTAATAAACAACAACAAATCTACTCACCACCAATTTCTGTGCGGAGCATCATGGATTATCTATAAAGGCTTGGAGTCCACAGCATTGGTTTAGTCAGCCCAGCGTTATTGGCTGCGGTATGACTGCAGTTTCTGAGTGAGCAATGGTTTATCTGAAAAACAACAATTTCATATTTCAGTTCTGACTGGTAGAATCAATGTTTAAGTTTAGGTTGGATTCCCGAGTGAGATCCCAGAGACAGAGAGTCAACTAGACTAATTTATCCACGAGATGTGAACTATCGAAAGCATCCCTCAGCAACTTCGCAAATCAGTCATTTAATTAGTGGACCTAATAATTGATAAAAAGCTTATAGATCTCCCTTTTTACTAACCTAACCTCACGTAAGGACTGGACATATATGCGCGTGTATAGTGAATTCAACGTATGTTACGAATAAGTATTCAATTATTTCAAAAACCGAGGACAATAACTGGACACAATATGAACTGAGTTTGGCATAATGAGGTTCAATGGACACGAGAAGCACTGGCTAAATAATACCGGACTGACCGTGTTAATATGTCAACTTCAATTCCCTAACTGATATAGTATAGTATAGTATAGTATAGTATAGTATGGTATGGTATAGTATAGTATAGTATAGTATAGTATAGTATAGTATAGTATAGTATAGTATAGTATAGTATAGTATAGTATAGTATAGTATAGTATAGTATAGTATAGTATAGTATAGTATAGTATAGTATAGTATAGTATAGTATAGTATAGTATTTATTTCTGTCAAAGTTGTTTACAAACTTGTAATGACAATATATAAAAGATAATGATACATATGACGGTTTCTGCGATTTAGAGATTATCGTCCCTGAGTAGCAATTTTCTTCTTTTAAATAATTGATATAAACACTTGCCTAGTTTTATAATGGTGGCAGGAGAGTTGGAAGATAATAAGTTAAAAGATTTGAAGACAGATGGATGGTGAACATAATAGTTCGAAAGAAGATTGCTTCTCATGGCACTGTAAGCATTGCAATACGTGGTACTCATCTTCTACTTGGTCAGTGTTACAAAGGCTACATATACGCTGTTCTCTGGGTGTGATGGGTCGGGCCCATCTTCCAGTTTCAACATGCAGGTTATGATTACTACACCTAAATTTACTTGAAATGCTAACCAAATGATGATCGCTGATATCTAAATATCCTTCATATTTGAACATAGTTTTGAAATTTTCATAATAGATACATTTGGAGCTATTCTCCATTGAGCCGTACCAGTTCTGGATAAACATATCTTTAACTTTCTGTTCGACTAATTTTAAGAACAGAGTTTTATTGTATATAGCCTAGTCTAGCCAAAAATTACCTAAACCTAGGCGGTTCAACAAATCTCGCATATCTGTTGCCCAGTTTTTTTGCATTTGGAACATTATTCGAGTCCATTAGTAACAGATCGTAAGTTTTTCAATTAAGGATGATATCACAAACGATTGTTGCGTAGTACCGTTGTTTGGCCTAAAGCCAGCCTGACATTCGTTTATATGATATATGTTTCTGTCCACTGAATTGTACGAGTGTTAATAATGGTAGAAAAGAACTTTCCGAAACAGCTTAGCACAGTTATCCCTCTATAGTTATTGCGATCTGATACGGAGCCCTTTTTATAGATCGGAGTGATACAACCCTAACACCAGTCGCTTGGGTACAAACCGGTTTCTAAAATGGCATTAAAATATATAGTCAGGGTAGCCGCAAACATATCAGAAAGTATATTATCTAATCCAGGCGATTTTCCGCGTTTCAGTTTTTTTTTATTACAAATTCCTCTATCGTAACAGGAAAATCTAAATCATGTGGCTCCTGCGACTTTAATTGGTCTCGATTATTAAGTTGGAGGTCGGGATCAATAGTGGCATTGTTCACGGATTCGCCCAGGCCGGCAAAATACGTTTCGAATTCATTTAATGTCGGTTTATTACCCTTTCTTTCGTTTTTTTTTCCTGGGTGGATTTTAGAATACGCCAGAACGATTTTGCGTCGTTTCGCGCAAGTGCAATTCCGAGTTTCGAAGTAGAATATATGAAGTAGATATAATATCAGATATTCTCTAACAGTCCTCGTTAAAATGATAGTTCTATGCAGTAAATTAAATCCTTTCAAAATCGAATTGAAAGAAAAACCAGTTTGCAACACAATTTATCAATCACATTTCCATTATTGAATTGTCACTCGAATTTTCACAGGAATCAAGCACGAATCTTAGAACTATTTGCAATTGATTATAACCTAAAATAAATTAAGATGATATCATCATAGGAAATATGCAAAAAATTCAATTAATCAAATCTTCATTGTCTGTAATATAAATAACATTTTCATTGTCTATAACTCGAATCGTCGCTGAAATTAAACACGAATCTTATCATAAAATAAATAAAATTAAGACGATATCATCATAGTAAATATGCAATAAATTCAATTAATCAAATGTCCATTGTCTGAAACTCGAATTTCTTAGAACTATCGCAGCAGCAGCAGCAGCAGCTGGCACAGTTATTTTTATTTATTCAAATCTTCAAGAGTAATAAATAGAGGCTGCTATAACATATCTCTCAATTCTAAATATCGTATATATCTAAATATAGTCAACCCGTTTTCTAGAAGTCCGATTATAACTCCGAAATACGTTATCGGTGTTTGCTGCATTTGTTGGCTCGTTAGAAGCACAGTTTCTATTCTACCGCTGTCATCGTCGTCTTACTTGGTTGGTGTTGGTTCTCCGTGTCAGCACCGAACAAGTCCTCAACCGCCACAATCAGATATCCACACGCTTCAATTACCTTCAACTCAGTTATTATATTGACTGTAGAGTGTGAATTGTCGAAACAGATATTGACGAAGTGTTTTACAGAGACGCAGAATATTTTGAGGTATAGATAGAAAATATTATCGAATATTAAAGCGTGAATTGTGTTCAATATGCAGCGAATGAAAGCGTTGTTCGTAGTTTTACTGATCGCTTGCGGAGACTGTATATTTACGCGGGCTGATCGCGCAAACTCTGTCGAGGAAGCCGCGTCTGTTTCAGTCAGTTCATCTTGTAACAACACTCAACACTCCGTCGATTCTACGTCTGGTTACATCGTTTCACCGAACTATCCGTCGTTAATGCGCGGTGTCGAATGTCGTTGGTTCGTCAACAGCTCTTTACCGGGAAGTTTTCTCGTTCAAGTAACGTCGATGGAGCGCGAGGTAGTCGGGTTTATATCATATATCGTTTTGAAGAACAGAGTCGCTTGAAAATTGTACATAAATGCTCAAAGCGTGCGGTTAAAGAATTACCAACTCAAACGGGTTCTGAATTCAGGATTGATACCCGGCGTTGTAAATTGTTGTTAGAATGGATCGGGATGCCAGACGGGTTTGCAATGAATTTAACGTTTATACAGATAGATTTCATATTAAGACCAGGTGAGGATCCAATGAAAACTCGTCCTCAAATTTACGACGGATGGAACAGCACCAGTGAACCTATAGCTCTTATACGAGAACAAACCGGACATCCGCCTTCATCGTTTTATACTAAAAATAATAAAGCACGTATAGAATTCATTTCAAGTAGACGGTCGTTTAAGTCACAGTTACTCGTGCAAGTTTACAAAATATCAGATTGGAACATCTCTAACCCGTTAATTCAAGTTTATAATAAATCAGGACTGCTCACTACAATTGATGGAATACCACATATAGTAACTCAGTCTAAACACTTATACTGCTGGTCTATCACAGTCGATGTTCTGCAGTACGTCGTCTTCAACTGGACACGTGATCTAGTCTCGTCACCAGGTGTCGTTGGTGTATATAAACAGGAAGGGTTACGTATTGTGAAAACTGATATTTTACTCAGTTTTAACCATCTTAAATCTCTGAGTGTAAAATCAGACGGATTTCTCGTCATTCTGTGCGTTTTGACGACATCGGATTTTTTAAGATCGAATATGAAAATAGAATTCGAAGTTAAAACAATGACAATATCAGACGTCTACGTCAACAAACCAAGGATATGGGTAAGTTTATAACAATGATTTGTAAATTGGGTTCGTGTAATAGAATCATTGTAATAGGGTATTTGAAATTGTTGTATTGTTCAACGTGATAAAACTACGCAATAAATCGCGAGAGACGAATAAAATATGAGTCCCACAATCACAGGATCGATAAAGATTTTAAAACATCAAAACTATCAAAATCTATTCAAAACCTAGAATTTTCGGTTTCATGCTAAAAACTATTTTCAAGAATGACTAAAAGTACGGCATTTCGAAGTATATATATATCAAGAAAGAACGACATACACTATTGCACATAAAAACTAGGTGATATTGACCAGAGAGGAAACAGGGACAAACATTTTATTATGGAGGGAGGATTGTAAACGTAAAAATTGATAGTAAACGTTTAATGCTGTTATCAATTTCCTTATATTTCAGATTGATGTAGGCGTGACATCAATAACAGCTGGTCACTTGTTCCCGAGATCAAAGAATACATTGTATCGTGTAACTACATTACAACTAAACTGGAAAGGGAACATCTATGAAGACGGGTTGAAACTAACAGCGCTATCAGAAAACTGTGATCGAGCTGGTTTTTATATATTTGATGGTAGTAATTTCACAGCTAGACGCTATGGTCCGTATTGTCCTGGTTCATACTACGGTCGATCTGTCGTCAGCCTGATTACATCAGGTGGACCGGTTACTGTAGTAGCATACGCTTATTACTATAACAATCAGTTAACAGATGGTGATCCCCGTTGGTCATCTCTTATATTTGCTCCTACTGATTGTGAAGGTTATGTTCTACAGGAAGAAGAACGTCGGATCAATATGACGTCACACTGTCTCGTGATTACACCTGAAAATCGACGCCTTCGTTCGAAAAAGATTCACATATTATCAGAACACGAATATCAAACTGATAAATGTTTTCTCATGATTTCATTGCGATGTGATCAGTTTCTGAGTTTGAGTAGTCAATTTCCTAATAACAGTCTCGCATTTAACACTGTTGATTTCACAGTTAATGAGTTTGGGTTTTTGCAGGTACCACTTATAGTTAAACTACGTCGTAAATGTCTGGGAGTGAAAAAAGCGGATAGTTTTGGATTTGCCGGTTCCCGTCTTCCAGTTACTACTAAAGATAAATGTGGACTCGTGCAGTCACCGAACTACCCGGGTTGGGCAGGACGTACATCAGAATCTATTTCCTATAAATTTGAAAACCCGATACAGCAAAATATATTTCAATATTACAGATTTATTGTCAAATCTATTGGATCAGTTTCATGTGAAACAAATAACGATAAAGCGAATGATCCGATTAATCTAATACAACTAATGAATTATAAACCTTTTCATAATGGTATATATTTCAAAACTATTAAATCTCAACATGAAACTAAAATATGTGAAAATAACGCGGTTCGTGGACTTATATTTCACAGTTTGAAAGGTAATACTCTGCGTTTTGAAGTAAACAATTTCATTCCGATATTTCAAATACAATACACTTTACACGAGTCGTTACCGATAAAACATTTCGATGATTTCTACTGTAAACAAGGATTTATGGATTCCGGAATTTCCTGCATCAAATTCATCAGAGATGAACGTCTGAATTGGGAGAACGCTGAAATATACTGTAGACGGAAGTACGCGGGACATCTACTCAGTATCAACTCAGAACAGGAAATGATTTCCATCAAAATAGTATTCGCTACAGAACTTCTCCGAATGGCGTACACATTAAAAGCGCTCATAATGATGATTGGATTGAAATGGAAGGTAAGACTAATGTATACAAATATGAATTAGAATATAAAGATTTTTAAAGAAGTGATATATTTCATTTTCCTCGTGAAACAGAATGATGGTTATTACACGTGGACTGACGGTAAACCATTGAGCTACACAGAGTGGTATAAACCTGTTATTAATGAAACGATACCAGAAGTTATTCGAGGATTGATATCTCCGCTAAGAAAACAACCGATAAATGACGTCAATATGCCGTGTACGGCGATGATACTGAATAATCCACGAGGATCGGCGAACTGGGTTCGATTCCCGTGTCAAATCGTGGAGACGCACACGACATTCATTTGTGAATCTGAGAGAATCGACATCAAAAACAAACACAATTCAACGATAAACGTCGAAAACAATTCATCAAATACAGACTTAAATAAAACAATAGATCAAACGATTCCCGATATTACTTTAATCAATTCAACCTGTCCAAGAGGTTGGGTAACTATTTCGGGACAATGTTTTCAAATACTAACCGACTGGAAAAACAATCGAGGTTTGAATATTCGGAGTGCTAGAGAAATGTGTCACAGTTTCCGCGCCGAAGTAGTAAAAATCACCTCAAATACAGAAAGTGACGTGAAAAACTTGGTCAGCGAATTTCAATATCGACATCATTATGGCGCTATACTGACAATGGACCACGACGGATTTAAAGTTATCAAACCACTGGTGACCAGAAATGAAATTACTTATGTTCAATCAGTTAAATGGTTATTGAAACCTTTCGATAATACAAAAGATAAAGCGCATTCCGTGTTATGTACCTATAATGTAACTGTTAAAGAGTTAGCTTCTGGAAGCGGTTGTAAATCGTGGCAGTTTAAATGTAACGATCAAAGATGTATCAGCGACCATCGCGTATGTGATACCAGACACGACTGTCAACACGGTGAAGATGAACTCGATTGTACGGATATCAATTTACACAGTCAGTTCCGCTGTAACGATGGACAGGTTATATCGATAAGCGGTTTCTGTGACTTTATGAGAGATTGCGTCGATGGCTCGGATGAGAACTCTTGCTATCATCCACCGTGTTTATCTACGCAATATCGCTGTTCCAATCAGCAATGCATCGATAGTTATAAACGATGTGACGGAATAGCCGACTGTAAAGACGGTTCCGATGAGATCGGATGCACTGCCGAAAATTGCCAGGGGTTCTCGTGCGCGGACGGTGAATGTATTAGTTTTCAGTTGTATCGGGATGGTGTCGTGGATTGTAGCGGAAGTCTCGAAGAAGACGAATTGGTCACTAATATGACAGTGAATCCCGAGGTTTACTGTAATAATGACAATCACTGCACGACTCGTTTCACAGATCTGTGTAAGGAATCGGATGAACAAAGATGTTCGTTCAATTCTCCTCGCTGTTATTCCCGACACGAAAGGTGTATTTTAGAAAGGATGCCGATTGGTTTCCCGGTATGTAGAAATCTTGAACATATACTCGCGTGTAATGACTTCGAATGCGCGGCTGGTACTGTAAAATGTCCGGCATCTTACTGTATACCGATCAGACACGTTTGTGACGGTCGATCCGATTGTCCTAATTCAGAAGATGAACGAAACTGCGAGACTTGGTCGTGTCCGGGAATGTTTAAATGTGGCCAGGAAAATCTATGTATTCCGCGATCAGAAGTTTGCGACGGAGTCGTAAATTGTAAACATAACTCGGATGACGAGTCATACTGTAAGGTCACGTGTCCTGAACGTTGTAATTGCCGGGGTCATTTCATCGATTGTGAAAATGCTCTTTTATCAGATATTACCGGCCGTTTTATAGAATCAACTCGGGTTTTGATTTTGTCGAATAACCGAGTCGTATTTAACGAGTCGACGTTCAACTCTTTCATTTATCTTCGTTTTCTCGATATTTCGGGCAATAATTTGTCTCACATCGTTCCAAACGCGTTTTCTAATCTGAACAATCTATACACATTAGACCTTACACACAACCGCATAACATCATTATCTGCTAATACATTCGCAGGTTTGATCGGTTTAAAAGAACTATTTCTTATCGGAAATCCGCTGCAACATTTAGAATACGGTAGTTTTCGAGGTCTGACGTCACTTACTGTTCTCGATCTTCACGGACTTTCTATATCGGTTCTCGGTGAAAATGTATTTAAAGGTTTATCCGCATTACAGTCGTTAAATATCAGCAGTAACAGAATCCATTACATTTCGACATTTGCTTTTTCTGGATTGGTTGGACTTGAAATTCTAGATCTTGTCAAAAATGCCGAAGTGATATTTGTTAAAAGAAACGTTCTTGGCGATCTTACATCATTGAAATACCTCGCTTCGGATGCTTACAAATTTTGCTGCATGGCACCGAATGTTGACCGATGTCTTCCCGAAGCTGATCAATTTTCGACCTGCTCTGACCTGATGGGTAACGCTGTACTGAGAGCCATCATCTGGATGATCGCATCTTTCAGTTTTCTCGCTAACAGTATCGTTATTGTATTTCGCGTTCAAGCTTTGCGGATGGAATCCACCGGAACACGTAACACATCTTCAGATATCCTCATCATAAATATTGCCGGTTGTGATTTTCTGATGTCGGTCTATTTGTTTTTGATCGCTGGAGCTGACCACGCATTCAAAGGCGTTTATTATCTGAATTCTGAAACCTGGACGGATAGTTCATTATGTCGTCTCGCCGGGGTTATTGTCACCGTTTCGTGCGAAGGTTCCTTAACTTTCCTCTTAATTCTAACGCGTCAGAGATATTCGAATATCGTCAACCCGTTTTCCAGAAGTCCGATTATAACTCCGAAATACGTTATCGGTATTTGCAGCATTTGTTGGCTCGTTATAAGCACAGTTTCTATTCTACCGCTGTCATCGTCGTCTTACTTCGGAGACAATTTTTACGGTACAACCGGAGTTTGTTTGCCTATGAATTTACTGACGATCGACGTCAATGGCTGGCACTATTCATTCGCTATTTTTGCCTTGTTTAATGCGGCCATATTGGCTACGATAATGACGACGTACGCTCAGATGTATAGACTCGTATCTGGAAGTAGGTCGGGCTCGGGTAGAGCCGATCCTACCGAACTGGTTTTAGCTCGAAGGAGTTTAGTAATCAATCTTTGTAATCTATTTTGCTGGCTACCGATAATAATCGTTCAGTTTTGCGCCGTATTTTCGGTCGAGATACCGAACCAGGTGGCCGCTTGGCTGGCCGTTCTATTTTTACCGATCAACTCGTCTCTGAATCCGCTTCTTTATACAATACTTACTATCGATATGAAATCTATTCGTGAACGCAATAAACGACGACTAGGATTGACGACATCCAGTAAATAAACAACAGTTTGACACGAGTCCCTGTATAATGTTTGCCTATCTATAAATCGGGGTTGAAACTCGAAATCCTAAAACTTAGTTGAGTTCGTTTGAAATCGCATGACCGAATTAGTTTAATTTTTTTATTAAGAAGTTTCCAGTTTCTAGTTGTCATTTCGTGGCGGTCCGTCGAGATCCGTCGAAATTTGCGCTCATTTTTTGAAACATAAGTTTTCATACAATATCATACAGCTCTGCAGTGCAATGTTAAATCATGTAAATTAGATATTTCGACTCCACAAAATGTCTACTCGCCATGATCCATGTGACGTGTGGAGCTCCTTAGTTTATTCCGGAAGAGTTTGAGTCTTCCGGTCGCGATTTGGGTTGGTTTAATCGAAACGGTAGCAAACATGTCCCGAGAAAATGGCGAAAGGGCATCATTTAAAAAAACCAATATTTGAAGTTCTCTTAGATGATTCAATTAGTGACGATGGTAGTTTGTATAACCACCCTCGTCACGCGTGAGTGAACACGAAATACCCTGTTAAAATTAAGATTTAACGTAACCTCAGTTTCCTAGAGAGAAATAATTTATAATTTCTACTCACCGATTTATGTGAGCAGTTTTTAGATTATCATTCAGCTCACAGGAGTCCTCTATCGGATCAGGTTGTTTTAGTCAGCACACACTTGATGCAATAATAAATAATAATAAATTTATTTCCACAATAAAATTACAACATGTCATAAAGAGATATACAAATATGAAATGTTTTAATATAATGTGGAGGAGATTAGATGAAGCCAATGAAGGCTTATAAAATCTCTAATCCCCTAGCATACACCGATTCACTCAACTCATACACACATGCAGTCATACACCTTCACCAAACATGCACCCACACACGTAGTCACTCAGGCGGTCAATCACACTATCTTTCATTCACTCTTACAATCTGGTAATAGATGGCAGATACAGACAGATTAATTACAAATTCATTAGATACAATTTAAGTTTTCTTTTGAAAGTATCTATACACGACAGTTGTTTTAAACTTTTTGGCAAATTATTCCAGACAACAGGACCAGAAATTTTTACTGTGAATTGTGTTTTGTTAGTCCGAAATCTGGCAACACGAAAAGAATTCATATTTCTGGTTGAATACGAGTGTATATCAACATTCTTTTTGAAATACCGATTAAAGGAATTTGGCAATTTTGAATTATTGAATTTGAACATAAATAGACTTAAATGAAATTTTGTAATATGTCTAAATTTTAGGATATTCAATTTTTTGAAGATAGGGTCAGTGTGTTCTAGGAAATGAGACTTATTAACTATTCTTACTGCTCTTTTTTTGTAGTAGAATAAGTGGATTTAGCTTGTTTGCATAATTACTTCCCCAGATTAAATTACAATATTGTAAATGAGGATAAACAAAACTATAATAAAGGGTAATAAGGATATTTGATGGGAAATGCTTTTTTAATCTGGTTAAAATTCCAATGGAGCGTGACACTTTACTGCAGACATATTTGATATGGACATCCCAATTTAATTTGTCATCTATAAAAAGACCAAGAAAATTCGTACTATGTACACGTTTGATTAATTCTCCATTTAACCAAATGGAAGAATTAAAGTGATCTACACGACCAAAAATCATAAAGTGGCATTTCGCAATATTTATTGAAAGTTTGTTTACTTGATACCAGATGCCAAGTTTCGCCAGTTCAGAATTTACTATGGAAACCAATTCTTTGATATTAGAGTTACTATAAAAACAATTCGTGTCATCGGCAAAGAGGATAAAATGGAGTAATTTGGACGCATTTATGCAATCGTTAACGTATAATAAAAATAACAAAGGGCCTAGAATAGAACCCTGGGGTACACCAATTGATACATTTAATGGAGACGATAAGGTATTGTTGAAACTTAAAACTTGACTCCTGTCAGTCAGGTAGCTTTTAAACCAATCATGAGGAACACCTCGGATTCCGTAATAATCAAGCTTCATTAACAAAATGTCATGGTTAACGGTGTCGAATGCCTTAGACAGGTCCAAGAATAATCCAATAGTAATATTCTTATTTTCCAAGGCTTCAGAAAGATTATCAACAACCTTGGTTAATGCCAAATCTGTTGAATGTTTTGAACGAAAGCCAAACTGGTCGGGGGTTACAATATCCTGTTTGTTACAAAAGGAAACCAATCTGTTGTAAACTAGTTTTTCCAGAATTTTTGAGAAGCTAGGAAGCAAAGATATGGGTCGATAATTATTTAAAGAATTAGGGGCTCCGGATTTAAACAAAGGACAAACTTTCGCAATTTTGAGTTCATTGGGAACTATTCCAGTCTGAAGACTACGGTTAAAGATATGGGATAAAGGGAACTTAATGATGTCAATCACCTGTTTTATAACAAAAATACTCAAACCATCGACACCGGCACTCTTCTTTAAGGGGAAACCCGAGACCACATCACTTATTTCATGAGGTGAAGTCGGAAAGAGAAATAGACTTTCATTGACACGTTTATTCATATATTGATGAAAGGATTGCCCTGTATCAGGGATTTGAGTAGCAAGCCTTTCACCAATATTTGCAAAAAAATTGTTAAACTCGTTGGCGATGTTTATATTACCAGAAATAACACGTTGATCAGAAGTAAAAGAATTAGGCATTTTAGAATAAATGTTTCTACCTAAAACTGTGTTCAACAGTTTCCACTTTTCTTTCATATCATTTCCAGCAGCGAGCAATTTTTCAGAATAATAATTAGATTCGGCTTTGTTAATAAGCTTTGAAATGAGATTTTTGTACGAGTTGTATTTTGATTTTATTTTTTCTGAACGTGTTCTAATAAATTTCCTATAAAGGTTGTTTTTTGTTTTAAAACAAAATCAGGTCCTAATGAAGTGAGGAAGGTCTGGAATCTGGAAACTGTATTTGTCGGTTTAGTCAACAATCAGATCCTGCTCAGGAAGATCTTCTCTGAAAAAGCAACTAAAGTGTTTAATTTGACTTGAATCAGCTTGAATCCGACCTAACTTAAGTTTGACATTTAAAATTGAAATTAAAATGTCTTCTCACCAATTCATGAGTGGAACTTCATGGATTATAACGATCAGTTATCGTTTCATTGGGAGATTTGACACCCAAGTTACAGCACTAAAATATGTCCCGTCTTGTTGGTTAAGTCCAGCACGCACTGACAGCAATCAGGTCCCGAGGAAGTAGAGCTTATCTGAAAAAAGTATTGATCTCAATAATAATTTTAAATTTGCCTCGATACATGTACAATGTAATCTGTTATATCCATTATCAAAAACCCACAAATCTACTCACCACCAATTTCTGTGTGATGCATCATGGATTTTTTAGAAAAGCCTGGAGTCTTGTATTGGCAGCAATCAGGTCCTGAGTGAGGAATGACTAATCTGAAAAACAACAATTTCATATTTCAGTTCTGACTGGAAGAATTAATTTTTAAGTTTAGGTTGGATGCCCGAGTGAGATCCCAGAGATAGGGAGTCAAGTAGACTAATTTTACACGAGATGTGAATTGTCGAAAGCATCCCTCGGCAACTTCGCAAATTAGTCTCTAAATTAGTGGAAAAAAACTTATAGATCTCCCTTTTCACTTACGTAACCTCACGTAAGGACTGGACATATATGCGCGTGTATAGTGAATTCAACGTATGTTACGAATGAATCATCAGAATTGGTTCAATTCAAATCGAACACGTACTACATGATTTCAAAGATCGAGGACAAGAACAGGCCACAATATGAACTGAGTTTGTCATAATGCGGTTCAATGGACACCTACACCACTGGCTAGATAATACCGGACTGGCCCTGTTAGTATCTTAACTTCAGAAACCTAACTAATATATGAAGTAGATTTAATATCAGATATTCTACACGTCCTCGTTAAAATGATATTTCTATACAGTAAATTAAATCCTTTCAAAATTGAATTAGCAGAAAAATCACTTTGCAATACAATCTGTTAATTACATTTCCATTGTCTATAACTCGAATTGTCACTGGAATCAAGCACGAATCTTAGAACTATTTGCAATTGATTTCATCAAATAAAATGAATTAAGATGATATCATCATAGGAAATATGCAATCCATTCAATAAATCAAATACCCATTGTCTGTAACTTGCTAGAACTGTCTTAGCACCAGCAACAGCAGCAACAGCAGCAGCCAAGCAGGAAATACTGTTATTTGTATTTATGAATTCAAGTCAAGATGAATAAATATAGGCTACTTTAACTTTTCTCTTAATTCTAACGCGTTAGAGATATTCAAATATCGTCAACCCGTTTTCTACAAGTCCAATTATAACTCCGAAATACGTTATCGGTATTTGCTGTATTTGTTGGTTCGTTATAAGCACAGTTTCTATTCTACCACTGTTAACTTTTCTCTTAATTCTAACTCGTCAGAGATATTCAAATATCGTCAACCCGTTTTCTAGAAGTCCGATTATAACTCCGAAATACGTTATCGGTATTTGCTGTATTTGTTGGTTCGTTATAAGCACGGTTTCAATTCTACCGCTGTCATCGTCGTCTTACTTGGATTGAGTTGTTTCCTCAAAAAGTCTGCACAGAACAAGTCCTTACCCGCCACAATCAGATATCCACGCGCTTCATCTAGCTTCAACTCAGTTATTATATTGACTGTAGAGTGTGAATTGTCAAAACAGATATTGACGAAGTCTTTTACAGAGACGCAGAATATTCTGAAGTATAGATAGAAAATATCATCGAACCTTATCAAAAACTGGTTCGGATATCAAAACGCAGTTCGGGAGCGACAGTAAATATTTTTAGCGAAATAATCGCACACGATTATAGACACGATATATTGAAGCACGTCTAAATTTAGAAGCCGCGGTAATTACAGCGAAACCGAGAACAGATGAAAGTTTTACAAATACGAGACTGGCGCCAGTTTGATGGGAGAGTTTTTATACAAAATAATTGGACTCAATTAATTCGTCAACTTTAAACATTTGCGAATTCGTCATTACTTTGCAGCCACTCTTATGAGAAATGTCGCGCAAACTTAGAAATAGTTAGAAATGTGTTTGTTTTGAAGCGTGAATTGTGTTCAATATGCAGCGAATGAAAGCGTTGTTCGTAGTTTTACTGATCGCTTGCGGAGACTGTATATTTACGCGGGCTGATCGCGCAAACTCTGTCGAGGAAGCCGCGTCTGTTACAGTCAGTTCATCTTGTAACAACACTCAATACTCCGTCGATTCTACGTCTGGTTACATCGTTTCACCGAACTATCCGTCGTTAGTGCGCGGTGTTGAATGTCGTTGGTTCGTCAACAGCTCTTTACCGGGAAGTTTTCTCGTTCAAGTTTACTACGACATCGAGCCGTCGATATTCTGTAACGAAAACTACCTTCTAGTCGGTGAGTCCGGCAACAAACTCTGCGCTAATGGAAGAAAACAACTTGATATCCGCAGTAACGGTTTGATTTCGTTGTTGTTTAGGAGTAACGTCGATGGAGCGCGAGGTAGTCGGGTTAACATCATATATCGGTTTGAAGAACAGAGTCACTTGAAAATTGTATATACATGTCACAAGCATGCAGTAAAAGAATTACCAACTCAAACAGGTTATGAATTCATGATTTCTACCCTCCGCTGTAAATTGTTGTTAGAATGGATCGGGATGCCAGACGGGTTTGCAATGAATTTAACGTTTATACAGATAGATTTCAGATTAAGACCAGGTGAGGATCCGATGAAAACTCGTCCTCAAATTTCCGACGGATGGAACAGCACCAGTGAACCTATAGCTCTTATACGAGAACAAACCGGACATCCGCCTTCATCGTTTTATACTAAAACTAACAAAGCACGTATTGAAATTGAAAGTAGTTTGAAGTCGAAGCTACTCTGGCAAGTTTACAAAATATCAGATTGGAACATCTCTAACCCGTTAATTCAAGTATATAATAAATCAGGACTGCTCACTACAATTGATGGAATACTATTGGGGTGATAAATTAGTAGTTTGCATAGAGGGAGGGAAGCCAGAGTTCAGGGCAGTGGCTGAAGTTAGTAAACAAACTACGTAGATGCTTACGTCGCACACAAGACACTGAATAGAAGATAGGTGAAAGTGACGTGAGTATCTGCGTAGGGTTGCTGGTTATAGCGGCAGCCTTGAGCTCTGGTATGGCTAGGAAGTAAACAAGTAATAAACTCGTGACGTATAACATATGTAGAAGTATACGTCACGAGTAACATGAAATAAGATAAAAGGGAGGGTCAGCACAGTAAGGGGAAGAGAGATGCGAGAGTGGCGGAGAAGCCTAAAAATACGAGCTGTAGGAAGGAATAAGAATTGTGCGGGAAAATAAAGAAAGAACGTAGACCCACGAGATGAGTTGTTATTATTCCGGAGTCAGAGGGATATCACTTATCGGATTAATCGGAACCAACAACGACAACACAAGGGGAGAACGCAACGTGGCCCCCACAACAATTGGTTGAGAAACTCAACCCCACAACATTGTTGGAGAACCGAAGGCAACTCCACAACATTGGTGGAGAACAGTGGTGTATCCTGCACCTCTCGCTGCCAAGCGATCGTGTATATTTGGTGAGTGAACAGGGGTGAAGTAAAAGTGTAAGATGAACGTTACATTCCGTAACCGTTATAATTACATGAAATACGGGCCGCTACCGCGGGTTAAGTTGAAATATTGCGGATAACTCGATCTGTGTATAAAAATCATTCCCGTCTGGATTTAATAGCTGTTTGTTTGTCTTATTCGAGAAATATGTAATCTTCGTATCGTCAGATTCAGTTGAAATGAATTATAGAGCTTCCAGTGCGGAAAGTAGTTGTTTCTTTCCATATTTAAATTAATTGAATTATCCGATTTGGTGTGGCGTTTTCGTAAGATCGTGTTTTGGACACTACGTTTTACATGGCAGAAAATTGGATTCACTACTCCGAATTTAGATTCGTGTGAATTAACGGACATAATGGCGTTCGGAAACGAAGCGATTCTGCGATCGTAACGCGATAAATGAAATACAGTGGGGTATTAGAGGCATTATACAAACGCATTTCATCATCGGACAGTTCATAGATCTGCTACGGGAAATCGACCTTGGAGACGTTCAACGGACTACGATTGCGGCTTATAGTAATTGTAAATAATATGATATGTATTTCTGCATGTTTTGGTTGCTTTTATAGAATAATGCTCAGCGTTTTTTGCTTGTGTGCTGGGTTATTGTATCTACGTAGATATAAATATGCACTACGTAAATCTTTTATAGTTTGCTAAATTTGCTGGATGGTATTTCGCGAAAGAATGATTTATTAGTCTAGGTGAGCCACTCGGTTATCAGTGTAACGATAGTTGAAAGCGCTCACTGCCTGTATATACCTAACAAATAACTGTGGTGTTTATGTGGTTTTAAGAAATATAATGAGTATCGCGAGTTAGTATAGAATATGTTTATTGTGCAAAGGTTAGATTGGGCGCTCAGTGGTGAATCTTACCGGAGGGGGTTTGAATAGAGTTGTTTATATGAAATGAATTAAGGTGGACCAGGGACCTGGATGAAGAGTAAGGGATGCTCTAGGGATGGTCCGGAATAAAACGGGGGATTATAGCCCGAAGGATTCTGAAGATCCTTTGAAACAGTATAATGTTTAGTGGCTGGCCTCTGGGAGAGATTGGATATATATGTTGGGCATAATTAGGGTCGAATATCAAGAAATACCAAATGGGTGATTCGTCGGCCGGTTCCCTATTTATCCATAGATTTTATTTTACTCCGGTAAGGCGTGACATGGGGGATGATACGGAAATGAGAAATGTCACGATACAGCTATTTGTTAGGTATGCTGAAATGGCCATTCAGGGGATTGGTTTTTTAGAAGTAAAGGGTTGCTCATTGCGTAATACAATAAGTATGATAAGTATTATTCGGTAGATTGGGTATCTTAACTGAATGGTCGTAGATTGCAGGGATGTGTGAGCGCTATGTTTTTTTCCGAACTTTCAGTCCGTCTTGACCGGTTTATATACAGGATGAGGCGTCGGCCGTTTTACATGTGGGGTTATATCCCCTGATTTGCGGGAAGGAATTAGAACAATTCGAATATCAGATGTGGGTGGTTTGGAAGACCATAGGCCCAGGAGTTAAAGTTAATTTTTGAGAATCGGCTGTTTGAATGGCACTGAATGAGTAGTGTCCAGAGGAATTTTCCCTAACTTTTGGGTGATGCATCTTAATGAGTTTTGTGGTCACTTTATGACATCCTTCCATAAATATATGGCGGCCTGCCTGTCTATTTCAACGGTTCCAAGCCGCAAATAGCAGTTCATGTTATCCCTGCCTAGACTACGGATAAATGTGCTTTCTGAGGAAATGGGTGGGGACTAGCAGCTGATATCTCAATAATGCGAATGTACGCATGCGGTATATTCATTTTTGGTATGTTTTGGCTTACCTTTATGTTACGTACACATAGAAAAATTATTATGAAATTGTTTGTGAATTCGTTGTTGAGCATGTATGTTGCCAACGTGTGCTGGGCACATAATAATCAACTAAATGATGTATCTGGCATCTGTATTAATTTACGTCGTTGATTGGGGTCGGGACAGGTTTGACAAATCATCTGATATCGGTTAAGGTAACGGCTGATAGTTTGGACAGTGGGAAATTGACGTGTTTGCAATGGTAATTTTAAAGACAAATTAGGCTGCACACACTGATTATTTTTTTTTGGTAAAGATAACGAGAACGAGAAGAGTCAGAAGGTTGAAGTGGTTGGTCATATATTGTTAAATTATGAGACTACATAAATGTGGATATAGAGAAATGGGTGATTGTCTATGAAAGCTATTTGGGAAGTTGTGTTTGATATGTTTTTTTGCATGACTACAATTGTATAGGCTTGTTCTTATTAAATGTAAGATCAATATACAGATGTACATGCCTCATAATTGTTATATATTACTGATGAAAAGAGTCTCATATTTGATATTTGTAGATGATTACTTTCCCTTAGATAAAGTTCGTGTGTTAAGTTTATAAGTATTTAGAAATATTTTTTGCTTACCGTAAAATTCTATGGGGTCCATGTAGGTCTCGTTGATGAATCAGATGAACTGATGATGAGTGGGGTGTGTTGCTTAGTTTAGGTAGAAGTTATGCGGGATGGGATAATAGGGGAAAGGGTCAGAAATTGTGATTTATGGCTACTTTACAGGTGTTGTAAATTGATGTACGGAATGGTGGTTGTGTATCATTAGTCTTGATGTTCTGAAGGTTTTGTGTAATTTTCATTACCCTGCGGCTGGCTTTAAGTTGTAAGAGATGTTGCTTATAAATGATGTTCTGAAGCCTGTGCACTTTTGAAAAGTTTTTTTTTTTTTGGGAAACTACAATAGGGTCTTGTGAATTTTTGGCGATTGGGGACCAATCGTCTGGGGAGGAGGATAGTATTGGGGTGATAAATTAGTAGTTTGCATAGAGGGAGGGAAACCAGAGTTCAGGGCAGTGGCTGAAGTTAGTAAACAACCTACGTAGATGCTTACGTCGCACACAAGACACTGAATAGAAGATAGATGAAAGTGACGTGAGTATCTGCGTAAGGTTGCTGGTTATAGTGGCAGCCTTGGGCTCTGGTATGGCTAGGAAGTAAACAAGTAATAAACTCGTGACGTATAACATATGTAGAAGTATACGTCACGAGTAACATGAAATAAGATAAAAAGGGAGGGTCAGCACAGTAAGGGGGAGAGAGATGCGAGAGTGGCGGAGAAGCCTAAAAATACGAGCTGTAGGAAGGAATAAGAATTGTGCGGGAAAATAAAGAAAGAACGTAGACCCACGAGAAGAGTTGTTATTATTCCGGAGTCAGAGGGATATCACTTATCGGATTAATCGGAACCAACAACGACAACACGAGGGGAGAACGCAACGTGGCCCCCACAACAATTGGTTGAGAAATTCAACCCCGCAACATTGTTGGAGAACCGAAAGCAACTCCACAACAGTTCCAAGACAAACTTAATTCTATAGCCAATCTAATAATTTAAGACCAGTGTTAAGGTTTAACCCTTTTCTTTATTGAGGAAATGGCTTGATTTTTGGATATAACTTAGGAAATATACCATTTTGTGTGATTTGTTTCTTTATTTGACATTTAGATATACTTTTGCCAAAAAAATATTGTATTTTCTTCATGAAGTTTAAAAATTTTTATGAGGTGTGATTTGTCATTATTTTTGGGGTAATCATATATATGTAATATGTTATTCTGCATTATCTGATAGCTGTGAAAGTTACCTTTCATTTGGTGTAAAGATTATCTGTCTATCTTCATACTTTAAAAAGTTATGATGATTTTAGTAGTATCCTAGCTCGTTGTTTAATTGCATCGGCCATATACCTTGGGCACTAAAGACCTTTTGAGGGAAAAACGGGTGGGCACCAAACGGTTATGACCACTTTTGGTCTGAAGTCCTGACTACGGAACCGGTCTCTTGGGCCCATTAAATTAACCAGAAATCCCTCGTTGGTTTTATCAGGGAAATGTAATGAGACGTCCCTGGTTTTATAGATCGATGATGTTTATTTCGTTTTTGTTGAAGGTGGTTTCGATATCGCGATGCAGCTTCCGTCGGGCTGGATCCCGAATTCGTGGAAAATGGTACCGTGTCCGGTGCGCGGTAACATGCAGTACCGATTCACCGAAAAAAACAAATTCTGGACGCAATTAACATTTCACAATTACAGGTATGGAAATAGTTCTTCCGAGGGATGCACGTAGAAGCATTTTTGTTTTAAGTTTCTTTGATGATGGAGTTTTAGGAGTAACCCCGAAGCAGTTAGAAAATAGACTTTTCTTCATATAACTGTGCGTTTTATTTTTTACGTAGAAGCATATTCAAAGAAAGAAGATTTTTACAATAAAAGTTTTGGGGCGTTCTGGGATCAGTTGCGCATCGTACCTTCAGTACAAGTGTTCCTAAATCTTGAGACTAGCCTTAAGTTATTGTATTGGTTATAGAACCAAGATGACCCTTATGATAGCGAATTTTAATGGTAATCGGGATATTGTGGGAGTGGATGTGTGTACTACGTCATTGATATTGGGGCTGGACTGGTTGGCGTTCAATATTGTCGATATATTCAAATTAGAAATAACTTTCTTGATCCTTGATAATATATCATTCATAGTATATCATTCGTTGTCGACAATATCGAGCAATATGTGGGTTATTCTTCAAGACGTCAATAAACTTTCAAGTCAGTTTTCTTTTTATCTTTAGAAATGCCATTTACGAAGTGAATTACCGATGGCCGGGAGAAGAGGCGTGGCGAACGACCGAACGCGCTAAATACGGCGCGTTCTTCATCATGAAGGACGTACCCGCAGACGGCGTCATCGAGGTCAAGGTCAAGTCCATCTTCAACTACGACGTCATCGGCCATACTACCGGCTGGAGTGAGTGTAGGCGGATCTTACAGGAATCCGTTAGAAATCTACCACCCTATTTAACACAATTTCGATGGAAATACCATTCTTAATTACTACGCCGCGAAATACGACCGACCTACGCCCAGCTATCTAAAGCCGGGCGTAGGTCGGCCTTGCGACTCACTGCGACGCGACTTACTGCGACCGCCAGCGACGATCGCGTCGCAACGACCAACCGACCTACGCTACCTTGCGACTGCCAGCAACGCCAGTCGCAATGAGTCGCACATGTTCTACTTTCTGCGACGCGACGCGACCATCGCAACCGATCTACGCGCTCTTGCGACTGGAGAGCAAATAGTCGCACACAGTCGCTGACAATAAGCCTTTTTACAGTTTCCAGGCGCCATTTTTTTGGGTACCCACCGGGTCCGCATTGTTGAATTTTTTGTCCCTATTTTTTCCCCGTTTAATATTTCTATTTCGTTCATATCTCTGGATTGGATAAAGATAGAAACAAAGTGAAAATATCGATGAACTCGGCGGATAATAAACTTTTTTATGATATCACTCATTTGTTAAGTTAATGCAACAATGCGCACTGGTGAAGTTATAAACATTGATATCGTCTTCCCGATAATTCAACTTGAATTATTGCTCATCTCATTCAAAAGTTCGTAATTCTTACAAATTTTAATCTACATTTTTGAAGTTTTCAGGATCAATAGCCATCTATATGTGGTCCTATATACCTTTTACCGTTTTCAATTATCCGTATTAGTTTTTAAGTAGTTGCGAGTCAAACTTCCAAAACACGTTTTCTAGAGTATCATGTTTGCATATTTATATCAAGAAATTTGACAATTCAACCGGTCCTACTTTGTTAAAATCAAAATTTTCCGTAACTATGGAAACAAGGGCACCTAGTTATTTGAAAAAAAATGGTAAATAGAGATATATTTCTAGTAAAACAGGGACAGACTACGGGTTTGGAGGGTCGGTAGTCCGGACCCCCGCTCCTTCCCATTAAGGTTACCATCTTTGTCAAGACAGTGATCGCTTAAAGCCTACAAATTTAACACTCATCCTTTTGCAAATTAAATTGTTTTGGATGTATTTGTTTCAACACCGAGGAGCACCCTACTCGCAGCCTTAATATACGGAAAATGTCTGACTTTCACATTTGCAATCGTATAGCCGTACGTGCAGTTTTGGAATCGAATGAAACATGTTGGACAAAATGATAATTTCTGTTGCGAACCTAGATAGCTGGTTAAAGCAACGCCTGGGTTATTTCGTTTATTTTGACAAATCCTAGAGAATATATATCTTTAATTACCATTTTTCAAAAACCTAGGAGCCCTTATTTCTCTGGTTACTTAAAAAATTGATTTTCAACGAAGTAGGGACCGGTGAAATTGTGAAATTTCCTGATATATAGATGCACGCAGGGGACCCGGGAAAACGTGTTTTGGAAGTTTGACTCGCAACTACTTAAAAACTAATACGGATAATTGAAAACGGTAAAAGGTATATAGGACCACATATAGATGGCTATTGATCCTGAAAACTTCAAAAATGTAGATTAAAATTTGTAAGAATTACGAACTTTTGAATGAGATGAGCAATAATTCAAGTTGAATTATCGGGAAGACGATATCAACGAAATAAAAAAATTAAACCGGAGTAAAATAGGGACAAAAATTTCAACAATGCGGACCCGGCGGGTACCCAAAAAAATGGCGCCTGGAAACTGTAAAAAGGCTTATCGCGTCGCAACCGACTTGTGCAGCCACTTGTGACGCAACGCGACGATCGCGTCGCGTCGCAAGGTCGACCTTCGGCCAGCTTTCAAAGATGCGCCTTGCTCTGTTCAGTTCACGTACCGGTATGTTAATTTTCAATTGATTTTTTTTTGTAGATTTGGATTACCAAGATTTCGGTGTTCAGCAGCCAGCAGTTTGCATTCAAACGACTCCCGATACTGACTGATATCAATAAATACTAATTCACGAAAGACAAGACGTGTATTTCTCATTAGTTCGTCATCGGAGAGGAGAGAGAACATTCCGGGGCCAGTTACTGAGGGGCATGTCCACCAAACACCAGACATTGTGCTCGGATGCTGGATTGATGCTAATTTGAACCCCTATGAAAATTCCTCGGGACGCCTGACCATCCATTGGTTAACTGTAATCAACTTTTGAGCAAAAGGCACCCCGGTGTTTTTGGCCTATTACACCAACCAGAACAGAACTTTCATCGAGAACCGCCACAGGGCATGTACCGCTGGGAACGCGAGCATACTGAGTTCGAACATTGACAATCCATGTATCGAAATACTGATCTTAACTCTGGGAGTCGAACTTAACTAAGAACGTTCGTAAATACTGTGGTTATCTTTTGTTTTTGTTTACGTATATGGCGACTCTCTAGCGCGACATTACGTGCGCAACATCTCTTTATTTCTAACAGATTCCTGATGATGGCTGTCAGTAAAAACCGAAATGTTGTGGGTTCATTTTCGCGATAAAACGGTAGTTTTTCGTTTTATCCCGCGATAACAATTCGTGGGCTGGCGGGATGAGCTAGGTCTGAGAATGAGCTAGGTCTGGGAATGAGCTAGGTCTGGGAATGAGCTAGGTCTGAGAATGAGCTAGGTCTGGGAATGAGCTAGGTCTGGCGGGAATGAGCTAGGTCTGGCGGGAATGAGCTAGGTCTGATAATGAGCTAGGTGTGGTGGGAATGAGCTAGGTCTAGGAATAAGCTAGGTCTGAGAATGAGCTAGGCCTGGGAATGATTTTTGATCGAGGCATTAGTTTACAGTCTATCGCTAATAGTTCTAAGAATTTTCTTCGAATTCAGCGACAATTCGAGTCATAAACAATGGAAATTGATTATTTGAATGTAGTGCAAACTGTGCTAAGATATTTCTTGTGCATTCTAATGAGGACTGGTCCACTTCTTATATTTGACCGATGTATCCTCCAGCTAATGAATTATTGATACCCACTGGTCCACTTCTTATTCATTGTATTTGAAATGAATATTTTTGAGTTTGTTAGAATAGTACAGAGGGTGTGGTACGTATTATCATAGAACCACGCGTTTGTAGTTCAGTGGTATTTTGTAGCCAGTGGTGCTCGTGTCCATTGAACCGCATTATGACAAACTCAGTCATATTGTGTCCTGTTATTGTCCTCGGTCTTTGAAATCATGTAATACGTGTTCGATTTGAATTGAACCAATTTTGAGGATTAATTCTTGACACACGTTTAATTCACTATACACGCGAATATATGTCCAGTCCTTACGTGAGGTTAGGTGAGTTGAATCTTAAACGGGATTTTGTAAATCTATAAGCTATAAGGGCTCGGGCTTCTTTATTTGAATATTGATTCATCAGTCAGAATTGAAACCTGTAAAAAATATGAAATTGTCTTCTTTTTCAGATCAGCCATTCCTCATTGAGGACCTCATTGCTTCCAATACCGCGGGGCTGACTAAACCAACGCTGTTTTCAAAATAATCTATGATTCTCCACACAGAATTGAATTGGTGGTGAGTAGATTTGTAGGTTTTTTAATACTGGATATAACGGATTGTATGGAGTCAAATTAAAAATCATAACGGTGATCATTACGTTTTTTCAGAGAAGCTCTACTTCCTCTGATTGCTGTCAATGCGTGCTGGACTTAATCAACAAATACACAGGCCTTCTTCTCTTACTCGGGACCTGTTTGCTGTCAATACCTGCTGCGGACTAAATCAACAAATGCATATTTGGATCAGACATTCCTCGATTACTCCAGACCCGATTGCTGTCTGCGTGCTGGACTTTACCAACCTGGACCAACAGAGCTCAGTGCTGTAGCCTGCTTGGATGTCTTATCTTCTAAGTAACAAACAGAAGACTGATCGAAGTAATCCATGAATTGGTGAGTAGAATTTCTAACAGTTTTTCGTATAGGAAACTTAGGTTAGGTCGGGTTTAAGCCTATCTATCAAACAGATTGGTCCTCGTTACAGCAATTTCAGATACATTAGACTCCTAACATTCCTCTTAACTTGAATTAATTTCTGACCAGTGATTAATGTTTGAGATGTTAGAAAAACCTGATTGATATTCTTGATATTCTTTTGTTGTAATGGTTCTAAATTATTTGTATTAAAGTTTGAAATGATAATTCCACTTGCCGGTTTTGACAAATTTGAGTTACGAGGAGTCCTCTGTAAAACCATTTATCAGATAAAGGAAACTTGAAATTTATTCCATAAAACTGGACAATGAAATATTACTTGTAAAACCGACTTGTAACCGGTTCAATCGTTCGAGACATTTATACAGCACCTGAGAGTAGTCGAGCTATAGGCTTGGCAAGATGGTCGCATTTATTAAATATAGATTGCATTTTTTTTCTAAATCATCGATTCAAATTAGTTTTGATCGTCTGCTTGCCTGGAATTATGAATGAAATCTCTGATCGGTCAAGGACGATTAATCCGGTTATGACGAGTGGTATG
The DNA here is from genome assembly GCF_964204645.1 of Tubulanus polymorphus. Taxonomy (NCBI): domain Eukaryota; kingdom Metazoa; phylum Nemertea; class Palaeonemertea; order Tubulaniformes; family Tubulanidae; genus Tubulanus; species Tubulanus polymorphus. The sequence goes on along the minus strand of NC_134033.1, from coordinate 4,064,694 downwards.
AAGTTCGGGTTTGGCTATTTCACGGAATGGCTTCTTATTGTAATAATTTTATAAATGTGTAAGTTACCGGTTCCGCAGATTGTGGTTCTAAACAACGCAACAGATGTCGCCTTCGCTTAATTTACACTTGTCGTATAGTTTTCTCAGGAGACCGAGGAGGTTAGCTCGGTGGGCACAGGACGGCGCTCCGGCCCACCGGCGAATTCATGACAGAAATAGACTTTTTTACTAAAATGGTTTTTTCAATTTCCGACCAACAGATGATCCCCTCGTTTACCAGACCTAACACCTTGGCACTACAGTCAACCTCGCTTAAGTCATTATCAGATAAGTCATCACACTACATCAGTATTTGTATTTACAATTCTCTGGAGTAATTTGTAATACGTTCTTTCGGTAAGTCATCATCTAAACGATTCTCCCAACTAAAGAAGACTTAAGCGATGTTGACTGTACTTTCTCCGAGCCGAATGAATGAAGACATAGCTATTTTGTGATGGCCCTTTCTGGTCTCCAGCGACGAATCGGCTTCTGCAAGTAAATAAAGCTAGTGAAAGTATTCTAAAATATGATGGCAGATTTTGAATAAAATTACCGTGGTAAACCATTGCGGAAACCACTTGGCTTGGTCCAAAGTTGTTACAGCCTGTGAGCTCTGTGACCGCACCCTCACTTATTGATGTTAACTCGGCATTCTTTATTTCATTGTTATCTTCAAGTGAAAAATAAATCATATCATGTTCTTGTGTTCTGTTTTAAGTTTGTAATTTTGGTTGAATCTGCGACAAGTGTAAATTACTTATTCTCTTATTGTTCTTGCTCAGTCACACGTATAAAATCAGTAAAATACATTGAAGTGAAGCTGAAATTGACCTGATGCAATTGATACAAAGTTTTTTCGAGTTGTTCCTTGAGTGAACACGAAATAGTCGGAGTCTCCCTCCACCGGCGCGAACACGTCTCCCTCCATCGCCTTCCACTATCTAGGCCGTTTCGTGATGCAGTTCCACATATTTGGGGACGGCGTTCTGCTTAGGGTTAGGTTAAGAGATTAAGACACTGTTAAAACGAATTTGAGTTAGAAATACACGTTGAAAAGGTATCACTGACGTGTCTATAAAGCCTAACAACCACAACCACCTTTTCATAAATATGCCCTGCATATTTTTAAAATGTTGATGCTATTTGTTTTGTAGGGTGTCGTAGTATAAGTGAATAACGTTGTGAGGAGGTGGAATACCTGAAGATATGCGAGGTGTAAATACTGAAATGCATTGCGTGTATGTTCAATGAAAATAAAGTGTTTGAAATAAAGAATTCGATTTCTGCAATTTAGGTCGGCTTTAAGAACTTTTCATAGAAATACCGAAATAATGGGTTTCGTCAACACACCAAACACTCGAAGTTCAAGAGAATTCGAAATGGTTATAGATAAATGCATTATTTCGAAAGTGTCTATCTTGGTTTTGACTATTTCAAATCGCTAAACACTTCACTTACCTAGAGGAACGCGACATTGTCAAATGTATATCGTTATCGGAACCTTGAACCAGCAGCGGAGAGATACAGCACCAGCATATGAGCAAAGCGTCGTTACAGCATCCAAACTCTATCGGGTGGTTCTTAGAAAACGCAACAGATGTCATTTTTCGGATATATTTATAACCAAAGATTATAAAACTGATTATAAAACTTTTTATTCAACTAAGCCAGGTATTCACTCAAAGATCAGCTTCACTATTCCGAAGTATTGTATTTGGTTTATTGTTTTTATACGTGTGACTGAGCAAGAATTATTAAAATAAAGGAGACTCGTAATTTACACTTGTTGCAGATTTAAATAAAGTGACCAATTTGAAACCTTGATTCCTACATGACTTTTATTCAAAATTGTACAAAGTTTATTCGAATGTAAAATCGGTTTCTGGGACAAAATCATTTCTGATGAGGCTCTGCTTGCTTAAGTTGATGACATCTCCATTCATCAGCCAGATACCAGTTACAGGAACATTATTTCAACTTTTAAATCAATCTCTACAGTAATTCAGTTAATTGGGAAATTAGTGGCACGAGCTTGAGGATTTGTGAGTGAAGTTGACGTCTGACAGGACGCAAAGCGCAATAACCATCTCGGTGAAAGTCAGTTTCTAACCTCCATCAGTCTGTGGGCCGGAGCGCCGTCCTGTGCCCACCGAGCTAACCTCCTGAGTCTCCTGAGAAAACTCTACGACAAGTGTAAATTAGCGAAGGCGACATCTGTTGCGTTGTTTAGAACCACAATCTCCGGACCCGGTGACTTACACATTTATAACATTATTACAATAAGAAGCCATTCCGTGAAATAGTCAAACCCACACTTCATTCAAATATATATATATATATATATATATATATATATATATATATATATATATATATATATATATATATATATATATATATATATATATATATATATATATATATATATATATATATATATATATATATATATATATATATATATATATATATATATATATATATATATATATATATATATATATATATACTGGCAACCTTTCACAAACCTTTACCCGACTCCTCGGTGCCCGTTATAGTCTAGCCCACCTTCCTATACTGCCGAATTGCCCGTATCAACTCTGGACCAGGTCAAAATGTGTTTAGAATTGGTTTTATATTTTGCACTTAAAGCCAATTTAAAAGTTTGAACGGACACTTCAGTTTCAGTAAATCCCTGCAAAAGTTTTGTGTTATTGAGCGTCAGGTGACAAATCCACAATTTTAGTTATTTCTCAATATTTTCATATTTGTCTCGCGTCTAAATACAGAATCCAGAATGGTTTTAGTGTCAGACGATTAAAGCGGGTTACAACATATACGATGTGGATTGTATGACCCAATATGCAATGAAACAAAAATGTTTTCGATTGTTTATATCTGATAAATTGTTAGATTACTCGTAACTCGAATCTCTTCAAGTCGAATAAGCATTAAAACTCCGAAAATGAATATTGGAATACTTACATTCGAAGCTGGCAATCAGATTTCCGTTAATTGGAATTCAAACACAAATCACTGAGATCACAATCGATTCGAGTTAAGATTGAGTCTACTGTTTTTCAGTTTGCTATAACTAGGGTCCGTCATCTGTTCGACTTAGCTTAAACCTAACCTAACCTTAATTTCCTAAACAGAAATAATTCAAAATTTCTACTCTGCCGTTGGGTTCGAATCCCGAAACGAATGGTTCGCCGCGTTGATACGGGGATAAACATGCCGGACCCGGTGGCACAGTTGTGAGTTAAAGCTAAATTCGAGATAAATACAAATTAAACGAATTAATGAGTAATTCGGTGGATTTTACCGGATTTGCCAGACGCAATAGAAAAGAAATTCTGCAGTTTGCTGATGTAATTAAGCCACTTTTCCAAATGTATCTCGACAAAATACAGCATCATGAAATCAGTTGCATGAATCAAATTTGAAATCGATGGTTACATGTACATGGTACATGTACATGTAACATGGTTACACGTAGTTACATGTTAGAATGTTTTCCAATCACAATCGGGCGGACCGGATGGCTTAGTCGGTCGGCGACTAGCGTGTCACCGCTGTGGCCCGGGTTCGAGTCTCGGAGGAGGCGGGTCAGGATGTGGCAAATGATCTCCGGTAAGCGGGCGAGTCGAGAGTACTGTCCTCCCTGGAATGAGGTTGCTAATGCGTGAGTCCTACAAAATAACTGGTGAACTAACTGGTGAACTGGTGAAATAACTGGTAAATTATGTTTAATTCAGTCGTTTCTGGCTGAATTATTTATTTATCCCACAATACCGGTCCAGGCTGCGGAGTAATTCCCCCAGGGACCTTCGACTTTTTTACAATATTAGTTTGTTATTTTAAGTTTAGTGGTGAGGGTTTGGGAAATTTTTTTATATTTATTCAATTCTTCGAACTGAAGAAATCCAAGCGACTATTCGGTGCAAGCAGCGCGCGCGGTGATCAATCACAGTTCTTTCTCAACTGATGATAAAACTTTGATAATTTTTTTAACTTCACCAGATTTCGGTTAAAGAAGATGTGTACGCGGCGATGTCTGGTGAACTTGTGTATAAATTCGGATTGAAAACGACTCTATCCAATAGAGAATCACTCACTGGAGACCTGGCATACGCTCTACTACACAATAGTGCCGCGTCACTGCACAAACCCTTAAGCAAACTTCGATATCCTAAAGCAAAACTCGAAAATAGTAAAATTGAGCCGGTATTATAGTTCAAAACCAGACGTAAATAGAAGGGAAATCTACACTAAAGTTTGTTGGATATTTTAGATAAAATTTCAGCTTACAATTTTAGGCAAAAATCGTAGCATTCGATATTTCTATCTTAAACAATATGTGCCTCTATGAATAGTCGAATTAAACTCGATGACCTGTAGGCCCCATTGAAAATGTTTGGCACGAATTGAATAGTTCTTTCGGATTAGCGTCACGGACTCGGGTCTGTCACAGGAATGCGCGATCGAGCTTTCTGATTGACCCATTCCGGTCGCATCGATGATGCACCGTCGTTGATTGGTTGACGTAGGTATTAGAAGCGCGGTTCGAGCCGCCCGGTGCCAGTCCGAGAACCGATGTCCAGTGATGAAGGTCGACCTGTAAGAGCTCTGCAACAAGGCGTGAAGAACGTGTGGCTTTAAGCAAACAACCTACTGATAAGCGGCTGATGATGTTAGGAGAGACTGGAACGTGAAGGAATTTGTGACGCCTAGCGATTGAGAACGCAAGATGAGACTGGCGGCTGTTGATGCTGATGATTGCGGTGGAGATCCCGATACTGCTGCTGCTGCTGCTGCTGCTGCTGTTGATGTCTGATTTCAACTACAAACAGATTACGGCTAATTTGCTGATGAAGACGAGTTGCTGTTGTCGCTGATTTCCGATGTTCTATTTCGCGCACATTCATACATTATGAATATTGTGTCTTTTTAGGGTTAAACCGAAACCAGTTCGCTACTACTACATGTACACAACTCGTTTGTCGCAACGTCCTAACTAGTCTGCCGCTGCTGCTGCATTGGGAACCGCATCAACCCACATTTTGCTGTTTCGGTATCTTTACATTAAGATAAGGTAATTATATTAAACTACACCCATCCTTACATTTTGCATATTCAATCTTCTTCAATAGCTTGACGATTATCCGATTTGTTTTTCAGCCGGCTATATTTGAGTTACAGCAACATCTTCAAATCTCGAGACGCAGACTCAACTCCGACTAAAGCACCATCTCCAAACCTCGAGATGCAGACTCCACTCCATCTCCAAACCTCGAGACGCAGACTCTACTCCGACTAAAGCACCATCTCCAAACCTCGAGACATAGACTCTACTCCGACTAAAGCACCATCTCCAAACCTCGAGACGCAGACTCTACTCCGACTAAAGCACCATCTCCAAACCTCGAGACGCAGACTCTACTCCGACTAAAGCACCATCTCCAAACCTCGAGACGCAGACTCTACTCCGACTAAAGCACCATCTCCAAACCTCGAGACGCAGACTCTACTCCGACTAAAGCACCATCTCCAAACCTCGAGACGCAGACTCTACTCCGTCATTATTTCGTTTTGCCGCATGTTATAAAGTAACGTAAATAAATAAACGTCCATATACATAAAATGCTCGTCTTACTAAAAATCTCTGTCTCGGGCTCCGGAAAGGACTCTTCCCCTCACAACTTCATACTCGACACTGCCCCGGAAAGGACTCTTCCGCTTACACAATCAAGGAAAGGACAAAGTCAAATAGGAAAGGACAAACGCAAAGTACAAATCAAAGAATTTATTCCAAATTCAAAGTAGGAATTTCTTACAGCTTGTTTGCAAAAGTAAAATTCAAATTTTATTGAAACATAAATCATCTAAAATGGGATTTGAACCACCAACCATTCGACTAGCAGTCCAGCACCCTACCCACTACGCTATAGGGACGTACTGGCAGCACACAGAGGAACTCATATTTATCCATTGCTTAAGCAAATTTTATCAAAAAAATAATGCCATCTACCGGGCGAGACAGGAATTAGTTCCCATTTCAACCCGGTAGATGGTAATAGAGAATGAGACGAGAGGAGGAGAGATGAGAGTGAAACAGAGTGAGGAGAGAGTGAGAATGAGACAGAGTGAGGAGAGATGAGAGTGAAACAGAGTGAGGAGAGATGAGAGTGAAACAGAGTGAGGAGAGAGTGAGAATGAGACAGAGTGAGGTGAGGAGAGATGAGAGTGAAACAGAGTGAGGAGAGAGTGAGAATGAGACAGAATGAGGAGAGATGAGAGTGAAACAGAGTGAGGAGAGAGTGAGAATGAGACAGAGAAAGGAGAGATGAGAGTGAAACAGAGTGAGGAGAGAGTGAGAATGAGACAGAATGAGGAGAGATGAGAGTGAAACAGAGTGAGAGAGTGAGAATGAGACAGAGTGAGGAGAGATGAGAGTGAAACAGAGTGAGGAGAGAGTGAGAATGAGACAGAGAAAGGAGAGATGAGAGTGAAACAGAGTGAGGAGAGAGTGAGAATGAGACAGAGTGAGGAGAGATGAGAGTGAAACAGAGTGAGGAGAGAGTGAGAATGAGACAGAGTGAGGAGAGATGAGGAGTGAAACAGAGTGAGGAGAGAGTGAGAATGAGACAGAGTGAGGAGAGAGTGAGAATGAAACAGAGTGAGGAGAGAGTGAGAATGAGAGAGGATAGAAAGAGATAGAGAGGATAGGATGGCATATCACCTGAACTTATGTTCCTCTTGTTTTCTATCTAGAATACCGTTAACAGTTTCTAGTTCAAACAGATAATCCCATCAGCAGTAATGTTATTATTTTGTCCTCGTGGACATAAAGTTCACTATAACTGAAGTCAAGTTCTCCCAATATGAGTTCGTTTGTTTGTTTATCCTGTCGCTGAGTTTGAACACTGCCCACACCATCTGATGTAGTCCTGATCATAGTTCCACCATATTGATGACAAACATCCTAAAAATATACATGAAACTTAATAGATTTAAGGCCATCAATCAAACATACAGAGTTAGAGTTAAGTCTAGTTACCGGTGTATCAGAGAAATGGCAATCTAAGGTACCCCCAAAATGAGGGTCAGGGGTCAAATATTTTTTGTCTCCGATTTCGATGAAATTCAGTATATACATGTATTCTGGGGTGCTGATTACAAATCTGAAAGAATTTTTCGGATCCGAGGCCCCAAAAATGAGAAATTCTAATTTTTGGGGGGACCCCTAAATTGTCAAAAGGCCTTGGACCCCAGAATTTTCGAGATATTCAAAATCTGATTGCAGATTTGGAATCAGCGCCCCTGAAAATAGTAAGGACTAAAATTTTAAGCAAATCGAAGAGATTCGATTTTTTGGCCAAAAACGGCAAAAATCTAAGGTGTAAAATCCAGGAGTTTTTTTTCGGCGAAAAATTTTTTTTCTCTGATTCCTTGTAAACTTGGTAGGAAGATGTATTCTGTGGTGTAGATTCCGGATATGCAATCAGATTTTGAATCGGAATTCATCTTCATTGGCAAATAAGGGTTTTAATGCCCAAAATATGCACCCAAAAATGGGGTACAGAGTCAAAATTTTTTTTTGGCCCAATTTTAATAAAATTTGGTACATACATGTTTTTTGGGGTGCTGATCACGAATATGAAGTTAGTTTTTGGATCTGAGGCCTCTAAAATGAGATATTCAGGATTTTGTGTTTTGACCCTTATTTTCGTCACAAATTTTGATGAAATTTGGTCCAAAAATACAATTTTATCTATTGAGCCAAGTATTCAATTAATTTTTAAGGCAGAAATTGATACTCTTACTAAAACCCTGAATTATAATTCCTGTCACACAATTACAGGCTGCTATAAATAAATAACTCCATTGACAATTCTTATGACACTCAGTAAACACTATGTTTACAGATAAACTGCTCTCTCATAATTGTTTTTGAAACATAAAAGAAATTCTACTCACACAAGTCTCTCCTCCCTTGTCTAGCAGTAATAATAGTCCACTGAGTTCCACAATTCCACATACAGAGTTCCACACCTTCAGGAGTCAACCACTGATTATTTTTTACGAGTATCAATCCACTTTTAGTCCAGTTAGTCCACATGTAGTTCGGTAAGTTCACATGTAGTCCAGTTAGTTCACTAGTAGTCCGGTTAGTGCACATGTAGTTCCCATGTAGTCCGGTAAGTTCACATGTAGTCCAGTTAGTTCACTAGTAGTCCGGTTAGTGCACATGTAGTTCACATGTAGTCCGGTAAGTTCACATATAGTCCGGTTAGTTCACTAGTAGTCCGGTAAGTTCACTAGTCCGGAAGAAGTTGACTGAAGAAGTAAAACTGATGAATTTCAGTCGAAGTCCACATCCAGTATTTTTGATGAAGTTTACCAACGACAGTCCAGAGAGGAAAACCTGAAATATGAAATTGAAACAGTCTCTAGAGAAACACATTAACAAACTCAAACTCAAACTCTCAGACATACTAGTAAAGGCTTATGCAAAAGTTTTCACAACTTTACTGGATTAACAGATTGTTTTTACATAACTGATATACTCGGCCACTGTGGGAGTAAGATGGTGAAACTGGTTGAGTCAGCTGGTGATGGTAACCTGCTGAACATGTGGAAAAGAGGAGGAATTAACAGGAATTGTAACAACAGCTCATCAAGATTTGTGAAACTATCACCTGCACCATGTCGTGCATGCGGCGCCGCCTGGCTAGTGAAAGTGGTTATTGACACTGAGTGCCGAGGTCCCTGTGTCTGTGAGGTCCCCCTGTGTGTCCCTGAGGACATGAAATCTTGTGAATTCTTATTCTTACGTATGTCTTACTTTAAACGGCCAAGTGAAAGTGACCACGGCCACAGCAAGGTTACCGTTAAACACTGACTCCAGGTCCCTGTTGTGGTGGACGTGTCTGTAAAGTCCGTGTGTCTGTGAGGGCACGAAATCTCATGAATTCTTATCTTTTAAACCAATATCAAAGCTCGTACGTTGGGAATCATTGTGGCTTTAAAGTCTTTATCAATTGAAAGACTTAGTTTCATTGTAAATAAAGAATTAGAGATTGAATTGAGCGCGCTCCACAGTGCACGATTTCCATATCGACCGTCTAGTGCTGCCCCTACATATAACGATAGCGGGGAAAACGTGAACTAACTTAATACTCGCTTGCCAGAGTCTTCGGACGGCCGTAGTGGACGAACTAATTACCGATTTGCGGGCCGGATTCCGAGGGATTCTCCAAATCTTACAACTGCTCTGAAACGTTTGAACCAAACAATTATTCTATAAGAGAATTAACCTTAAAAGAGTAAATTTGAATCGGGATATTTTTAGTATCGTCTGGCAGAGAGCGACAGGTGTTTGAATGTTCCCTGATTATTTGCGCGCAATTAAAATATATCGAAGAAAAAATATGGAAATTTTGTCAATTCAGATGATAAATTATCATTCAAAAATATAACTGAATAACTTATTCTGAATATAAATACTAATTAATTGATAAGAAAGTGAATTTTAGCTATCAAAATTGAATATCGTTCCCTAAAAAATAAGAAAATTTCATTAAAAAGTTATAAAGTATTCATAGTATCATATTTAATCAGAATTAGGCGCCACACTGGTCCGTATTGTACGTAATTTGGGAAATTCATATTCCGGCGGCGCTATTTTAGTTCACAGAAATTCCGCTGTCGTTATTCATAGGGGCAGCACTGTACGGTTGATATCTAACCCAGCCTCGCAATCTTACTGTGGCATGCAAGTAATACAGATATTTTTTTAGCCGAATTTCGTTCATTATTCACCACGATTCCGTTTTCTATGAATAATTCAAATAATTTTTAAGCTTTTGGAAAGGGGATCTTCTTTTTAAAACGATTTTCAAGCCATTTTTGATAGAACTCTTCTGTCAACGGAATCTAATTGCATAAAGCGGTAAAGAGGTAGACTCACATGCCACAGACAGAATCTAAAGCAAATTAAATTTTATTCTCCAAAAAAGTGCATTCATCCAACGCTATCATCAAAGTTGCAGCACGTGAACCATTAAACCTCCTATTAAGGTCGACCCTTCTTGGTCAGGGTTAAAATCAAACTCTCCCAACCACAAATTGGTGCAAACAACTGGAAAAACTTCAGTTGAACATCGTTAATACGACAAATCTGTGTAAAGACGAAACCAGTTTGATTCAACAATTGCATCCCACAAGATTCATATCAACGAGATTCCACTTAAACTAGAACAGAAAATCAGTTACAACCACCACAAAATTAGTGAATAATCATGTGTGTAATTTTTTTATTTCAGTGAAAAATGTGCATCAGAGTTAAATATCAAATAAAAGTCTTGCATAAAGCGAACATGTGATCAACTCCGCAATGAACTGACTGAACTAACCCAGGAATCGAAAACTGAAATCATATTTACAATATCAGATATCGGATTTATGATGCATCAGTATCACACATGTTGTTTCTGGTGCGTTATGTTATTACAGTACAGTAGAGTCTGTTACTAACTTGAATCAATGTGATACCAGTGATATCCCATTGACTGATGATTCAAGTTCTGTGGTCGAGAATTAAAACCTAGCAATCTAACTCGGAAATGTCTAAAAACTCCTGGACTTTTGTCGAATTCAGACGGAAATGAAATCATTTTCTGACTTTCTAATGGAATTTTCTGATCCTCAACTCAGATTTTTGCTTAGCAAGTATAAATTTTGAGTGAGAGATGCTTTAGGAGTGTTTTAAATCTAGAGAAATTGAGACTTACCTTAAACGGAAAGAATTGATCGTCCATGTTTCCTAAACCTAAGGAGCCATGTTTATTTCTACCCCACACGTACAGATCATTGTTATCTACAATATACATGTAATAACATTGTAAACAATGTAACATCATTCTAGATGCTAGGCTAGGGATTGATAGAGAGAGGGAGCAGGGCCAGGGAGTTTCACACAGTAACTAGGCTTAAGAATAGAAATCCCTATTCCTATGTACTAGCATGTCTCCAGCCTCGATTGCCTACGTACCTATTGATAACTATTAAAATGAGACATCAATTTCTAGCATTTCTTCCAAGTCACAACTCATCTTGGTTTATCTGGGTTCGTCCTAGTTCATCTTGGTTTATCGGGGTTCGTCCTGGTTCATCCTGGTTTATCTGGGTTCGTCCTGGTTTATCTGGGTTCGTCCTGGTTCATCCTGGTTTATCGGGGTTCGTCCTGGTTCATCCTGGTTTATCTGGGTTCGTCCTGGTTTATCTGGGTTCGTCCTGGTTCATCCTGGTTTATTGGGGTTCGTACTGGTTTATCTTGGTCCATCTGCTCCACTGCATCAATGTCTGTATAATGTTCAAATCAATTCTCTACTGATTGTAGGTAAAGGGGGAATCGTCACCACCATAACAACCGTCAATAGTTCCGCCATATTGATGACAAACATCCTAAAAATATACATGAAACTTAATAAATTTGAGTTATGTTAGAGTTAAGTCTAGTTACTGGTGTATCATAGAAATGGCAATCTAAGGTACCCCCCAAAACGAGGGTTAGGGGTCAAATTTTTTTTTTGTCTCCAATTTCGGAGAAATTTAGTATAGACATGTATTCTGGGGTGCTGATCACAAATCTGAAAGAATTCTTAGGATCCGAGGCCTCAAAAATGAGAAATTCGAATTCTTAGGGGTACCCCTTAAATTTTTAAAAAGGTCCTGGACCCCAGGGTTTTTGAGATATTTGAAATCTGATTGCAGATTTGGAATCAACACCCCCGAAAATATTTAGGACTTAAATTTTAAGCAAATCGAACAGATTCGATTTTTTGGCTAAAAACGGCAAAAATCAAAGGTCCAGGAGTTTTTTTTCGGCGAAAAAAATTTTTTCTATGATTCCTTCTAAACTTGGTAGGAAGATGTTTTCCGAGGTGTAGATTCCGGATCTACCGCTGTGATCCCCGTCTTACTTGGTTGCTATTGTTTCTTCGAAACAATCTGTACCAAACAAGACCTTACTCACCACAATCAGATATCCACGCGCTTCACTTAGCTTCAACTCAGTTATTATATTGACTGTAGAGTGTGAATTGTCGAAACAGATATTGACGAAGTGTTTTACAGAGACGCAGAATATTTCGAGGTAAAGATAGAAAATGTCATCGAATATTATCACAAACTGAACGCAGTTCGGGAGCGACAGTAAATATTTTTAGAGAAATAATTGCACATGATTATAAACACGATATATTGAAACACGTCTAAATTTAGAAACCGCGGTAATTACAGCGAAACCGAGAACAGATGAAAGTAACAGAAATACGAGACTGGCGCCAGTTTGATGGGAGATCATTTTACAAAATAATTGGACTCGATCAATTCGTCAACTTCTGACATTCTGACAACTTGTCATTACTTTGCAACGACTCTTATGAGAAATGTCGCGCAAACTTGGAAATAGTTAGAAATGTGTTTGTTTTGAAGCGTGAATTGTGTTCAATATGCAGCGAATGAAAGCGTTGTTCGTAGTTTTACTGATCGCTTGCGGAGACTGTATATTTACGCGGGCTGATCGCGCAAACTCTGTCGAGGAAGCCGCGTCTGTTACAGTCAGTTCATCTTGTAACAACACTCAATACTCCGTCGATTCTACGTCCGGTTACATCGTTTCACCGAACTATCCGTCGTTAGTGCGCGGTGTCGAATGTCATTGGTTCGTCAACAGCTCTTTACCGGGAAGTTTTCTCGTTCAAGTTTACTACGACATCGAGCCGTCGATATTCTGTAACGAAAACTACCTTCTCGTCGGTGAGTCCGACAACAAACTCTGCGCTACCGGAAGAAAACAACTAGATATCCGCAGTAACGGCTCGATTTCGTTGTTGTTTAGGAGTAACGTCGATGGAGCGCGAGGTAGTCGGGTTTATATCATATATCGTTTTGAAGAAAAGAGTCGCTTGAAAATCATACATAAATGCTCAAAACGTGCAGTAAAAGAATTGCCAACTCAAACAAGTCATAAATTCATGATTTCTACCCTCCGATGTAAATTGTTGTTAGAATGGATCGGGATGCCAGACGAGTTTGCAATGAATTTAACGTTTATACAGATAGATTTCAGATTAAGACCAGGTGAGGATCCGATGAAAAATCGTCCTCAAATTCACGACGGATGGAACAGCACCAGTGAACCTATAGCTCTTATACGAGAACAAACCGGACATCCGCCTTCATCGTTTTATACTAAAACTAATAAAGCGTGTGTAGAATTTAAAAGTGTCATTCAAGTTGTGTCGTTTACGTCACAGTTACTCGTGCAAGTTTACAAAATATCAGATTGGAACATCTCTAACCCGTTAATTCAAGTATATAATAAATCAGGACTGCTCACTACAATTGATGGAATACCACATATAGTAACTCAGTCTAAACACTTATACTGCTGGTCTATCACAGTCGATGTTCTGCAGTACGTCGTCTTCAACTGGACACGTGATCTCGTCACGTCACCAGGTGTCGCTGGTGTATATAAACAGGAAGGGTTACGTATTGTGAAAACTGATATTTTACTCAGTTTTAACCATCTTGAATCTCTGAGTGTAAAATCAGACGGATTTCTCGTGATTCTGTGCGTTTTAACGACATCGGATTTTTCAAGTTTGAATTTGAAAATAGAATTTGAAGTGAAATCAATGACAATATCAGACGTCTACGTCAACAAGCCAAGGATATCGGTAAGTTTATAACAGTGATTTGTAAATTAGGTTCGTGTAATGGAATCATTGTAATAATCTATGATTTTGATGGCAATCTTGACCAGTGAAACTTTACCGAGAAACTTGGAATAACAACGTTATGTGTGACCGAAAACACATGCTGTTTACGCGGAGTAATTATGCTGATTTGTGGAAGAATTCCAATTTATTTTGGATTACAACTATTATCGATATTTTCAGGCTGTGAGTGGTTTGAAATTGTCGTATTGTAAACATTCAATGCTGTAATCAATTATCTTATATTTCAGTATTCACTCACAAACTCAATATCAGCTAATGATTTGTTCCCGAGATCAAAGAATACATTGTATCGTGTAACTAAATTACAACTAAACTGGAAAGTGAACATCTATGAATCACAACAGTTGAAACTAACAGTGCTATCAGAAAACTGTGATCGAGCTGGTTTTTATATATTTGATGGTAGTAATTTCACAGCTAGACGCTATGGTCCGTATTGTCCTGGTTCATACTACGGTCGATCTGTCGTCAGCCTGATTACATCAGGTGGACCGGTTACTGTAGTAGCATACGCTTATTACTATAACAATCAGTTAACAGTTGGTAGCTCATATCTTAGATTTGCTCCTACTGATTGTGATGGTTATGTTCTACAGGAAGAAGAACGTCAGATCAATATGACGTCACACTGTCTCGTGATTACACCTGAAAATCGACGCCTTCGCTTGAAAAATATTCACATATTATCAGAACACGAATATCAAATTGACCGATGTTTTCTCAAGATGTCATTGTCATGTGACCAGTTTCTGAGTTTGAGTAATCAGTTTCTTAATAACAGTCTTGTATTAAACACTGTAGATTTCACAGTTTATGCGGTTGGATTTTGGCAGCGACCACTTATAGTTAAACTACGTCGTAAATGTCTAGGAGTTAAAAAAGCGGATAGTTTGGGACTTGCCGGTTCCCGTCTCCCAGTTACTACTAAAGATAAATGTGGACTCGTGCAGTCACCGAACTATCCAGGTCGGGCAGGACGTACATCAAAATCTATTTCATATAGATTTGAAAACCCGATACAACAAAATATATTTCAATATTACAGATTTATTGTCAAATCTATTGGACCAGTTTCATGTGAAAAATACAACAATAAAGCGAATGATCCGATTATTCTAATACAACTAATGAATTATAAACCTTTTCATAATGGTGAATATTTCAAAACTATTGACTCTCAATATGATACTAAAATATGTGATAACAACGCGGTTCGTGGACTTATATTTTATAGTTTAACAGATAATACTTTGCGTTTTGAAGTAAACAATTTCATTCCGACATTTCAAATACAATACACTTTACACCAGTCGTTACCGATTAAACATTTCGATGATTTCTACTGTAAACAAGGATTTCTGGATTCCGGAATTTCCTGCATCAGATTCATCAGAGATGAACGTCTGAATTGGGAGAACGCTGAAATATACTGTAGACAGAAGTACGCGGGACATCTACTCAGTATCAACTCAGAACAGGAAATGATTTCAATCAAAAGATTATTCGCTACAGAACTTCTCCGAACGGCTTATACATTAAAAGCGCTCATAATGATGATTGGATTAAAATGGAAGGTAAGACTAATGCATTCTAATATGAATTAAAATCGAAAGATTTTTAAAGAAGTGATATATTTCATTTTCTTCACGAAACAGAATGATGGTTATTACACGTGGACTGACGGTAAACCATTGAGCTACACAGAGTGGTATAAACCTGTTATTAATGAAACGATACCAGAAGTTATTCGAGGATTGATATCTCCGCTAAGAAAACAACCGATAAATGACGTCAATATGCCGTGTACGGTGATGATACTGAATAATCCACGAGGATCGGCGAACTGGGTTCGATTCCCGTGTCAAATCGAGGAGACGCACACAACATTCATTTGTGAATCCGAGAGAATCAACATCAAAAACGAACACAATTCAACGATTAACGACGCGAACAATTCAACAAATACAGACTTAAATAAAACCAAAGATCAAATAATTCCCGATATTACTTTAATTAATTCAACCTGTCCAAGGGGTTGGGTAACTAATTCTGGACAATGTTTTCAAATACTAACCGACTGGAAAAACAATCGAGGTTTGAATATTCGGAGTGCTAGAGAAATGTGTCACAGTTTCCGCGCCGAAATAGTAAAAATCACCTCAAATACAGAAAGTGACGTGAAAAACTTGGTCAGCGAATTTCAATATCGACATCAATATGGCGCTATACTGACAATGGACCACGACGGGTTTAAAGTTATCAAACCACTGGTGACCAGAGATGAAATTACTTATATTCAATCAGTGAAATGGTCAGTGACTGCCTTCAATGATACAAAAGATAAAGTGCATTCCGTGTTGTGTACCTATAATGTAACTGCTGAAGAGTTAGCTTCTATAAGCGGTTGTAAATCGTGGCAGTTTGAATGTAACGATCAAAGATGTATCAGCGACCATCGCTTATGTGATACCAGACACGACTGTCAACACGGTGAAGATGAAGTCGATTGTAGGGATATCAATTTACACAGTCAGTTCCGCTGTAACGATCGACAGGTTATATCGATTAGCGGTTTCTGTGACTTTATGAGAGATTGCGTCGATGGCTCGGATGAGAACTCGTGCTATCATCCACCGTGTTTATCTACGCAATATCGCTGTTCCAATCACCAATGTATCGATAGTTATAAACGATGTGACGGACTAGCCAACTGTAAAGACGGTTCCGATGAGATCGGATGTACTTTCGAACTTTGTCAGGGGTTCTCGTGCGCGGACGGTGAATGTATTAGTTCTCAGTTGTATCGGGATGGTGTCGTGGATTGTAGCGGAAGTCTCGAAGAAGACGAATTGGTCACTAATATGACAGTGAATCCCGAGGTTTACTGTAATAATGACACTCACTGTACGACTCGTTTCACAGATCTGTGTAAGGAATCGGATGAACAAAGATGTTCGTTCAATTCTCCTCGCTGTTATTCCCGACACGAAAGGTGTATTTTAGAAAGGATGCCGATTGGTTTCCCGGTATGTAGAAATCTTGAACATATACTCGCGTGTAATGACTTCGAATGCGCGGCTGGTACTGTAAAATGTCCGGCATCTTACTGTATACCGATCAGACACGTTTGTGACGGTCGATCCGATTGTCCTAATTCAGAAGATGAACGAAACTGCGAGACTTGGTCGTGTCCGGGAATGTTTAAATGTGGCCAGGAAAACCGATGTATTCCGCAATCTGAAGTTTGCGACGGAGTCGTAAATTGTAAACATAACTCGGATGACGAGTCATTCTGTAAGGTCACGTGTCCTGAGCGTTGTAATTGCCGGGGCCATTTCATCGATTGTGAAAATGCTCTTTTATCAGATATTACTGGTCGTTTTATAGAATCAACTCGGGTTTTGATTTTGTCGAATAACCGAGTCGTATTTAACGAGTCGACGTTCAACTCTTTCATTTATCTTCGTTTTCTCGATATTTCGGGCAATAATTTGTCTTACATCGTTCCAAACGCGTTTTCTAATCTAAACAATCTATACACATTAGACCTTACACACAACCGCATAACATCATTATCTGCTAATACATTCGCAGGGTTGATCGGTTTAAAACAACTATTTCTTATCGGAAATCCGCTGCAACATTTAGAAGACGGTAGTTTCCGAGGTCTGATGTCACTTACTGTTCTCGATCTTCACGCACTTTCTATATCGGTTCTCGGTGAAAATGTATTTAAAGGTTTATCCGCATTACAGTCGTTAAATATCAGCGGTAACAAAATACATTATATTTCGACATTTGCTTTTTCTGGATTGGTTGGACTTGAAATTCTAGATCTTATCAAAAATGCCGAAGTAATATTTGTAAAAAGAAACGTTCTTGGCGATCTTACATCATTGAAATACCTCGCTTCGGATGCTTACAAATTTTGCTGCATGGCACCGAATGTTGACCGATGTCTCCCCGAAGCTGATCAATTTTCAACCTGTTCTGACCTGATGGGTAACGCTGTACTGAGAGCCATCATCTGGATGATCGCATCTTTCAGTTTTCTCGCTAACAGTATCGTTATTTTATTTCGCGTTCAAGCTTTGCGGATGGAATCCTCCGGAACACGTAACACATCTTCAGATATCCTCATCATAAATATTGCCGGTTGTGATTTTCTGATGTCGGTCTATTTGTTTTTGATCGCGGGAGCTGACCACGTGTTCAAAGGCGTATATTATCTGAATTCTGAAACCTGGACGGATAGCTCATTATGTCGTCCTGCCGGGGTTATTGTCACCGTTTCGTGCGAAGGTTCCTTAACTTTTCTCTTAATTCTAACGCGTCAGAGATATTCAAATATCGTCAACCCGTTTTCTAGAAGTCCGATTATAACTCCGAAACACGTTATCGGTATTTGCTGCACGTGTTGGCTCGTTATAATCACAGTTTCTATTCTACCGCTGTCATCGTCGTCTTACTTCGGAGACAATTTTTATGGTACAACCGGAGTTTGTTTGCCTATGAATTTACTGACGATCGACGTCGATGGCTGGCACTATTCATTCGCTATTTTTGCCTTGTTTAATGCGACCATATTGGCTACGATAATGACGACGTACGCTCAGATGTATAGACTCGTATCTGGGAGTAGGTCGGGTTCGGGTAGAGCCGATCCTACCGAACTGGTTTTAGCTCGAAGGAGTTTAGTAATCAATCTTTGTAATCTATTTTGCTGGCTACCGATAATAATCGTTCAGTTTTGCGCCGTATTTTCGGTCGAGATACCGAACCAGGTGGCCGCTTGGCTGGCCGTTCTATTTTTACCGATCAACTCGTCTCTGAATCCGCTTCTTTATACAATACTAAATATCGATATGAAATCTATTCGTGAACGCAATAAACGACGACTAGGATTGACGACATCTAGTAAATAAACAACAGTTTGACAAGAGTCCCTTTATAATATTTGCCTATCTATAAATTGGATTTGAACCTCGAAATCCTAAAACTTGGTTGAGTTCGTTTGTTGAGTTCGTTTTCCTGTTAAAATTAAAATAAAACCTTACCTAACCTCAGATTCCTATAGAGAAAAAATTTAAAATTTCTACTCACCGATTTATGTGAGCAGTTTTCGATTATCTTTTCCTCGAAGAGATTTATCATTCAGCTCACATGAGTCCTCTATCAGATCAGGTTGTTTTTGTCGGCACACACTTGATGCAAACAGGTCCTGATGAAGTGAGGAAGGTCTGGAATCTGGAAACTGTATTTGTCGGTTTAGTCAACACGCATTGGCAGCGATCAGATCCTGCACAGGAAGGTCGTCTCTGAAAAAGCGATCGAAGTTTAATGAGACTTGAATCAGCTTGAATCCGACGTAACTTAAGTTTGACATTTAGAATTGAAATTAAAATGTCTCTTACCGATTCGTGAGTGGAACTTCATGAATTTTTTCGATCAGTTATCATTTCATTGGGAGATGTGACACCCAAGCAACAGGAATAATATCTGTCCGGTCTTGTTGTTTAAGTCCAGCACGCATTGACAGCAATCAGGTCCCGAGGAAGTAGAGCATATCTGAAAAAAGTATTGATCTCAATAATAACCTTTAATTTGCCTCGATACATGCACATTGTAATCTGTTATATCCAGTAATAAAAACCTACAAATCTACTCACCACCAATTTCTGTGTGGAGCATCATGGATTATCTAGAAAAACCTGGATTCTGCAGCATTGGTTTAGTCAGCCTTGTGGCATTGGCAGCAATCAGGTCCTGAGTGAGGAATGGCTAATCTGAAAAACAACAATTTCATATTTCAGTTCTGACTGGAAGATTGAATCAATGTTCAAGTTTAGGTTGGATACCCGCGTGAGATCCCAGAGACAGGGAGTCAACTATACTAATTCATACACGAGATGTGAACTGTCGAAAGCATCCCTCGGCAGCTTCGCATATTAGAATTTAGATTTAGTAGACCTAATTGATAAAAAGCTAATAGATCTCCCTTTTTCCCAACCTAACCTCACGTAAGGGACATATGTGCACTTCAATATCCTACCTAATGCATGAAGTAGATATAATATCAGATATTCTTTAACAGTCCTCGTTAAAATGATAGTTCTATGCAGTAATTTAAATCCTTTCAAAAATCGAATTGAAAGAAAAATCAATTTCCAACACAATTTAGCAATCACATTTCCATTATTGAATTGTCACTCGAATTTTCACAGGAATCAAGCACGAATCTTAGAACTATTTGCAATTGATTATCAACTAATATAAATTAAGTTGATATCATCATAGTGATACATCGGTCACAATCCTCTCCTTAGCCGTTGTTTAATAAAAGCGATGATAGGTCCCTGTCGAGAGAATGTGTCCGTGCACAAACCCAAGAAAAAACTAGAATGCCGAAAATTTGAATGAATATAATGATAGTAAAACGAATTGTATTTACCTTTATAATTAATCTAAGCTTTCCAGTTAAAACACAGTCCAGTTCCTAACTCTAAGTTCCTATTGGACTCTCCTGCTGGTAACTGTCCTGAATCAAGTCCCAAACAAGCTTCTATCAAGTATCTATCGAATCTCTATCGAGTGTCTGCTCTCCCAAGACTGCGGATCCCTTTTATAGAAAGAATCGGCATTCGTAAAATACCGACTCTCCCACTCGACTTTTGGCAAGGAGCAGCAACCTAACTGTCATGACTGCTTTGGTCATGTAGAATTTAGCCCTAATGATTCGCTAATCTTAATTTATTTGGGAAGCTGATTTGCTAAACTAACTTTTTCTTTCCAACCCTCCTGTCATGACGCGGAATGATTTACTCACTCCTTGCTTATCATCGTTGAGAGAACAGCTATTCTCTGCGAGTTACCAACAGACGTATACAACAAGAGAAACTTTAGAGAGCTAGTATTATCATTTAACACAAATTAATTTTCATAAAACTTTAGCGATTATAGAGACTTTGTTCTTAATCAACATCCAGGATACTCAAATTAAATATATTTTTAAAACTTTAGTATTCGTCTCAAATTACGGTAATGCTCATTGTTTCTTTTTTGAATTATTTAAAGTACTTTTGCTTCGGAACTTCATTATGATCCATTATCATTCTTAAGATCAGTCTATAACAGTTATACTAATTTTATTACAATACGGGATAAAGCAAAACAACAATATCTCCCATGACGGTTTATGCGATTTAGAGATTATCGTCCCTGAGTAGCAATTTTCTTCTTTTAAATAATTGATATAAACACTTGCCTAGTTTTATAATGGTGGCAGGAGAGTTGGAAGATAATAAGTTAATAAATTTGAAGACAGATGGATGGTGAACATAATAGTTCGAAAGAACATTGCTTCTCAGGGCACTGTAAGCATTGCAATACGTGGTACTCATCTTCTACTTGGTCAGTGTTACAAAGAGTTTAGTAATCAATCTTTGTAATCTATTTTGCTGGCTACCGATAATAATCGTTCAGTTTTGCGCCGTATTTTCGGTCGAGATACCGAACCAGGTGGCCGCTTGGCTGGCCGTTCTATTTTTACCGATCAACTCGTCTCTGAATCCGCTTCTTTATACCATACTGACTATCGATATGAAATCAATTAGAACGAGATATAAACGTCAACAAAAAAGTAGAACACTTCAGTAGCAATAAAGGAGCTTTTAAACGAATCGTTTTAATGTTCATGGTCGCACACCAAACTCTAGTAATGAATCAAAAGAACAAAGGACAGATATTAACGACGACCTTTGGGCCCGTGGTCCATTCAGTTTTTTTGTCACTACTTTATCTGAACAATTCATATGAAATAGTGTTATTTTCGTAGCTATTAGATTCATTGTAGATTGTTTGTTAAATGCAATAGTATTTACTTCAGGTGTGGATTTAAGGGGCTCGGTGAGCCCTTTACTGTCTAGTGCAATTGAAATTGACGATTACATAGATGACGACTTATTAATTTGTATTCACTGATGTAGTGTGAGCGTGTGTGTAAGAATGATTGGTTTGATTTTTTTTTCAGGGCGGCACGGCTCCGATAGATCTTTGTGATCTCTTCGTGTAGCCCACATTTTCTTGTTACATTTTTGTCACTGTATATCATGCGATATCAATAATGTAATAATGTAACGACCTAATGAAAAATAAATACTATACTACTTTACTAAATGTGCCACCGGATGAAATTATTTTTCAGCCTCCGCCGAACCCTATGGTGACCGATTCGGGTTAACGAAATTGCCACGTAAAATAAAGTGCAATATACCTCATGCAAAATATCATAAGCATTGAATATCATGATTGAAATATGCAATCAATTTTCAATAGAATACGATTTCAAATTTAATGCTTAATAGACTATATATATTCACTATTTTATCTACTTGCTCTTCCCTGGCATGATTAAATCCTTGAAAATCAAATGTTTTATTTCGAGGTCATATTATCAAAGTATCAAAAACTGGTATGCACTTGGGTAATATGATCGCTACCGATGAGACAGACTCTCAACGGATATACCACGCAATATATGATTTAAACAGAATAGTAGATTTATTTCTCTCACAATTTATTCATATTAACCCCTTTATCAGATTTAATTTCGAAAGTTGACTATATTCGAGTATATTGGAGCGTTGCTCGCTATACAGGTATATAGTTTATGACTATTTGTCCTAGTTTAATTCCGGTCACGATACAGTTGGATTGACAGGTACTTTCGTTAATCACGCTTAATCAGTTATCAGAAAAGAACACTAACTCTCCATCTATCCACTTATTCTGGAAAATAAACAATTTGAAATTTGTTTTTAATGGCTCACAGAATTGTCGAAACGTCTCTTTTCTTACTATGCGTGGGTTTATCAACTAACAGTTTGCAGAGTTAGCCTATAGATAATGCTTCGGTACGATCCTCGAGAATGACGGAAATAGTTTTTCCATATCAACCACTTTTACGGGTAGGTGCCGAATGGATGCTCCATCTTTAAGTTTTATGTAGGACGCAGTTTCGTTAACTGAATATTTTGGTTCAATCCCTTTCAAAAAAATTCAAACTCAAAGTGGAACATCGTTATAACGAACTCGGATATAACGATTCATCGGATATAACAAATATGAAATTGTGTGCCGAGTAAGAAAATTCACTTCATACTGGATATAACGAAGAATCGAGTATAAGGAACAGATTTTCTGGTCCCGTGAAGTTCGCTGTAACGAGATTCCACTGAAGTAGCGAAAGTCTTACTCTGAATAATACATAGTGAACCTTCAAAGTCGATCTTTACATTTTGCCGGCTTGACATCGGCGTCGGGTATCGAAGTTAAAGCTTACAAAGCGGTTCAGTTTGAATCGTTGCCGACATTGTAAACACGTACCAGTCACCAGTACAGCAACTAGACCAATAATAGAGTCTTGCCAAACACTAATTATTTACTCACTCGCCAATTTACTCAATTAACCTGTCCTCGTCTATATATATACCCCTGTTTTTAGTCTAAATCTCACACCTGACGATAATCTCTAGGGTGAGATCGAAACGTCGTGTCTTATATATATTTTAGATTTAATGAATAAATTCTTGTTTTTAAAATCTTTTAATCTGTAGATAGTGGGTTTTTATCTTATTATCCGTTCATCACGTTTAAGTGCGGTTATCGTTCTAATGGAGTCTTTTTCGCGACAGGTTAACAAGACTTCATCACAGCTGCCTCTCTGCTAGATTGGACTAATCTAAATTGAGTCAAATTAAACGTTTTTAAATGATGATCAGAAGTTTCGGAATTATCAATTCACCTCATTTATTATTGGTTGGAATTTCGTCGCGTTCACACTACGAACCAGTTAGACCGTTCTAAACGGGTCCGGGTCCGGAACGGGACAAATTTAGAACGGACCGAATCAGAGTGCGCGAGTCGGATTCTCGCCGGGGTTATTGCAACAGTTTCCTAACTAAAGATTCCTAACATTTCTCTGTTTCTATTCTACCGCTGTCATCCCCGTCTTACTTGGTTGCTGTTGTTTCTTCAAAACAATCTGTACCGAACAAGACCTATTACTCACCACAATCAGATATCCACGCGCTTCACTTAGCTTCAACTCAGTTATTATATTGAGTGTAGAGCGAATTTAGTCCAAACAGATATTGACGAAGTGTTTTACAGAGACGCAGAATATTTTGAGGTAAAGATAGAAAATGTTATCGAATATTATCACAAACTGAACGCAGTTCGGGAGCGACAGTAAATATTTTTAGAGAAATAATTGCACATGATTATAAACACGATATATATTTAAACATGTTTAAATTTAGATTTCGCGGTAATTACAGCGAAACCGAGCGCAGGTGAAAGTAACGAGAAATACGAGACTGGCGCCAGTTTGATGGGAGATCTTTTTACAAAATAATTAGACTCGATCAATTCGTCAACTTCTGACATTCTGACAACTCGTCATTCCTTTGCAGCGACTCTTATGAGAAATATCGCGCAAACTTGGAAATAGTTAGAAATGTGTTTGTTTTGAAGCGTGAATTGTGTTCAATATGCAGCGAATGAAAGCGTTGTTCGTAGTTTTACTGATCGCTTGCGGAGACTGTATATTTACGCGGGCTGATCGCGCAAACTCTGTCGAGGAAGCCGCGTCTGTTACAGTCAGTTCATCTTGTAACAACACTCAATACTCCGTCGATTCTACGTCTGGTTACATCGTTTCACCGAACTATCCGTCGTTAGTGCGCGGTGTTGAATGTCGTTGGTTCGTCAACAGCTCTTTACCGGGAAGTTTTCTCGTTCAAGTTTACTACGACATCGAGCCGTCGATATTCTGTAACGAAAACTACCTTCTCGTCGGTGAGTCCGACAACAAACTCTGCGCTACCGGAAGAAAACAACTAGATATCCGCAGTAACGATTTGATTTCGTTGTTGTTTAGGAGTAACGTCGATGGAGCGCGAGGTAGTCGGGTTTATATCATATATCGTTTTGAAGAACAGAGTCGCTTGAAAATCTTACATACATGTCACAAGCATGCAGTGAAAGAATTACCAACTCAAACAGGTTATGAATTCATGATTTCTACCCTCCGATGTAAATTGTTGTTAGAATGGATCGGGATGTCAGACGGGTTTGCAATGAATCTAACGTTTATACAGATAGATTTCAGATTATATCCAGGTGAGGATCCGATGAAAACTCGTCCTCAAATTAACGACGGATGGAACAGCACCAGTGAACCTATAGCTCTTATACGAGAACAAACCGGACATCCACCTTCATCGTTTTATACTAAAACTAATAAAGCACGTATTGAAATTATTTCAAATAGAAACCCACTTTTTAAGTCGCAGTTACTCGTGCAAGTTTACAAATTATCAGATTGGAACATCTCTAACCCGTTAATTCAAGTCTATAATAAATCAGGACTGCTCACTACAATTGATGGAATACCACATATAGTAACTCAGACTAAACACTTATACTGCTGGTCTATCACAGTCGATGTTCTGCAGTACGTCGTCTTCAGCTGGACACGTGATCTCGTCTCGTCACCAGGTGTCGTTGGTGTATATACACGGGAAGGGTTACGTATTGTGAGAACTGATATTTTACTCAGTTTTAACCATCTTAAATCTCTGAGTGTAAAATCAGACGGATTTCTCGTCATTCTGTGCGTTTTAACGACATCGGATTTTTTAAGATCGAATTTGAAAATAGAATTTGAAATGAAATCAATGACAATATCAGACGTCTACGTCAACAAACCAAGGATATCGGTAAGTGTATAACAATGATTTGTAAATTATGTTCATGTAATAGAATTATGGTAATTATCTATGATTTTGATGGCGATTTTGACCAGGGAAACATTGCCGAGAAACTTGGAATAACAACGTTATGTGTGATCCAAATTTCAATATAGTTGGACGCACTTGTTGTTTACGCAGAGTAATTATGATGATTTGTGGAAGAATTTAAGTTAAGATTTGATTGCAACATTTTGAACTATTATCAATATATCGAGGTCGTACAGAGTTTGAAATTGTTGTATTGTAAACGTTCAATGTTGTAATCAATTCTCTTATATTTCAGCATTTATCCAGAAACTCAATATCAGCTAATCGATTGTTCCCGAGATCAAAGAATACATTGTATCGTGTAACTACATTACAACTAAACTGGAAAGTGAACATCTATGAAGAACAGTTGACACTAACAGTGCTATCAGAAAACTGTGATCGAGCTGGTTTTTATATATTTGATGGAAGTAATTTCACTGCTAGACGCTATGGTCCGTATTGTCCTGGTTCATACTACGGTCGATCTGTCGTCAGCTTGATTACATCAGGTGGACCGGTTACTGTAGTAGCATACGCTTATTACTATAACAATCAGTTAACAGTTGGTTACACCGGCAACTCAATTCTTAGATTTGCTCCTACTGATTGTGATGGTTATGTTCTACAGGAAGAAGAACGTCAGATCAATATGACGTCACAATGTCTCGTGATTACACCTGAAAATCGACGCCTTCGCTTGAAAAGTATTCACATATTATCAGAACACGAATATCAAATTGACCGATGTTTTCTCAAGATGACATTATTATGTGATCAGTTTCTGAGTTTGAGTAATCAGTTTCTTAATAACAGTCTCGTATTAAACACTGTAGATTTCACAGGTGATGGGTTTTGGTTCTGGCAGTATCCACTAATATTAAAACTACGTCGTGAATGTCTAGGAGTGAAAAAAGCGCATAGTTTTGGATTTGCCGGTTCCCGTCTTCCAGTTACTACTAAAGATAAATGTGGACTCGTGCAGTCACCGAACTATCCAGGTCGGGCAGGACTTACATCAGAATCTATTTCATATAAATTTGAAAACCCTTTAGAACAAAATATATTTCAATATTACAGATTTATTGTCAAATTTATTGGATCAGTTTCATGTGAAACAAACAACATACGCGGGAATGATCCAATCATTTTTATACAGCTGATAAAGTACTCCCTCTTCCAAAATGGAAAACTGTTCAAAATTATTAGGACCCAACACGAAACTTTAATATGTGAAAATAACGCGGTTCGTGGACTTATTTTTTATACTTTAACGGATAATACTCTGCGTTTTGAAGTAAGGAATAATATCCCAACCTTTCAAATACAATACACTTTACAAGAGTCGTTACCGATTAAACATTTCGATGATTTCTACTGTAAACAAGGATTTCTGGATTCCGAAATTTCCTGCATCAAATTCATCAGAGATGAACGTCTGAATTGGGAGAACGCTGAAATATACTGTAGACAGAAGTACGAGGGACATCTACTCAGTATCAACTCAGAACAGGAAATGATTTCCATCAAAAGATTATTCGCGGCAGAACTTCTCCGAATGGCGTACTCATTAAAAGCACTCATAATCATGATTGGATTGAAATGGAAGGTAAGAATAATGTATACAAATATGAATTAGAATAGGATGATTTTTAAAGATTATAATATATTTCATTTTCTTCACGAAACAGAATGATGGTTATTACACGTGGACTGACGGTAAACCATTGAGCTACGCAGAGTGGTATAAACCTGTTATTAATGAAACGATACCAGAAGTTATTCGAGGATTGATATCTCCGCTAAGAAAACAACCGATAAATGACGTCAATATGCCGTGTACGGCGATGATACTGAATAATCCACGAGGATCAGCGAACTGGGTTCGATTCCCGTGTCAAATCGAGGAGACGCACACGACATTCATTTGTGAATCTGAGAGAATCGACATCAAAAACAAACACAATTCAACGATAAACGATGCGAACAATTCAACAAATACAGAACTAAATAAAACCATAGATCAAATGAATCCCGATGTTACTTTAATTAATTCAACCTGTCCAAGAGGTTGGGTAACTAATTCTGGACAATGTTATCAAATATTAACCGACTGGAAAAACAATCGAGGTTTGAATATTCGGAGTGCCAGAGAAATGTGTCACAGCATCCGCGCCGAAATAGTAAGAATCAACTTAAATATAGAAAGTGATATGAAAAATTTGATCAACAAATTTCAATATCGCCATCAATATGGCGCTATACTGACAATGGACCGCGACGCATTTAAAGTTATCAAACCACTGGTGACCAAAAATGAAATTACTTATATTCAATCGCTTAAATGGTTATTGAAACCTTTCGATAATACAAAAGATAAAGCGCATTCCGTGTTATGTACCTATAATGTAACTGGTGAAGAGTCAGCTTCTATAAGCGGTTGTAAATCGTGGCAGTTTGAATGTAACGATCAAAGATGTATCAGCGACCATCGCGTATGTGATACCAGACACGACTGTCAACACGGTGAAGATGAACTCGATTGTACGGATATCAATTTACACAGTCAGTTCCGCTGTAACGATGGACAGGTTATATCGATAAGCGGTTTCTGTGACTTTATGAGAGATTGCGTCGATGGCTCGGATGAGAACTCGTGCTATCATCCACCGTGTTTATCTACGCGATATCGCTGTTCCAATCACCAATGCATCGATAGTTATAAACGATGTGACGGACTAGCCAACTGTAAAGACGGCTCCGATGAAATCGGATGCACTGGCGAACTTTGTCAGGGGTTCTCGTGCGCGGACGGTGAATGTATTAGTTCTCAGATGTATCGGGATGGTGCCGTGGATTGTAGCGGAAGTCTCGAAGAAGACGAATTGGTCACTAATATGACAGTGAATCCCGAGGTTTACTGTAATAATGACAATCAATGTTCGACTCGTTTCACAGATCTGTGTAAGGAATCGGATGAACAAAGATGTTCGTTCAATTCTCCTCGCTGTTATTCCCGACACGAAAGGTGTATTTTAGAAAGGATGCCGATTGGTTTCCCGGTATGTAGAAATCTTGAACATATACTCGCGTGTAATGACTTCGAATGCGCGGCTGGTACTGTAAAATGTCCGGCATCTTACTGTATACCGATCAGACACGTTTGTGACGGTCGATCCGATTGTCCTAATTCTGAAGATGAACGAAACTGCGAGACTTGGTCGTGTCCGGGAATGTTTAAATGTGGCCAGGAAAACCGATGTATTCCGCAATCTGAAGTTTGCGACGGAGTCGTAAATTGTAAACATAACTCAGATGACGAGTCATACTGTAAGGTCACGTGTCCTGAACGTTGTAATTGCCGGGGTCATTTCATCGATTGTGAAAATCTCCTTTTATCAGATATTACTGGTCGTTTTATAGAATCAACTCGGGTTTTGATTCTGTCGAATAACCGAGTCGTATTTAACGAGTCGACGTTCAACTCTTTCATTTATCTTCGTTTTCTCGATATTTCGTGCAATAATTTGTCTTACATCGTTCCAAACGCGTTTTCTAATCTAAATAATCTATACGCATTAGACCTTACACACAACCGCATTACATCATTATCTGCTAATACATTCGTAGGTTTGGTCGTTTTAAAAGAACTATTTCTTATCGGAAATCCACTCCAACATTTAGAAGACGGTAGTTTTCGAGGTCTGACGTCACTTACTGTTCTCGATCTTCACGGACTTTCTATATCGGTTCTCGGTGAAAATGTATTTAAAGGTTTATCCGCATTACAGTCGTTAAATATCAGCAGTAACAGAATCCATTATATTTCTAGCTATGCATTTTCTGGATTGGCTCGACTTGAAATTCTAGACCTTGTCAACAATTTTGAAATAATATCCGTACAAAGAAACGTCCTTGGCGATCTTACGTCATTGAAATACCTCGCTTCGGATGCTTTCAAATTTTGCTGCATGGCACCGAATGTTGACCGATGTCTTCCCGAAGCTGATCAATTTTCGACCTGCTCTGACCTGATGGGTAACGCTGTACTGAGAGCCATCATCTGGATGATCGCATCTTTCAGTTTTTTCGCTAACAGTATCGTTATTGTATTTCGCGTTCAAGCTTTGCGGATGGAATCCTCAGGAACACGTAACACATCTTCAGATATCCTCATCATAAATATTGCCGGTTGTGATATTCTGATGTCGGTCTATTTGTTTCTGATCGCAGGAGCTGACCACGTGTTCAAAGGCGTTTATTATCTGAATTCTGAAACCTGGACGGATAGCTCATTATGTCGTCTCGCCGGGGTTATTGTCACCGTTTCGTGCGAAGGTTCCTTGACTTTTCTCTTAATTCTAACGCGTCAGAGATATTCAAATATCGTCAACCCATTTTCTAGAAGTCCGATTATAACTCCGAAATACGTTATCGGTATTTGCTGCTTTTGTTGGCTCGTTATAAGCACAGTTTCTATTCTACCGCTGTCATCGTCGTCTTACTTCGGAGACAATTTTTACGGTACAACCGGAGTTTGTTTGCCTATGAATTTACTGACGATCGACGTCGATGGCTGGCACTATTCATTCGCTATTTTTGCCTTGTTTAATGCGGCCATATTGGCTACGATAATGACGACGTACGCTCAGATGTATAGACTCGTATCTGGAAGTAGGTCGGGCTCGGGTAGAGCCGATCCTACCGAACTGGTTTTAGCTCGAAGGAGTTTAGTAATCAATCTTTGTAATTTATTTTGCTGGCTACCGATAATAATCGTTCAGTTTTGCGCCGTATTTTCGGTCGAGATACCGAACCAGATGGCCGCTTGGCTGGCCGTTCTATTTTTACCGATCAACTCGTCTCTGAATCCGCTTCTTTATACAATACTTACTATCGATATGAAATCTATTCGTGAACGCAATAAACGACGACTAGGATTGACGACATCCAGTAAATAAACAACAGTTTGACAAGAGTCCCTGTATAATGTTTGCCTATCTATAAATTGGGGTTGAAACTCGAAATCCTAAAACTTAGTTGAGTTCGTTTGAAATCGCATGACCGAATTAGTTTAATTTTTTTATTGTGTCATTCACAATAAAGAAGTTTCCAGTTTCTAGTTGTCATTTCGTGGCGGTCCGTCGAGGTCCTCATTGTTGCGATAAATTTTCGCTCATTTTTTGAAACATAAGTTTTTATACAATATCATACAGCTCTGCAGTGTATTGAAATTAAATCATGGTGATTAGATATTTCGACTCCACAAAATGTCTACTCGCCATGATCCATGTGACGTGTTGAGCTCCTTAGTTTATTCCGGAAGAGTTTGAGTCTTCCGGTCGCGATTTGGGTTGGTTTAATCGAAACGGTAGCAAACATGTCCCGAGAAAATGGCGAAAGGGCATCATTTAAAAAAACAAATATTTGAAGTTCTCTTGGATGATTCAATTAGTGACGATGGTAGTTTGTATATCAACCCTCGTCACGCGTGAGTGAACACGAAATACCCTAAGATTAAACCTAACCTCAGTTTCCTAGAGAGAAATAATTTATAATTTCTACTCACCGATTTATGTGAGCAGTTTTCGATTATCTTTTCCTCGAAGAGATTTATCATTCAGCTCACATGAGTCCTCTATCAGATCAGGTTGTTTTTGTCGGCACACACTTGGTGCAATCAGGTCCTGATGAAGTGAGGAAGTTCTGGAATCTGGAAAGTGTATTTGTCGGTTTATTCAACAATCAGATCCTGCTCAGGAAGATCTTCTCTGAAAAAGCAACTAAGGTGTTTAATTTGACTTGAATCAGCTTGAATCCGACCTAACTTAAGTTTGACATTTAGAATTGGAATTAAAATGTCTTCTCACCAATTCATGAGTGGAACTTCATGGATTATAACGATCAGTTATCGTTTCATTGGGAGATTTGACACCCAAGTTACAGCACTAAAATATGTCCCGTCTTGTTGGTTAAGTCCAGCACGCACTGACAGCAATCAGGTCCCGAGGAAGTAGAGCATATCTGAAAAACAGTATTGATCTCAATAATAATTTTAAATTTGACTCGATACATGCACATTGTAATCTGTTATATCCATTATCAAAAACCCACAAATCTACTCACCACCAATTTATGTGTGAAGCATCATGGATTTTTTAGAAAAGCCTGGAGTCTGGTATTGGCAGCAATCAGGTCCTGAGTGAGGAATGGCTAATCTGAAAAACAACAATTTCATATTTCAGTTCCGACTGGAAGAATCAATGTTTAAGTTTAGGTTGGATGCCCGAGTGAGATCCCAGAGATAGGGAGTCAAGTAGACTAATTTTACACGAGATGTGAATTGTCGAAAGCATTCCTCGGCAACTTCGCAAATTAGTCTCTAAATTAGTGGAAAAAAACTTATAGATCTCCCTTTTCACTTACGTAACCTCACATAAGGACTGGACATATATGCGCGTGTATAGTGAATTCAACGTATGTTACGAATGAATCATCAGAATTGGTTCAATTCAAATCGAACACGTATTACATGATTTCAAAGATCGAGGACAAGAACAGGCCACAATATGAACGGAGTTTGTCATAATGAGGTTCAATGGACACGACCACCACTGGCTAGATAATACCAGACTGGCCCTGTTAGTATCTTAACTTCAGAAACCTAACTAATATATGAAGTAGATTTAATATCAGATATTCTCTAACAGTCCTCGTTAAAATGATATTTCTATACAGTAAATTAAATCCTTTCAAAATTGAATTAGCAGAAAAATCACTTTGCAATACAATCTGTTAATTACATTTCCATTGTCTATAACTCGAATTGTCACTGAAATCAAGCACGAATCTTAGAACTATTTGCAATTGATTTCATCAAATAAAATGAATTAAGATGATATCATCATAGGAAATATGCAATCCATTCAATAAATCAAATACCCATTCTCTGTAACTTGCTAGAACTGTCTTAGCACCAGCAACAGCAGCAACAGCAGCAGCCAAGCAGGAAATACTGTTATTTGTATTTATGAATTCAAGTCAAGATGAATAAATATAGGCTACTTTAACTTTTCTCTTAATTCTAACGCGTTAGAGATATTCAAATATCGTCAACCCGTTTTCTACAAGTCCAATTATAACTCCGAAATACGTTATCGGTATTTGCTGTATTTGTTGGTTCGTTATAAGCACAGTTTCTATTCTACCACTGTTAAGTTTTCTCTTAATTCTAACGCGTCAGAGATATTCAAATATCGTCAACCCGTTTTCTAGAAGTCCGATTATAACGCCGAAATACGTTATCGGTATTTGCTGTATTTGTTGGTTCGTTATAAGCACGGTTTCTATTCTACCGCTGTCATCGTCGTCTTACTTGGATTGAGTTGTTTCCTCAAAAAGTCTGCACAGAACAAGACCTTACCCGCCACAATCAGATATCCATACTCTTCATCTAGCTACAACTCAGTTATTATATTGACTGTAGAGTGTGAATTGTCAAAACAGATATTGACGAAGTCTTTTACAGAGACGCAGAATATTCTGAAGTTAATATAGAAAATATCATCGAACATTATCAAAAACTGGTTCGGTTATCAAAACGCAGTTCGGGAGCGACAGTAAATATTTTTAGCGAAATAATCGCACACGATTATAGACACGATATATTGAAGCACGTCTAAATTTAGAAACCGCGGTAATTACAGCGAAACCGAGAACAGATGAAAGTTTTACAAATACGAGACTGGCGCCAGTTTGATGGGAGAGTTTTTATACAAAATAATTGGACTCAATTAATTCGTCAACTTTAAACATTTGCGAATTCGTCATTACTTTGCAGCCACTCTTATGAGAAATGTCGCGCAAACTTAGAAATAGTTAGAAATGTGTTTGTTTTGAAGCGTGAATTGTGTTCAATATGCAGCGAATGAAAGCGTTGTTCGTAGTTTTACTGATCGCTTGCGGAGACTGTATATTTACGCGGGCTGATCGCGCAAACTCTGTCGAGGAAGCCGCGTCTGTTACAGTCAGTTCGTCTTGTAACAACACTCAATACTCCGTCGATTCTACGTCTGGTTACATCGTTTCACCGAACTATCCGTCGTTAGTGCGCGGTGTTGAATGTCGTTGGTTCGTCAACAGCTCTTTACCGGGAAGTTTTCTCGTTCAAGTTTACTACGACATCGAGCCGTCGATATTCTGTAACGAAAACTACCTTCTAGTCGGTGAGTCCGGCAACAAACTCTGCGCTAACGGAAGAAAACAACTTGATATCCGCAGTAACGGTTTGATTTCGTTGTTGTTTAGGAGTAACGTCGATGGAGCGCGAGGTAGTCGGGTTAACATCATATATCGGTTTGAAGAACAGAGTCGCTTGAAAATTGTATATACATGTCACAAGCATGCAGTAAAAGAATTACCAACTCAAACAGGTTATGAATTCATGATTTCTACCCTCCGATGTAAATTGTTGTTAGAATGGATCGGGATGCCAGACGGGTTTGCAATGAATTTAACGTTTATACAGATAGATTTCAGATTAAGACCAGGCGTGGATCCGATGAAAACTCGTCCTCAAATTTCCGACGGATGGAACAGCACCAGTGAACCTATAGCTCTTATACGAGAACAAACCGGACATCCGCCTTCATCGTTTTATACTAAAACTAACAAAGCACGTATTGAAATTGAAAGTAGTTTGAAGTCGAAGCTACTCTGGCAAGTTTACAAAATATCAGATTGGAACATCTCTAACCCGTTAATTCAAGTATATAATAAATCAGGACTGCTCACTACAATTGATGGAATACTATTGGGGTGATAAATTAGTAGTTTGCATAGAGGGAGGGAAGCCAGAGTTCAGGGCAGTGGCTGAAGTTAGTAAACAAACTACGTAGATGCTTACGTCGCACACAAGACACTGAATAGAAGATAGGTGAAAGTGACGTGAGTATCTGCGTAGGGTTGCTGGTTATAGCGGCAGCCTTGAGCTCTGGTATGGCTAGGAAGTAAACAAGTATAATAAACTCGTGACGTATAACATATGTAGAAGTATACGTCACGAGTAACATGAAATAAGATTAAAAGAGAGGGTCAGCACAGTAAGGGGGAGAGAGATGCGAGAGTGGCGGAGAAGCCTAAAAATACGAGCTGTAGGAAGGAATAAGAATTGTGCGGGAAAATAAAGAAAGAACGTAGACCCACGAGAAGAGTTGTTATTATTCCGGAGTCAGAGGGATATCACTTATCGGATTAATCGGAACCAACAACGACAACACAAGGGGAGAACGCAACGTGGCCCCCACAACAATTGGTTGAGAAATTCAACCCCACAACATTGTTGGAGAACCGAAGGCAACTCCACAACATTGGTGGAGAACAGTGGTGTATCCTGCACCTCTCGCTGCCAAGCGATCGTGTATATTTGGTGAGTGAACAGGGGTGAAGTAAAAGTGTAAGATGAACGTTACATTCCGTAACCGTTATAATTACATGAAATACGGGCCGCTACCGCGGGTTAAGTTGAAATATTGCGGATAACTCGATCTGTGTATAAAAACCATTCCCGTCTGGATTTAATAGCTGTTTGTTTGTCTTATTCGAGAAATATATAATCTTCATATCGTCAGATTCAGTTGAAATGAATTATAGAGCTTCCAGTGCGGAAAGAAGTTGTTTCTTTCCATATTTAAATTAATTGAATTATCCGATTTGGTGTGGCGTTTTCGTAAGATCGTGTTTTGGACACTACGTTTTACATGGCAGAAAATTGGATTCACTACTCCGAATTTAGATTCGTGTGAATTAACGGACATAATGGCGTTCGGAAACGAAGCGATTCTGCGATCGTAACGCGATAAATGAAATACAGTGGGGTATTAGAGGCATTATACAAACGCATTTCATCATCGGACAGTTCATAGATCTGCTACGGGAAATCGACCTTGGAGACGTTCAACGGACTACGATTGCGGCTTATAGTAATTGTAAATAATATGATATGTATTGCTGCATGTTTTGATTGCTTTTGTAGAATGATACTCAGCGTTTTTAAGTTGCTTGTGTGCTGGGTTATTGTATCTACGTAGATATAAATATGCACTACGTAAATCTTTTATAGTTTGCTAAATTTGCTGGATGGTATTTCGCGAAAGAATGATTTATTAGTCTAGGTGAGCCACTCGGTTAACAGTGTAACGATAGTTGAAAGCGCTCACTGCCTGTATATACCTAACAAATAACTGTGGTGTTTATGTGGTTTTAAGAAATATAATGAGTATCGCGAGTTAGTATAGAATATGTTTATTGTGCAAAGGTTAGATTGGGCGCTCAGTGGTGAATCTTACCGGAGGGGGTTTGAATAGAGTTGTTTATATGAAATGAATTAAGGTGGACCAGGGACCTGGATGAAGAGTAAGGGATGCTCTAGGGATGGTCCGGAATAAAACGGGGGATTATAGCCCGAAGGATTCTGAAGATCCTTTGAAACAGTATAATGTTTAGTGGCTGGCCTCTGGGAGAGATTGGATATATATGTTGGGCATAATTAGGGTCGAATATCAAGAAATACCAAATGGGTGATTCGTCGGCCGGTTCCCTATTTATCCATTGATTTTATTTTACTCCGGTAAGGCGTGACATGGGGGATGATACGGAAATGAGAAATGTCACGATACAGCTATTTGTTAGGTATGCTGAAATGGCCATTCAGGGGATTGGTTTTTTAGAAGTAAAGGGTTGCTCATTGCGTAATACAATAAGTATGATAAGTATTATTCGGTAGATTGGGTATCTTAACTGAATGGTCGTAGATTGCAGGGATGTGTGAGCGCTATGTTTTTTTTTCCGAACTTTCCGTCTTGACCGGTTTATATACAGGATGATGCGTCGGCCGTTTTACATGTGGGGTTATATCCCCTGATTTGCGGGAAGGAATTAGAACAATTCGAATATCAGATGTGGGTGGTTTGGAAGACCATAGGCCCAGGAGTTAAAGTTAATTTTTGAGAATCGGCTGTTTGAATGGCACTGAATGAGTAGTGTCCAGAGGAATTTTCCCTAACTTTTGGGTGATGCATCTTAATGAGTTTTGTGGTCACTTTATGACATCCTTCCATAAATATATGGCGGCCTGCCTGTCTATTTCAACGGTTCCAAGCCGCAAATAGCAGTTCATGTTATCCCTGCCTAGACTACGGATAAATGTGCTTTCTGAGGAAATGGGTGGGGACTAGCAGCTGATATCTCAATAATGCGAATGTACGCATGCGGTATATTCATTTTTGGTATGTTTTGGCTTACCTTTATGTTACGTACACATAGAAAAATTATTATGAAATTGTTTGTGAATTCATTGTTGAGCATGTATGTTGCCAACGTGTGCTGGGCACATAATAATCAACTAAATGATGTATCTGGCATCTGTATTAATTTACGTCGTTGATTGGGGTCGGGACAGGTTTGACAAATCATCTGATATCGGTTAAGGTAACGGCTGATAGTTTGGACAGTGGGAAATTGACGTGTTTGCAATGGTAATTTTAAAGACAAATAAGGCTGCACACACTGATTATTTTTTTTGGTAAAGATAACGAGAACGAGAAGAGTCAGAAAGTTGAAGTGGTTGGTCATATATTGTTAAATTATGAGACTACATAAATGTGGATATAGAGAAATGGGTGATTGTCTATGAAAGCTATTTGGGAAGTTGTGTTTGATATGTTTTTTTTGCATGACTACAATTGTATAGGCTTGTTCTCATTAAATGTAAGATCAATATACAGATGTACATGCCTCATAATTGTTACATATTACTGATGAAAAGAGTCTCATATTTGATATTTGTAGATGATTACTTTCCCTTAGATAAAGTTCGTGTGTTAAGTTTATAAGTATTTAGAAATATTTTTTGCTTACCGTAAAATTCTATGGGGTCCATGTAGGTCTCGTTGATGAATCAGATGAACTGATGATGAGTGGGGTGTGTTGCTTAGTTTAGGTAGAAGTTATGCGGGATGGGATAATAGGGGAAAGGGTCAGAAATTGTGATTTATGGCTACTTTACAGGTGTTGTAAATTGATGTACGGAATGGTGGTTGTGTATCATTAGTCTTGATGTTCTGAAGGTTTTGTGTAATTTTCATTACCCTGCGGCTGGCTTTAAGTTGTAAGAGATGTTGCTTATAAATGATGTTCTGAAGCCTGTGCACTTTTGAAAAGATTTTTTTTTTTGGGAAACTACAATAGGGTCTTGTGAATTTTTGGCGATTGGGGACCAATCGTCTGGGGAGGAGGATAGTATTGGGGTGATAAATTAGTAGTTTGCATAGAGGGAGGGAAGCCAGAGTTCAGGGCAGTGGCTGAAGTTAGTAAACAAACTACGTAGATGCTTACGTCGCACACAAGACACTGAATAGAAGATAGGTGAAAGTGACGTGAGTATCTGCGTAGGGTTGCTGGTTATAGCGGCAGCCTTGAGCTCTGGTATGGCTAGGAAGTAAACAAGTATAATAAACTCGTGACGTATAACATATGTAGAAGTATACGTCACGAGTAACATGAAATAAGATAAAAAGGGAGGGTCAGCACAGTAAGGGGAAGAGAGATGCGAGAGTGGCGGAGAAGCCTAAAAATACGAGCTGTAGGAAGGAATAAGAATTGTGCGGGAAAATAAAGAAAGAACGTAGACCCACGAGAAGAGTTGTTATTATTCCGGAGTCAGAGGGATATCACTTATCGGATTAATCGGAACCAACAACGACAACACGAGGGGAGAACGCAACGTGGCCCCCACAACAATTGGTTGAGAAATTCAACCCCGCAACATTGTTGG
The DNA here is from genome assembly GCF_964204645.1 of Tubulanus polymorphus. Lineage (NCBI taxonomy): Eukaryota > Metazoa > Nemertea > Palaeonemertea > Tubulaniformes > Tubulanidae > Tubulanus > Tubulanus polymorphus. The sequence goes on along the minus strand of NC_134033.1, from coordinate 4,026,166 downwards.
AGAACCGAAAGCAACTCCACAACAGTTCCAAGACAAACTTAATTCTATAGCCAATCTAATAATTTAAGACCAGTGTTAAGGTTTAACCCTTTTCTTTATTGAGGAAATGGCTTGATTTTTGGATATAACTTAGGAAATATACCATTTTGTGTGATTTGTTTCTTTATTTGACATTTAGATATACTTTTGCCAAAAAAATATTGTATTTTCTTCATGAAGTTTAAAAATTTTTATGAGGTGTGATTTGTCATTATTTTTGGGGTAATCATATATATGGAATATGTTATTCTGCATTATCTGATAGCTGTGAAAGTTACCTTTCATTTGGTGTAAAGATTATCTGTCTATCTTCATAATTCAAAAAGTTATGATGATTTTAGTAGTATCCTAGCTCGTTGTTTAATTGCATCGGCCATATACCTTGGGCACAAAAGACCTTTTGAGGGAAAAACGGGTGGGCACCAAAGGGTTATGACCACTTTTGGTCTGAAGTCCTGACTACGGAACCGGTCTCTTGGGCCCATTAAATTAACCAGAAATCCCTCGTTGGTTTTATCAGTGTAATGAGACTACCCTGGTTTTATAGATCGATGATGTTTATTTCGTTTTTGTTGAAGGTGGTTTCGATATCGCGATGCAGCTTCCGTCGGGCTGGATCCCGAATTCGTGGAAAATGGTGCCGTGTCCGGTGCGCGGTAACATACAGTACCGATTCACCGAAAAAAACAAATTCTGGACGCAATTAACATTTCACAATTACAGGTATGGAAATAGTTCTTCCGAGGGATGCACGTAGAAGCATTTTTTCTTTTTAGTTTCTTTGATGATGGAGTTTTAGGAGTAACCCCGAAGCAGTTAGAAAATAGACTTTTCTTCATATAACTGTGTGTTTTATTTTTTTACGTAGAAGCATATTCAAAGAAAGAAGATTTTTACAACAAAAATTTTGGGGCGTTCCGGGATCAGTTGCGCATCGTACCTTCAGTACAAGTGTTCCTAAATCTTGAGACTAGCCTTAAGTTATTGTATTGGTTATAGAACTAAGATGACCCTTATGATAGCGAATTTTAATGGTAATCGGGATATTGTGGGAGTGGATGTGTGTACTACGTCATTGATATTGGGGCTGGACTGGTTGGCGTTCAATATTGTCGATATATTCAAATTAGAAATAACTTTCTTGATCCTTGATAATATATCATTCATAGAATATCATTCGTTGTCGACAATATCGAGCATTATGTGGGTTATTCTTCAAGTCGTCAATAAACTTTCATGTCAGTTTTCTTTTTATCTTTAGAAATGCCATTTACGAAGTGAATTACCGATGGCCGGGAGAAGAGGCGTGGCGAACGACCGAACGCGCTAAATACGGCGCGTTCTTCATCATGAAGGACGCACCCGCAGACGGCGTCATCGAGGTCAAGGTCAAGTCCATCTTCAACTACGACGTCATCGGCCGTACTACCGGCTGGAGTGAGTGTAGGCGGATCTTACAGGGATCCGTCAGAAATCTACCACCCGATTTAACACAATTTCGATGGAAATACCATTCTTAATTACTACGCCGCCAAATACGACCGACCTACGCCCAGCTATCTAAAGCCGGGCGTAGGTCGGCCTTGCGACGGCTTGCGACTCACTGCGACGACGCGACTTACTGCGACCGCCAGCGACGATCGCGTCGCAACGACCAACCGACCTACGCTACCTTGCGACTGCCGTCGACGGGTTGCGACTGCCAGCAACGCCAGTCGCAATGAGTCGCACATGTTCTACTTTCTGCGACGCGACGCGACCATCGCAACCGATCTACGCGCTCTTGCGACTGGAGAGCAACTAGTCGCACACAGTCGCTGACAATCGCGTCGCAACCGACTTGTGCAGCCACTTGTGACGCAACGCGACGATCGCGTCGCATCGCAAGGTCGACCTACGCCCAGCTTTCAAAGATGCGCCTTGCTCTGTTCAGTTCACGTACCGGTATGTTAATTTTCAATTGATTTTTTTTGTAGATTTGGATTACCAAGATTTCGGTGTTCAGCAGCCAGCAGTTTGCATTCAAACGACTCCCGATACTGCCTGATATCAATAAATACTAATTCACGAAAGACAAGACGTGTATTTCTCATTAGTTCGTCATCGGAGAGGAGAGAGAACATTCCGGGGCCAGTTACTGAGGGGCATGTCCACCAAAAACCAGACATTGTGCTCGAATGCTGGATTGATGCTAATTTGAACCCCTATGAAAATTCCTCGGGACGCCTGACCATCCATTGGTTAACTGTAATCAACTTTTTAGCAAAAGGCACCCCGGTGTTTTTGGCCTATTACACCAACCAGAACAGAACTTTCATCGAGAACCGCCACAGGGCATGTACCGCTGGGAACGCGAGCATACTGAGTTCGAACATTGACAATCCATGTATCGAAATACTGATCTTAACTCTGGGAGTTGAACTTAACTAAGAACGTTCGTAAATACTGTGGTTATCTTTTGTTTTTGTTTACGTATATGGCGACTCTCTAGCGCGACATTACGTGCGCGACATCTCTTTATTTCTAACAGATTCCTGATGATGGCTGTCAGTAAAAACCGAAATGTTTTGGGTTCATTTTCGCGATAAAACGGTAGTTTTTCGTTTTATCCCGCGATAACAATTCGTGGGCTGGCGGGATGAGCTAGGTCTGAGAATGAGCTAGGTCTGGGAATGAGCTAGGTCTGGGAATGAGCTAGGTCTGAGAATGAGCTAGGTCTGGGAATGAGCTAGGTCTGGGAATGAGCTAGGTCTGGCGGGAATGAGCTAGGTCTGATAATGAGCTAGGTGTGGTGGGAATGAGCTAGGTCTAAGAATAAGCTAGGTCTGAGAATGAGCTAGGCCTGGGAATGATTTTTGATCGAGGCATTAGTTTACAGTCTATCGCTAATAGTTCTAAGAATTTTCTTCGAATTCAGCGACAATTCGAGTCATAAACAATGGAAATTGATTATTTGAATGTAGTGCGAACTGTTCTAAGATATTTCTTGTGCATTCTAATGAGGACTGGTCCACTTCTTATATTTGACCGATGTATCCTCCAGCTAATGAATTATTGATACCCACTGGTCAACTTCTTATTCATTGTATTTGAAATGAATATTTTTGAGTTTGTTAGAATAGTACAGAGGGTGTGGTACGTATTATCATAGAACCACGCGTTTGTAGTTCAGTGGTATTTTGTAGCCAGTGGTGCTCGTGTCCCATTATGACAAACTCAGCTCATATTGTGTCATGTTATTGTCCTCGGTCTTTGAAATCATGTAATACGTGTTCGATTTGAATTGAACCAGTTTTGAGGATTAATTCTTGACGCACGTTGAATTCACTATACACGCACATATATGTCCAGTCCTTACGTGAGGTTAGGTGAGTTGAATCTTAAACGGGATTTTGTAAATCTATAAGCTATAAGGGCTCGGGCTTCTTTACTTGAATATTGATTCATCAGTCAGAATTGAAACTGTAAAATATGAAATTGTTTTCTTTTTCAGATCAGCCATTCCTCATTGAGGACCTCATTGCTTCCAATACCGCGGGGCTGACTAAAACAACGCTGTTTTCAAAATAATCTATGATTCTCCAGAATTGAATTGGTGGTGAGTAGATTTGTAGGTTTTTTAATACTGGATATAACGGATTGTATGGAGTCAAATTAAAAAACATAACGGTGATCATTACGTTTTTTTCAGAGGAGCTCTACTTCCTCTGTCAATGCGTGCTGGACTTAATCAACTAATACACAGTGGACTTCAGGCCTTCCTCGCTTACTCGGGACCTGTTTGCTGTCAATACCTGCTGCGGACTAAATCAACAAATGCATAATTGGAATTCAGACATTCCTCGATTACTCCAGACCCGATTGCTGTCTGCGTGCTGGACTTTACCAACCTGGACCAACAGACCAGTAGAATGTTGTAGCCTGCTTGGATGTCATATCTTCTAAGAAACAAACAGATAACTGATCGAAGTAATCCATGAATTGGTGAGTAGAATTTCTAATAGTTTTTCGTATAGGAAACTTAGGTTAGGTCGAGTTTAAGCCTATCTATCAAACAGATTGGTCCTCGTTACAGCAATTTCAGATACATTAGACTCCTAAAATTCCTCTTAACTCGAATTAATTTCTGACCAGTGATTAATGTTTGAGGTGTTAGAAAAACCTGATTGATATTCTTGATATTCTTTTGTTGTAATGGTTCTAAATTATGTGTATTAAAGTTTGAAATGATAATTCCACTTGCCGGTTTTGACAAATTTGAGTTAAGAGGAGTCCTATGTGAAACAATTTATCAGATAAAGCAATCTTGAAATTTATTCCATAAAACTGGATAATGAAATATTACTTGTAAAACCGACTTGTAACCGGTTCAATCGTCCGAGACATTTATACAGCACCTGAGAGTAGTCGAGCTATAGGCTTGGGAAGGTGGTCGCATTTATCAAACATATATCGCAATTTTGTTCTAAATCATTGATTCAAATTAGTTTTGATCGTCTGCTTGCCTGGAGTTAAGAATGGAATCTCTGATCAGTCAAGGACGATTAATCCGGTTATAACGAGTAGATTTAATAGTCATATGAATTTCGGGTTTGACTATTTCACGGAATGGCTTCGTATTGTAATAATGCGTATAAATATGTAAGTTTCCGGGTCTGGGGATCGCGGTTACTACGAAGAGTGGTTCTGAAAAATGCAACAGATGTCGCCTTCGCTTAATTTACACTTGTCGTATAGTTTTCTCAGGAGACCGAGGAGGTTAGCTCGTTGGGCACAGGACGGCGCTCCGGCCCACCGGCGAATTCATGACAGAAATAGACTTTTTTACTAAAATGGTTATTTCAATTTCCGACCAACAGATGATCCCCTCGTTTACCATACCTAACACCTTGCCACTACACACTCAACCTCGCTTAAGTCATTATCAGATAAGTCATCACACTACATCAGTATTTGTATTTCCAATTCTCTGGAGTAATTTGTAATACGTTCTTTCGGTAAGTCATCATCTTAACGATTCTCCCAACTAAAGAGGACTTAAGCGATGTTGACTTTACTTTCTCCGAGCCGAATGAATGAAGACATAGCTATTTTGTGATGGCCCTTTCTGGTCTCCAGCGACGAATCGGCTTCTGCAAGTAAATAAAGCTAGTGAGAGTATTCTTAGAAAAAATGATGGCAGATTTTGAATAAAATTACCGTGGTAAACCATTGTGGAAACCACTTGGCTTGGTCCTAAGTTGTTACAGCCTGCGAGCTCTGTGACTGCACCCTCACTTATTGATGTTAACTCGGCATTCTTTATTTCATTGTTATCTTTAAGTGACAAATAAATCATATCATGTTATTATGTTCTGTTTTAAGTTCGTAATTTTGGTTGAATCTGCGACAAGTGTAAATTACTTATTCTCTTATTGTTCTTGCTCAGTCACACGTATAAAAACAGTAAAATACATTGAAGTGAAGCTGAAAATGACCTGATGCAATTGATACGAAGTTTTTTCGAGTTGTTCCTTGAGTGAACACGAAATAGTCGGAGTCTCCCTCCACCGGCGCGAACACGTCTCCCTCCATCGCCTTCCACTATCTAGGCCGTTTCGTGATGCAGTTCCACACATTTGGGGACGGCGTTCTGCTTAGGGTTTGGTTTAGAGATTAAGACACTGTTAAAACGAATTTGAGTTAGAAATACACGTTGAAAAGGTATCACTGACGTGTCTAAAGCCTAACAACCACAACCACCTTTTCATAAATATGCCCTGCATATTTTTAAAATGTTGATGCTATTTGTTTTGTAGGGTGTCGTAGTATAAGTGAATAACGCTGTGAGGAGGTGGAATACCTGAAGATATGCGAGGTGTAAATACTGAAATTCATTGCGTGTGTGTTCAATGAAAATAAAGTGTTTGAAATAAAGGATTCGATTTCTGCAATTTAGGTCGGGTTTAAGAACTTTTCATAGAAATACCGAAATAACGGGTTTCGTCAACACACCAAACACTCGAAGTTCAAGAGAATTCGAAATGGTTATAGATAAATGCATTATTTCGAAAGTTTCTATCTTGGTTTTGACTATTTCAAATCGCTAAACACTTCACTTACCTAGAGGAACGCGACATTGTCAAATGTATCATTATCGGAACCTTGAACCAGCAGCGGAGAGAAGTCCTTATACAGCACCAGCGGATGAGCAAAGCGTCGTTACAGCATCCAAACTCTACCGGGTGGTTCTTAGAAAACGCAACATATGTCATTTTTCGGATATATTCATAACCGAAGATAATAAACTGATTATAAAACTTTTTATTCAACTAAGCCAGGTATTCACTCAAAGATCAGCTTTACTATTTCGATGTATTGTATTTGGTTTATTGGTTTTATACGTGTGACTGAGCAAGAATTATTAAAATAAAGGAGACTCGTAATTCACACTTGTTGCAGATTTAAATAAAATGACAAATTTGAAACCTTGAAACCTTGATTCCTACATGACTTTTATTCAAAATTGTACAAAGTTTATTCGAATGTAAAAACGGTTTCTGGGACAAAATCATTTCTGATGAGGCTCTGCTCGCTAAACTTGATGACATCTCCATTCATCAGCCAGATACCAGTTATTAAGGCAGATTATTTCAACTTTTAAATCAATCTCTACAGTAATTCAGTTAATAGGGAAATTAGTGGCACGAGCTTGAGGATTTGTGAGTGAAGTTGACGTCTGACAGGACGCAAAGCGCAATAACCATCTCGGTGAAAGTCAGTTTCTAACCTCCATCAGTCTGTGGGCCGGAGCGCCGTCCTGTGCCCACCGAGCTAACCTCCTGAGTCTCCTGAGAAAACTCTACGACAAGTGTAAATTAGCGAAGGCGACATCTGTTGCATTGTTTAGAACCACAATCTCCGGAACCGGTGATTTACACATTTGTAACATTATTACAATAAGAAGCCATTCCGTGAAATAGTCAAACCCACACTTCATTCAAATATATATATATATATATATATATATATATTGGCAACCTTTCACAAACCTTTACTCGACTCCTCGGTGCCCGTTATAGTCTAGCCCACCTTCCTATACTGCCGAATTGCCCGTATCAACTCTGGACCAGGTCAAATGTGTTTAGAATTGGTTTTATATTTTGCACTTAAAGCCAATTTAAAAGTTTGAACGGACACTTCAGTTTCAGTAAATCCCTGCAAAAGTTTTGTGTTATTGAGCGTCAGGTGACAAATCCACAATTTTAGTTATTTCTCAATATTTTCATATTTGTCTCGCGTCTAAATACAGAATCTAGAACGGTTTTAGTGTCAGACGATTAAAGCGGGTTACAACATATACGATATGGATTGTATGACCCAATATGCAATGAAGCAAATGTTTTCGATTGTTTATATCTGATAAATCGTTAGATTACTCGTAACTCGAATCTCTTCAAGTCGAATAAGCATTGAAACTCCGAAAACAAATATTGGAATACTTACATTCGATGCTGGCAATCAGATTTCCGTTGTTTAATTGGAATTCAAACACAAATCACTGAGATCACAATCGATTCGAGTTAAGATTGAGTCCACTGTATTTCAGTTTGCTATAACGAGGGTCCGTCATTTCTTCGACTAAGCTTAAACCTAACCTAACCTTAATTTCCTAAACAGAAATAATTCAAAATTTCTAGTGGATTTTACCGGATTTGCCAGACGCAATAGAAAAGAAATTCTGCAGTTTGCTGATGTAATTAAGCCACTTTTCGTCAACCAAATGTATCTCGACAAAATACAGCATCATGAAATCAGTTGCATGAATCAAATTTGAAATCGATGGTAACATTTACATGTAACATGGTTACACGTAGTTACATGTTAGAATGTTTTCCAATCACAATCGGGCGGACCGGATGGCTTAGTCGGTCGGCGACTAGCGTGTCACCGCTGTGGCCCGGGTTCGAGTCTCGGAGGAGGCGGGTCAGGATGTGGCAAATGATCTCCGGTAAGCGGGCGAGTCGAGAGTACTGTCCTCCCTGGAATGAGGTTGCTAATGCGTGAGTCCTACAAAATAACTGGTGTGGGGTAAATTATGTTTAATTCAGTCGTTTCTGGCTGAATTATTTATTTATCCCACAATACCGGTCCAGGCTGCGGAGTAATTCCCCCAGGGACCTTCGACTTTTTTACAATATTAGTTTGTTATTTTAAGTTTAGTGGTGAGGGTTTGGGAAATTTTTTTATATTTATTCAATTCCTCGAACTGAAGAAATCCAAGCGACTATTCGGTACAAGCAGCGCACGCGGTGATCAATCACAGTTCTTTCTCAACTGATGATAAAACTTTGATAATTTTTTTAACTTCACCAGATTTCGGTTAAAGAAGATGTGTACGCGGCGATGTCTGGTGAACTTGTGTATAAATTCGGATTCAAAACGACTCTATCCAATAGAGAATCACTCACTGGAGACCTGCCATACGCTCTACTACACAATAGTGCCGCGTCACTGCACAAACCCTTAAGCAAACTTCGATATCCTAAAGCAAAACTCGAAAATAGTAAAATTGAGCCGGTATTATAGTTCAAAACCAGACGTAAATAGAAGGGAAATCTACACTAAAGTTTGTTGGATAGTTTAGATAAAATTTCAGCTTACAATTTTAGGCAAAAATCGTAGCATTCGATATTTCTATCTTAAACAATATGTGCCTCTATGAATAGTCGAATTAAACTCGATGACCTGTATAGGCCCCATTGAAAATGTTTGGCACGAATTGAATAGTTCTTTCGGATTAGCGTCACGGACTCGGGTCTGTCACAGGAATGCGCGATCGAGCTTTCTGATTGACCCATTCCGGTCGCATCGATGATGCACCGTCGTTGATTGGTTGACGTAGGTATTAGAAGCGCGTTTCGAGCCGCCCGGTGCCAGTCCGAGAACCGATGTCCAGTGATGAAGGTCGACCTATAAGAGCTCTGCAACAAGGCGTGAAGAACGTGTGGCTTTAAGCAAACAACCTACTGATAAGCGGCTGATGATGTTAGGAGAGACTGGAACGTGAAGGAATTTGTGACGCCTAGCGATTGAGAACGCAAGATGAGACTGGCGGCTGTTGATGCTGATGATTGCGGTGGAGATCCCGATACTGCTGCTGCTGCTGTTGATGTCTGATTTCAACTACAAACAGATTACGGCTAATTTGCTGATGAAGACGAGTTGCTGTTGTCGCTGATTTCCGATGTTCTATTTCGCGCACATTCATACATTATGAATATTGTGTCTTTTTAGGGTTAAACCGAAACCAGTTCGCTACTACTGACAACTACATGTACACAACTCGTTTGTCGCAACGTCCTAACTAGTCTGCTGCTGCTGCTGCTGCATTGGGAACCGCATCAACCCACATTTTGCTGTTTCGGTATCTTTACATTAAGATAAGGTAATTATATTAAACTACACCCGTCCTTACATTTTGCATATTCAATCTTCTTCAATAGCTTGACGATTATCCGATTTTCGTTTCCGTTTTTCAGCCGGCTATATTTGAGTTACAGCAACATCTTCAAATCTCGAGACGCAGACTCAACTCCGACTAAAGCACCATCTCCAAACCTCGAGATGCAGACTCCACTCCATCTCCAAACCTTGAGACGCAGACTCTACTCCGACTAAAGCATCATCTCCAAACCTCGAGACGCAGACTCTACTCCGACTAAGGCACCATCTCCAAACCTCGAGACGCAGACTCTACTCCGACTAAGGCACCATCTCCAAACCTCGAGACGCAGACTCTACTCCGACTAAAGCACCATCTCCAAACCTCGAGACGCAGACTCTACTCCGACTAAAGCACCATCTCCAAACCTCGAGACGCAGACTCTACTCCGACTAAAGCACCATCTCCAAACATCTCCAAACCTCGAGACGCAGACTCTACTCCGACTAAAGCACCATCTCCAAACCTCGAGACGCAGACTCTACTCCGTCATTATTTCGTTTTGCCGCATGTTATAAAGTAACGTAAATAAGTAAACGTCCATATACATAAAATGCTCGTCTTACTAAAAATCTCTGTCTCGGGCTCCGGAAATGACTCTTCCCCTCACAACTTCATACTCGACACTGCTCCGGAAAGAACTCTTCCGCTTCTCACACAATCAAGGAAAGGACAAAGTCAAATAGGAAAGGACAAACGCAAAGTACAAATCAAAGAATTTATTCCAAATTCAAAGTAGGAATTTCTTACAGCTTGTTTGCAAAAGTAAAATTCAACATTTTATTGAAACATCAATATTTAATATCAACTAAAATGGGATTTGAACCACCAACCATTCGACTAGCAGTCCAGCACCCTACCCACTACGCTATAGGGACGTGCTGGCAGCACACAGAGGAACTCATATTTATCCATTGCTTAAGCAAATTTTATCAAAAAAATAATGCCATCTACCGGGCGAGACAGGAACTAGTTCCCATTTCAACCCGGTAGATGGTAATAGAGAATGAGACAAGAGTGGGCAGAGACAGAGTAAGAGAAAGGAGGAGAGATGAGAGAGAGAGAGAGAGTGAGGAGAGATGAGAGTGAAACAGAGTGAGGAGAGAGTGAGAATGAGACAGAGTGAGGAGAGATGAGAGTGAAACAGAGTGAGGAGAGAGTGAGAAAGGGACAGAGTGAGGAGAGAGATGAGAGTGAAACAGAGTGAGGAGAGAGTGAGAATGAGACAGAGTGAGGAGAGATGAGAGTGAAACAGAGTGAGGAGAGAGTGAGAGTGAGACAGAGTGAGGAGAGATGAGAGTGAAACAGAGTGAGGAGAGAGTGAGAATGAGAGAGGATAGAAAGAGATAGAGAGGATAGGATGGCATATCACCTGAACTTATGTTCCTCTTGTTTTCTATCTAGAATACCGTTAACAGTTTCTAGTTCAAACAGATATTTATCCCATCAGCAGTAATGTTATTATTTTGTCCTCGTGGACATAAAGTTCACTATAACTGAAGTCAAGTTCTCCCAATATGAGTTCGTTTGTTTGTTTATCCTGTCGCTGAGTTTGAACACTGCCCACACCATCTGATGTAGTCCTGATCATAGTTCCACCATATTGATGACAAACATCCTAAAAATATACATGAAACTTAATAGATTTAAGGCCATCAATCAAACATACAGAGTTAGAGTTAAGTCTAGTTACCGGTGTATCAGAGAAATGGCAATCTAAGGTACCCCCAAAATGAGGGTCAGGGGCCAAATATTTTTTGTCACCGATTTCGATGAAATTCAGTATATACATGTATTCTGGGGTGCTGATTACAAATCTGAAAGAATTTTTCGGATCCGAGGCCCCAAAAATGAGAAATTCTAATTTTTGGGGGGACCCCCAAATTGTCAAAAGGCCTTGGACCCCAGATATTCAAAATCTGATTGCAGATTTGAAATCAGCGCCCCTGAAAATAGTAAGGACTAAAATTTTAAGCAAATCGAAGAGATTCGATTTTTTGGCCAAAAACGGCAAAAATCTAAGGTCCAGGAGTTTTTTTTCGGCGAAAAATTTTTTTTCTTTGATTCCTTGTAAACTTGGTAGGAAAATGTATTCTGTGGTGTAGATTCCGGATATGCAATCAGATTTTGAATCGGAATTCATCTTCATTGGCAAATAAGGGTTTTAATGCCCAAAATATGCACCCCAAAAATGGGGTACAAAATCAAAATATTTTTTTGGCCCAATTTTAATAAAATTTGGTACAGAAATGTTTTTTGGTGTGCTGATCACGAATATGAAGTTAGTTTTTGGATCTGAGGCCTCTAAAATGAGATATTCAGGATTTTGTGTTTTGACCCTTATTTTCGTCACAAATTTTGATGAAATTTGGTCCAAAAATACAATTTTATCTATTGAGCCAAGTATTCAATTAATTTTTAAGGCAGAAATTGATACTCTCACTAAAACCCTGAATTATAATTCCTGCCACACAATTACAGGCTGCTGTAAATAACTCCATTGACAATTCTTATGACACTCAGTAAACACTATGTTTACAGATAAACTGCTCTCTCATAATTGTTTTTGAAACATAAAAGAAATTCTACTCACACAAGTCTCTCCTCCCTTGTCTAGCAGTAATAATAGTCCACGGAGTTCCACAATTCCACATACAGAATTCCACACCTTCAGGAGTCAACCACTGATTATTTTTTACGAGTATCAATCGACTTTTAGTCCAGTTAGTTCACATGTAGTTTGGTAAGTTCACATGTAGTCCAGTTAGTTCACTAGTAGTCCGGTTAGAGCACATATAGTTCACATGTAGTCCGGTAAGTTCACATACAGTCTGGTTAGTTCACTAGTAGTCCGGTAAGTTCACTAGTCCGGAAGAAGTTGACTGAAGAAGTAAAACTGAAGAATTTCAGTTGAAGTCCATATCCAGTATTTGTGATGAAGTTTAGCAACGACAGTCCAGAGAGGAAAACCTGAAATATGAAACTGAAACAGTCTCTAGAAAAACACATTAACAAACTCAAACTCAAACTCTCAGACATACTAGTAAAGGCTTATGCAAAAGTTTTCACAACTTTACTGGATTAACAGATTGTTTTTACGTAACTGATATACTCGGCCACTGTGGGAGTAAGATGGTGAAACTGGTCGATTCAGCTGGTGATGGTAACCTGCTGAACATGTGGAAAAGAGGAGGAATTAACAGGAATTGTAACAACAGCTCATCAAGATTTGTGAAACTATCACCTGCACCATGTCGTGCATGCGGCGCCGCCTGGCTAGTGAAAGTGGTTATTGACACTGAGTGCCGAGGTCCCTGTGTCTGTGAGGTCCCCCTATGTGTCCCTGAGGACATGAAATCTTGTGAATTCTTATTCTTACGTATGTCTTACTTTAAACGGCCAAGTGAAAGTGACCACAGCAAGGACAAGGTTACCGTTAAACACTTGACTCCAGGTCCCTGTGGTGGACGTGTCTGTAAAGTCCGAGTGTCTGTGAGGGCACGAAATCTCATGAATTCTTATCTTTTAAACCAATATCAAAGCTCGTACGATGGGAATCATTGTGGCTTTAAAGTCTTTATCAATTGAGAGACTTAGTTTCATTGTAAATAAAGAATTAGAGATTGAATTGAGCGTGCTCCACAGTGCGCGATTTCCATGTCGACCGTCTAGTGCTGCCCCTACATATAACGATAGCGGGGAAAACGTGAACTAACTTAAAACTCGCTTGCCAGAGTCTTCGGACGGCCGTAGTGGACGAACTAATTACCGATTTGCGGGCCGGATTCCGAGGGAATTCTCAAAATCTTTCAACTGCTCTGAAACGTTTGAACCAAACAATTATTCTATAAGAGAATTAACCTTAAAAGAGTAAATTTGAATCGGGATATTTTTAGTATCGTCTGGCAGAGAGCGACAGGTGTTTGAATGTTCCCTGATTATTTGCGCGCAATTAAAATATATCGAAGAAAAAATATGGAAATTTTGTCAAATCAGATGATAAATTATCATTCAAAAATATAAATGAATAACTTATTCTGAATATAAATACTAATTAATTGATAAGAAAGTGAATTTTAGCTATCAAAATTGAATATCGTTACCTAAAAAATAAGAAAATTTCATTAAAAAATTATAGAGTATTCATAGTATCATATTTAATAGAATTAGGTGCCACACTGGTCCGTATTGTACGTAATTGGGAAATTCATATTCCGGCGGCGCTATTTTAGTTCACAGAAATTCCGCTGTCGTTATTCATAGGGGCAGCACTGTACGGTTGATATCTTACCCAGCCTTGCAATCTTACTGTGGCATGCAAGTAATACAGATATTATTTTAGCCGAATTTCGTTCATTATTCACCACGATTCCGTTTTCTATGAATAATTCAATTAATTTTTAAGCTTTTGGAAAGGGGATCTTTTTAAAACGATTTTCAAGCCATTTTTGATAGAACTCTTCTGTCAACGGAATCTAATTGCATAAAGCGGTAAAGAGGTAGACTCACATGCCACAGACAGAATCTAAAGCAAATTAAATTTTATGCTCCAAAAAAGTGCATTCATCCAACGCTACCATTAAAGTTGCAGCACGTGAACCATTAAACCTCCTATTAAGGTCGACCCTTCTTGGTCAGGGTTAAAATCAAACTCTCCCAACCACAAATTGGCGCAAACAACTGGAAAAACTTCAGTTGAACCTCGTTAATACGACAAATCTGTGTAAAGACGAAACCAGTTTGATTCAACAATTGCATCCCACAAGATTCATATCAACGAGATTCCACTTAAACTAGAACAGAAAATCAGTTACAACCACCACAAAATTAGTGAATAATCAATTTATTGTGAAATTTCTTTCTTTCAGTGAAAAATGTGCATCAGAGTTAAATATCAAATAAAAGTCTTGCATAAAGCGAACATGTGATCAACTCCGCAATGAACTGACTGAATTAACCCAGGAATCACGACCTGAAATCATATTTACAATATCAGATATCAGATTTATGATGCATCAGTATCACACATGTTGTTTCTGGTGCGCTATGTTATTACAGTACAGTAGAGTCTGTTCCTAACTTGAATCAATGTGATACCAGTGATATCCCATTGACTGATGATTCAAGTTCTGTGGTCGAGAATTAAAACCTAGCAATCTAACTCGGAAATGTCTAAAAACTCCTGGACTTTTGTCGAATTCAGACGGAAATGAAATCATTTTCTCACTTTCTAATGGAATTTTCTGATCCTCCACTCAGATTTTTGCTTAGCAAGTATAAATTTTGCAAGTCTCCGTTTCAGTAAGACAAGGTTTACTGTTTTTGAGTTAAAAGCCGACAACTCTTTGCACCGTCTAGTAGAAATAAACCAAAAATTTTGAGTGAGTGGTGCTTTAGGAGTGTTTTAAATCTTGAGAAATTGAGACTTACCTTAAACGGAAAGAATTGATCGTCCATGTTTCCTAAACCTAAGGAGCCATGTTAATTTCTACCCCACACGTACAGATCATTGTTATCTACAATATAATAACATTGTAAACAATGTAACATCATTCTAGATGCTAGGCTAGGGATTGATAGAGAGAGGGAGCAGGGCCAGGGAGTTTCACACAGTAACTAGGCTTAAGAATAGAAATCCGATTCCCTTTGTACTAGCATGTCTCCAGCCTCGATTGCCTACGTACCTATTGATAACTATTAAAATGAGACATCAATTTCTAGCATTTCTTCCAAGTCACAACTCTACTTGGTTCATCTTGGTTTATCTGGGTTCGTCCTGGTTCATCCTAGTTTATTGGGGTTCGTCCTGGTTCATCTTGGTCCATCTGCTCCACTGCATCAATGTCTGTATAATGTTCAAATCAATTCTCTACTGATTGTAGGTAAAGGGGGAATCGTCACCACCATAACAACCGTCAATAGTTCCGCCATATTGATGACAAACATCCTAAAAATATACATGAAACTTAATAAATTTGAGTTATGTTAGAGTTAAGTCTAGTTACTGGTGTATCATAGAAATGGCAATCTAAGGTACCCCCCAAAACGAGGGTTAGGGGTCAAATATTTTTTGTCTCCAATTTCGGAGAAATTTAGTATAGACATGTATTCTGGGGTGCTGATCACAAATCTGAAAGAATTCTTAGGATCCGAGGCCTCAAAAATGAGAAATTCGAATTCTTACGGGTACCCCTTAAATTTTAAAAAGGCCCTGGACCCCAGGGTTTTTGAGATATTTGAAATCTGATTGCAGATTTGGAATCAGCACCCCCGAAAATATTTAGGACTTAAATTTTAAGCAAATCGAACGGATTCGATTTTTTGGCTAAAAACGGCAAACATCTAAGGTGTAAGTCCAGGAGTTTTTTTTCGGCGAAAAAAAATTTTTCTCTGATTCCTTCTAAACTTGGTAGGAAGATGTATTCCGAGGTGTAGATTCCGGATCTACCGCTGTGATCCCCGTCTTACTTGGTTGCTATTGTTTCTTCAAAACAATCTGTTCCAAACAAGACCTTACTCACCACAATCAGATATCCACGCGCTTCACTTAGCTTCAACTCAGTTATTATATTGACTGTAGAGCGAATTTAGTCAAAACAGATATTGACGAAGTGTTTTACAGAGACGCAGAATATTTTGAGGTAAAGATAGAAAATGTCATAGAATATTATCACAAACTGAACGCAGTTCGGGAGAGAAAGTAAATATTTTTAGAGAAATAATTGCACATGATTATAAACACGATATATTGAAACACGTCTAAATTTAGAAACCACGGTAATTACTGCGAAACCGAGCGCAGGTGAAAGTAACAGAAATACGAGACTGGCGCCAGTTTGATGGGAGATCTTTTTACAAAATAATTGGACTCGATCCATTCGTCAACTTCTGACAACTTGACAACTCGTCATTACTTTGCAGCGACTCTTATGAGAAATATCGCGCAAACTTGGAAAGAGTTAGAAATGTGTTAGTTTTGAAGCGTGAATTGTGTTCAATATGCAGCGAATGAAAGCGTTGTTCGTAGTTTTACTGATCGCTTGCGGAGACTGTATATTTACGCGGGCTGATCGCGCAAACTCTGTCGAGGAAGCCGCGTCTGTTACAGTCAGTTCATCTTGTAACAACACTCAATACTCCGTCGATTCTACGTCTGGTTACATCGTTTCACCGAACTATCCGTCGTTAGTGCGCGGTGTCGAATGTCGTTGGTTCGTCAACAGCTCTTTACCGGGAAGTTTTCTCGTTCAAGTTTACTACGAAATCGAGCCGTCGATATTCTGTAACGAAAACTACCTTCTCGTCGGCGAGTCCGACAACAAACTCTGCGCTACCGGAAGAAAACAATTAGATATCCGCAGTAACGGTTTGATTTCGTTGTTGTTTAGGAGTAACGTCGATGGAGCGCGAGGTAGTCGGGTTTATATCATATATCGTTTTGAGGAACAGAGTCGCTTGAAAATCGTACATACATGTCACAAACATACAGTAAAAGAATTACCAACTCAAACAGGTTATAAATTCATGATTTCTACCCGGCGATGTAAATTGTTGTTAGAATGGATCGGGATGCCAGACGGGTTCGCAATGAATTTAACGTTTTTACAGATAGATTTCAGATTAAGACCAGGTGAGGATCCGATGAAACCTCGTCCTCAAATTTACGACGGATGGAACAGCACCAGTGAACCTATAGCTCTTACACGAGAACAAACCGGACATCCACCTTCATCGTTTTATACTAAAACTAATAAAGCACGTATTGAATTCATTTCAAGTAGATCTTGGTTTAAGTCAAAGTTACTTGTGCAAGTTTACAAAATATCAGATTGGAACATCTCTAACCCGTTAATTCAAGTCTATAATAAATCAGGACTGCTCACTACAATTGATGGAATACCACATATAGTAACTCAGTCTAAACACTTATACTGCTGGTCTATCACAGTCGATGTTCTGCAGTACGTCGTCTTCAACTGGACACGTGATCTCGTCTCGTCACCAGGTGTCGTTGGTGTATATAAACAGGAAGGGTTACGTATTGTGAGAACTGATATTTTACTCAGTTTTAACCATCTTGAATCCCTGAGGGTAAAATCAGACGGATTTGTCGTGATTCTGTGCGTTTTAACGACATCGGATTTTTTAAGATCGAATTTGAAAATAGAATTTGAAGCGAAATCGATGACAATATCAGACGTCTACGTCAACAAGCCACAGATATCGGTAAGTTTATTACAGTGATTTGTAAATTAGGTTCGTGTAATAGAATCATTGTAATAATCTATGATTTTGACCAGCGAAACTTTACCGAGAAAATTGGAATAACAATGTTATGTGTGACCCAAATTACAATATATTCGGACGCACTTGTTGTTTACGCAGAGTAATTATGATGATTAGTGGAAGAATTTAGATTTAGTTTGGATTACAAGGAGAACTATTATCGATATTTTCAGGTTGTGATTGGTTTGAAATTGTCGTATTGTAAACGTTCAATGTTGTAATCAATTCTCTTATATTCCAGCATTCACTCACAAACTCAATATCAGATAATCGATTGTTCCCGAGAACAAAGAATACATTGTATCGTGTAACGACATTACAACTAAACTGGAAAGTGAACATCTATGAAGAACAGTTGAAACTAACAGTGCTATCAGAAAACTGTGATCGAGCTGGTTTTTATATATTTGATGGTAGTAATTTCACAGCTAGACGCTATGGTCCGTATTGTCCTGATTCATTCTCCGGTCGATCTGTCGTCAGCCTGATTACAACAGGTGGACCGGTTACTGTAGTAGCATACGCTTATTACTATAACAATCAGTTAAGATTCGGTAGCTCATCTCTTAAATTTGCTCCTACTGATTGTGACGGTTATGTTCTACAGGATGAAGAACGTCAGATCAATATGACGTCACACTGTCTCGTGATTACACCTGAAAATCGACGCCTTCGCTCGAAAAATATTCACATATTATCAGAACACGAATATCAAATTGACCGATGTTTTCTCAAGATGTCATGGCGATGTGATCAGTTTCTGAGTTTGAGTAATCAGTTTCTTAATAACAGTCTCGTATTAAACACTGTAGATTTCACATATGGGTTTGTATTCTGGCAGCGACAACTAATAGTTAAACTACGTCGTAAATGTCTAGGAGTGAAAAAAGCCGATAGTTTTGGATATCTTGGATCCCGTCTTCCAGTTACTACTAAAGATAAATGTGGACTCGTGCAGTCACCGAACTACCCGGGTTGGGCAGTACGTACATCAAAATCTATTTCATATAAATTTGAAAACCCGATACAACAAAATATATTTCAATATTTCAGATTTATTGTCAAATCTATTGGATCCGTTTCATGTGAAACAAACAGCGTAGGTGAGAATGATCCGATCATTTTGAAACAATCAATAATTTACGAACGCTTTCACACTCGACATGAAACTAAAATATGTGAAAATAACGCGGTTCGTGGACTTATATTTTATAGTTTAATAGATAATACTTTGCGTTTTGAAGTAAACAATTTCATTCCGATATTTCAAATACAATACACGTTACACGAGTCGTTACCGATTAAACATTTCGATGATTTCTACTGTAAACAAGGATTTCTGGATTCCGGAATTTCTTGCATCAAATTCATCAGAGATGAACGTCTGAATTGGGAGAACGCTGAAATATACTGTAGACAGAAGTACGCGGGACATCTACTCAGTATCAACTCAGAACAGGAAATGATTTCCATCAAAAGATTATTCGCTACAGAACTTCTCCGATTGGTGTACACATTAAAAGCGCTCATAATGATGATTGGATTGAAATGGCAGGTAAGACTAATGTATACAATTATGAATTAGAATATAAAGGTTTTTTAAAAATTACGATATGTTTAATTTTCTTCACGAAACAGGATGATGGTTATTACACGTGGACTGGCGGTAAACCATTGAGCTACACAGAGTGGTATAAACCTGTTATTAATGAAACGATACCAGAAGTTATTCGAGGATTGATATCTCCGCTAAGAAAACAACCGATAAATGACGTCAATATGCCGTGTACGGCGATGATACTGAATAATCCACGAGGATCGGCGAACTGGGTTCGATTCCCGTGTCAAATCGAGGAGACGCACACGACATTCATTTGTGAATCTGAGAGAATCGACATCAAAAATGAACACAATTCAACGATAAACGATGCGAACAATTCAACAAATACAGACTTAAATAAAACCATAGATCAAATGATTCCCGATGTACCTTTAACTAATTCAACCTGTCCACGAGGTTGGGTAACTATTTACGGACAATGTTATCAAATACTAACCGACTGGAAAAACAATCGAGGTTTAAATATTCGGAGTGCTAGAGAAATGTGTCACAGCATCCGCGCCGAAATAGTAAGAATCACCTCAAATACAGAAAGTGACTTGAAAAATTTGATCAACGAATTTCAATATAGACATCAATATGGCGCTATTCTGACGATGGACCGAGACGGGTTTAAAGTTATCAAACCAATGGTGACCATTAATGAATTTACTTATATTCAATCGGTTAAATGGTTATTGAAACCTTTCGATGATACAAAAGATAAAGTACATTCCGTGTTATGCACCTATAATGTAACTGGTGAAGAGTTAGCTTCTATAAGCGGTTGTAAATCGTGGCAGTTTGAATGTAACGATCAAAGATGTATCAGCGACCATCGCGTATGCGATACCAGAAACGACTGTCAGCACGGTGAAGATGAACTCGATTGTACGGATATCAATTTACACAGTCAGTTCCGCTGTAACGATGGACAAGTTATATCGATTAGCAGTTTCTGTGACTTTATGAGAGATTGCGTCGATGGCTCGGATGAGAACTCGTGTTATCATCCACCGTGTCTATCTACGCAATATCGCTGTTCCAATCACCAATGCATCGATAGTTATAAACGATGTGACGGACTAGCCAACTGTAAAGACGGTTCCGATGAGATCGGATGCACTGCCAAACTTTGTCAGGTGTTCTCGTGCGCGGACGGTGAATGTATTAGTTCTCAGTTGTATCGGGATGGTGTCGTGGATTGTAGCGGAAGTCTCGAAGAAGACGAATTGGTCACTAATATGACAATGAATCCCGAGGTTTACTGTAATAATGACAATCACTGTACGACTCGTTTCACAGATCTGTGTAAGGAATCGGATGAACAAAGATGTTCGTTCAATTCTCCTCGCTGTTATTCCCGACACGAAAGGTGTATTTTAGAAAGGATGCCGATTGGTTTCCCGGTATGTAGAAATCTTGAACATATACTCGCGTGTAATGACTTCGAATGCGCGGCTGGTACTGTAAAATGTCCGGCATCTTACTGTATACCGATCAGACACGTTTGTGACGGTCGATCCGATTGTCCTAATTCAGAAGATGAACAAAACTGCGAGACTTGGTCGTGTCCGGGAATGTTTAAATGTGGCCAGGAAAATCGATGTATTCCGCAATCTGAAGTTTGCGACGGAGTCGTAAATTGTAAACATAACTCGGATGACGAGTCATTCTGTAAGGTCACGTGTCCTGAGTGTTGTAATTGCCGGGGTCATTTCATCGATTGTGAAAATGCTCTTTTATCAGATATCACTGATCGTTTTATAGAATCAACTCGGGTTTTGATTTTGTCTAATAATCGAGTCGTATTTAACGAGTCGACGTTCAACTCTTTCATTTATCTTCGTTTTCTCGATATTTCGGGAAATAATTTGTCTAACATCGTTCCAAACGCGTTTTCTAATCTAAACAATCTATACACATTAGACCTTACTCACAACCACATAACATCATTATCTGCTAATACATTCGCAGGTTTGATCGGTTTAAAAGAACTATTTCTTATCGGGAATCCGCTGCAACATTTAGAAGACGGTTGTTTCCGAGGTCTGACGTCACTTACTGTTCTCGATCTTCACGGACTTTCTATATCGGTTCTCGGTGAAAATGTATTTAAAGGTTTATCCGCATTACAGTCGTTAAATATCAGCAGTAACAGAATACATTATATTTCCAGCTATGTTTTTTACGGATTGGTTGGACTTGAAATTCTAGATCTCGTCAACAATTCCGAAGTAATATCCGTAGAAAGAAACGTTCTGGGCGATCTTACATCATTGAAATACCTCGCTTCGGATGCTTACAAATTTTGCTGCATGGCACCGAATGTTGACCGATGTCTTCCCGAAGCTGATCAATTTTCCACCTGTTCTGACCTGATGGGTAACGCTGTACTGAGATCCATCATCTGGATGATCGCATCTTTCAGTTTTCTCGCTAACAGTATCGTTATTTTATTTCGCGTTCAAGCTTTGCGGATGGAATCCTCCGGAACACGTAACACATCTTCAGATATCCTCATCATAAATATTGCCGGTTGTGATTTTCTGATGTCGGTCTATTTGTTTTTGATCGCGGGAGCTGACCACGTGTTCAAAGGCGTATATTATCTGAATTCTGAAACCTGGACGGATAGCTCATTATGTCGTCTCGCCGGGGTTATTGTCACCGTTTCGTGCGAAGGTTCCTTAACTTTTCTCTTAATTCTAACGCGTCAGAGATATTCAAATATCGTCAACCCGTTTTCTAGAAGTCCGATTATAACTCCGAAACACGTTATCGGTATTTGCTGCACGTGTTGGCTCGTTATAATCACAGTTTCTATTCTACCGCTGTCATCGTCGTCTTACTTCGGAGACAATTTTTATGGTACAACCGGAGTTTGTTTGCCTATGAATTTACTGACGATCGACGTCGATGGCTGGCACTATTCATTCGCTATTTTTGCCTTGTTTAATGCGGCCAAATTGGCTACGATAATGACGACGTACGCTCAGATGTATAGACTCGTATCTGGAAGTAGGTCGGGCTCGGGTAGAGCCGATCCTACCGAACTGGTTTTAGCGCGAAGGAGTTTAGTAATCAATCTTTGTAATCTATTTTGCTGGCTACCGATAATAATCGTTCAGTTTTGCGCCGTATTTTCGGTCGAGATACCGAACCAGGTGGCCGCTTGGCTGGCCGTTCTATTTTTGCCGATCAACTCGTCTCTGAATCCGCTTCTTTATACAATACTGACGATCGATATGAAATCAATTAGAACGAGATATAAACGTCAACAAAAGAAGTAGATTAAGAACACTTCAATAGCAATAAAGGAGCTTTTAAACGAATCGTTTTAATGTTCATGGTCGCGCACCAAACTCTAGTAATGAATCTAAAGAACAAAGGACAGATATTAACGATGACCTTTGGGCCTATGGTCCATTCAGTTTTTATATCACTACTTTATCTACACAATTCATATAAATTAGTGTTTTTTCGTAGCTATTAGATTCATTGTAGATCATTTGTTGAATGCAATAGTATTTACTTCAGGTGTGGATTTAAGGGTGAGATCTCGGTGAGCCCTTTGCTGGCCAGTGTAATTTAAATAGACGATTACATAGATGACGACTTATTTATCTATGAATGTATTCACCGATGTAGTGCGTGTTGCGTGCGTGCGTGCGTGCGTGCGTGCATGCCCACATTTTCTTGTTACATTTTTGTCACTGTATATCATGCGATATCAATAATGTAATAATGTAACGACCTAATGAAAAATAAATACCATACTACTTTACTAAATGTGCCACCGGATGAAAGTATTTTTCAGCCACCATCGAACCGTATAGTGACCGATTCGGGTAAACGAAATTGCCAAGTAAAATAAAGTGCAATATACCTCATGCAAAATATCATAAGCATTGAATATCATGATTGATATATGCAATCAATTTTCAATAGAATACGAAGTCAAGGTTGATGCTTAAAAGACTATATTAATACACTATTTTATCTACTTGTTCTTCCCTGGCATGATTAAAATCCTCGAAAATTACATGTTTTATTTCGAGGTCATATTATCAAAGTATCAAAAACTGGTATGCACTTGGGTAATATGATCGCTACCGATAAGACAGACTCTCAACGGATATACCACGCAATATGTGATTTAAACAGAATAGCAGATTTATTTCTCTCACAATCTAATCATGTTAACCCCTTTAACAGATTTAATTTCGAAAGATGACTATATTCGAGTATATTGGGGCGTTGCTCGCTATACAGGTATATAGTTTATGACTATTTTTCCTAGTTTAATTCCGGTCACGATACAGTTGGATTGACAGATACTTCTGTTTGATCACGCTTAATCAGTTATCAGAATAGAACACTAACTTTCCTCCTATCCACTATTTCTGGACGATGAACAATTTGAAATTTGTTTTTAATGGCTCACAGAATTGAGTCGAAACGTCTCTTTTCTTACTATGGGAGGGTTTATCAACGAACAGCTTGAAGAGTAAGCCTATAGATAATGCTTTGGTACGATCCTCAGGAAATGACGGAAATAGTTTTCCCTTATCAACCACTTTTGTGGGGTAGGCGCCGAATGGATGCTCCATGTTTTAGTTTTATGTAGGACCCAGTTTCGTTAACTGAATATTTTGGTTTAATCGCTTTCAATGTGGAAAAAAATTCAAACTCAACCGCGATTTAAAGTTAGGACTTTTTCATAAATCTTTTGCCGTTTTCGTATAAGCAACTGAATTCCTTTAGGTAAGCGAATATGAACTGTTCAAACCCGTCTGTTTTACGGTACCGAGTATCCATTGTATTAAGTACGCTTAATACGGGTATCAGTTTGTATCCATGGAACCACATCGCTTCAAGCGATCACTATTGAAAGGCTGCTGATTGAATGTATCTAACGTCTGGTGCAGTTTGTCAAGTCGTTTATATACCGATAAATCGTAAGACTCTTCGTAACTCTTGGGAATAAACACTTCGAACACAATAATTAGAATCATTACATCCAATGATGCCAGTCTAATTTCTATGGTTTAGCTTAAATTCAAACACAAATCACTGGTCACATTTCATCCGAGTTCAGATTGAGTCTACTGTATTCGAGTTTGCTATAACGAGGGTCCATCTGATTAAAACTAAGATTAAACCTAACCTAACGTCAGTGTCCTAATGAGAAACAATTTAAAATTTCTACTCACCGATTTATGTGAGCAGTTTTTCGATTATCATTCACAGGAGTTTTCTATCAGACCAGGTTGTTTTAGTCAGCACACACTTGATGCAATCAGGTCCTGATGAAGTGAGGAAGGTCTGGAATCTGGAAACTGCAGTATTTGTCGATTTAGTCAACAATCAGATCCTGCTCAGACAGGTCGTCTCTGAAAAAGCAACCAAGCGTTTAATTAGACTTGAATCAGCTTGAATCTGACCTTGTATGGCAGATTTGAAGTTAAATTGTCTGCTCACCAATTCATGAGTGGAACTTCATGGATTATAACGATCGGTTATCGTTTCCTTGAGAGATGTGACATCCAAGCTACAGCACTAATATCTGTTCGGCCTTGTCGGTTTAGTCAACAAACATTGACAGCAATCAGATCCTGAGAGAAGTAGAGTTTATCTGAAAAACAGTACCAGTATAAATCTCAATGATAATTTTTAATTTGCCTCGATACATGCACATTGTAATCTGTTATAGCCAGTATTAAAAACCTACGAATCTACTCACCACCAATTTCTGTGTGAAGCATCATGGATTATCTCAAAAATGTCTGGAGTTCACAGCGTCGGTTTACTCAGCTTCGGGGTATTGACCGCAATCAGGTCCTGAGTGAGGAATGGCTGATCTGAAAAACAACAATTTCATAGTTCTGACTGGAAGAAACAATGTTTAAGTTTAGGTTGGATTCCCGAGTGAGATCCCAGCGACAGGGAGTCAACTAGACTACTTTATACACGAGATGTGAACTATCGAAAGCGTCCCTCGGCAACTTCGCAAATTAGTATTTAAATTAGTGGACCTAACAATTGATACAAAGCTTATAGATCTTCCTTTTCACTTAGGTAACCTCACGTAAGGACTGGACATATATGCGCGTGTATAGTGAATTCAACGTATATGTTACGAATAAGTATTCAATTATTTCAAAAACCGAGGACAATAACAGGACACAATATAAACTAAGTTTGGCATAATATGCGGTTCAATGGACACGAGAAGCACTGGCTAAATAATACCGGACTGACCCTGTTAATATTTCAACTTCAATTCCCTAACTGATATATGAAGTAGATATAATATCAGATATTCTCTAACAGTCCTCGTTAAAATGATAGTTCTAGGCAGTAATTTAAATCCTTTCAAAATCGAATTAAAAGAAATATCAATTTGCAACACAATTTATCAATCACATTTCCATTATCGAATTGTCACTCGAATTTTCACAGGAATCAAGCACGAATCTTAGAGCTATTTGCAACTGCTTATTAGATAAGATAAACTAAGATGATATCATCATAGGAAATATGCAATAAATTCAATTAATCAAATGTCCATTGTCTGTAACTCGAATTATCACTGAATTCGAAGAAATGTCTTAGAACTATCTAACTATCTCTTAATTCTAAATATCGTATATATCTAAATATCGTCAACCCGTTTTCTAGAAGTCCGATTATAACTCCGAAATACGTTATCGGTATTTGCTGCATTTATTGGCTCGTTATAAGCACAGTTTCTATTCTACCGCTGTCATCGTCGTCTTACTTGGTTGGTGTTGGTTCTCCGATTCAGTCCTCACCCGCCACAATCAGATATCCACGCGCTTCATTTAGCTTTAACTCAGTTATTATATTGACTGTAGAGTGTGAATTGTCGAAACAGATATTGACGAAGTGTTTTACAGAGACGCAGAATATTTTGAGGTATAGATAGAAAATGTCATAGAATATTATCACAAACTGAACGCAGTTCGGGAGCGACAGTAAATGATTTTAGAGAAATAATTGCACACGATTATAAACACGATATATTGAAACACGTCTAAATTTAGAAACCGCGGTAATTACAGCGAAACCGAGAACAGATGAAAGTAACAGAAATACGAGACTGGCGCCAGTTTGATGGGAGATCTTTTTACAAAATAATTGGACTCGATCCATTCGTCAACTTTTGCCATTTGCGAATTCGTCATTACTTTGCAGCGACTCTTGTGAGGAATGTCGTGCGAACTTGGAAATAGTTAGAAACGGTTTGTTTTGAAGCGTGAATTGTTTTCAATATGCAGCGAATGAAAGCGTTGTTCGTAGTTTTACTGATCGCTTGCGGAGACTGTATATTTACGCGGGCTGATCGCGCAAACTCTGTCGAGGAAGCCGCGTCTGTTACAGTCAGTTCATCTTGTAACAACACTCAATACTCCGTCGATTCTACGTCTGGTTACATCGTTTCACCGAACTATCCGTCGTTAGTGCGCGGCGTTGAATGTCGTTGGTTCGTCAACAGCTCTTTACCGGGAAGTTTTCTCGTTCAAGTTTACTACGACATCGAGCCGTCGATATTCTGTAACGAAAACTACCTTCTCGTCGGTGAGTCCGGCAACAAACTCTGCGCTACCGGAAGAAAACGACTTGATATCCGCAGTAACGGTTTGATCTCGTTGTTGTTTAGGAGTAACGTCGATGGAGCGCGAGGTAGTCGGGTTTATATCATATATCGTTTTGAAGAACAGAGTCGCTTGAAAATCGTACATACATGTCGCAAAAGTGCAGTAAAAGAATTACCAACTCAAACAGGTTATGAATTCATGATTTCTACCCGGCGATGTAAATTGTTGTTAGAATGGATCGGGATGCCAGACGGGTTTGCAATGAATTTAACGTTTTTACAGATAGATTTCAGGTTTAAACCAGGTGAGGATCCAATGAAAACTCGTCCTAAAATTTACGACGGATGGAACAGCACCAGTGAACCTATAGCTCTTATACGAGAACAAACCGGACATCCGCTATCATCGTTTTATACTAAAACTAATAAAGCACGTATTGATTTTTTGTCAAGTAGAGTTAAGTCGCAGTTACTCGTGCAAGTTTACAAAATATCAGATTGGAACATCTCTAACCCGTTAATTCAAGTCTATGATAAATCAGGACTGCTCACTACAATTGATGGAATACCACATATAGTCACTCAGTCTAAACACTTATACTGCTGGTCTATCACAGTCGATGTTCTGCAGTACGTCGTCTTCAACTGGACACGTGATCTCGTCTCGTCACCAGGTGTCGTTGGTGTATATAAACAGGAAGGGTTACGTATTGTGAGAACTGATATTTTACTCAGTTTTAACCATCTTAAATCTCTGAGTGTAAAATCAGACGGATTTCTCGTGATTCTGTGCGTTTTAACGACATCGGATTTTTTAAGATCGAATTTGAAAATAGAATTTGAAGTGAAATCAATGACAATATCAGACGTCTACGTCAACAAGCCAAGGACACGGGTAAGTTTATTATAATGATTTGTAAATTGGGTTCGTGTAATAGAATCATTGTAATAGGGAATTTGAAATTGTTGTATTGTTCAACGTGAAAAAACTACGTAATAAATCGCGAGAGACGAATGAAATATAAGTCCCACAATCACAGCATCAAAACAGATTTTAAAACTACTAAAATTTATTCAAAACCTCAAATTTTCGGTTTTATGCTAAAAACTATTTTCAAGAATGCACTTAAAAACTAGGTGATATTGACCAGAGAGGAAACAGGGACAAACATTTTATTATGGAGGGAGGATTGTAAACGTGAAAATTGATAGTAAACGTTTAATGCTGTAATCAATTTCCTGATATTTCAGAATGATGCAGGCGTGACATCAATAATAGCTGTTCACTTGTTCCCGAGATCAAAGAATACATTGTATCGTGTAACTACATTACAACTAAACTGGAAAGTGAACATCTACGAAGAACAGTTGAAACTATCAGTGCTATCAGAAAACTGTGATCGAGCTGGTTTTTATATGTTTGATGGTAGTAATTTCACAGCTAGACGCTATGGTCCGTATTGTCCTGGTTCATACTACGGTCGATCTGTCGTCAGCCTGATTACATCAGGTGGACCGGTTACTGTAGTAGCATACGCTTATTACTATAACAATCAGTTAACTGTTGGTGATCCTTTCAGGTCATATCTTCAATTTGCTCCTACTGATTGTGATGGTTATGTTCTACAGGAAGAAGAACGTCAGATCAATATGACGTCACACTGTCTCGTGATTACACCTGAAAATCGACGCCTTCGCTTGAAAAATATTCACATATTATCAGAACACGAATATCAAACTGATAAATGTTTTCTCAAGATGTCATGGCGATGTGATCAGTTTTTGAGTTTGAGTAATCAGTTTCTTCATAACAGTCTCGTATTAAACACTGTAGATTTCACAGGTGAGTTTGGATTCTGGCAGTATCCACTAATAGTTAAACTACGTCGTAAATGTCTAGGAGTGAAAAAAGCGGATAGTTTTGGATTTGACAGTTCATTTCTTCCAGTTACTACTAAAGATAAATGTGGACTCGTGCAGTCACCGAACTACCCGGGTTCGGCAGGAAGTACATCAAAAACTATTTCCTATAAATTTGAAAACCCTATAGAACAAAATATATTTCAATATTACAGATTTATTGTCAAATTTATTGGATCAGCTTCATGTGAAACAAACAGCAGGTTTGCGAATGATCCAATCATTTTGATACAACTAATATATTATAAACCCTTCCTCAATGGGAAATATTTCAAAACTATTAAAACTCAACGTGAAACGAAACTATGTGAAAATAACGCGGTTCGTGGACTTATATTATATAGTTTAACAGATAATAATCTGCGTTTTGAAGTTAATAATAGAATCTCCACATTTCAAATACAATACACTTTACACGAGTCGTTACCGATTAAACATTTCGATGATTTCTACTGTAAACAAGGATTTCTGGATTCCGGAATTTCCTGCATCAAATTCATCAGAGATGAACGTCTGAATTGGGAGAACGCTGAAATATACTGTAGACAGATGTACGCGGGACATCTACTCAGTATCAACTCAGAACAGGAAATGATTTCCATCAAAAGATCATTGGCTACAGAACTTCTCCGAATGGCCTACACATTAAAAGCGCTCATAATGATGATTGGATTAAAATGGAAGGTAAGACTAATGTATACAAATATGAATTAGAATAAGATGGTTTTTGAAGAAGTGATATATTTTCTTCTCTTCACGAAATAGAATGATGGTTATTACACGTGGACTGACGGCAAACCATTGAGCTACGCAGAGTGGTATAAACCTGTTATTAATGAAACGATACCAGAAGTTATTCGAGGATTGATATCTCCGCTAAGAAAACAACCGATAAATGACGTCAACATGCCGTGTACGGCGATGATACTGAATAATCCACGAGGATCAGCGAACTGGGTTCGATTCCCGTGTCAAATCGAGGAGACGCACACGACATTCATTTGTGAATCTGAGAGAATCGACATCAAAAACAAACATAATTCAACGATAAACGACGCGAACAATTCAACAAATACAGACTTAAATAAAACCACAGATCAAATTATTCCCGATGTTACTTTAATGAATTCAACCTGTCCAAGAGGTTGGGTAACTATTTCCGGACAATGTTATCAAATATTAACCGACTGGAAAAACAATGGAGGTTTAAATATTCGGAGTGCTAGAGAAATGTGTCACAGCATCCGCGCCGAAATAGTAAGAATCACCTCAAATACAGAAAGCGACTTGAAAAATTTGATCAACGAATTTCAATATCGACATCAATACGGCGCTATTCTGACGATGGACCGCGACGGGTTTAAAGTTATCAAACCACTGGTGACCAGAAATGAAATTACTTATATTCAATCGGTTAAATGGTTATTGAAACCTTTCGATAAGACAAAAGATAAAGTGCATTCCGTGATGTGTACCTATAATGTAACTGGTGAAGAGTCAGCTTCTGTAAGCGGTTGTAAATCGTGGCAGTTTGAATGTAACGATCAAAGATGTATCAGCGACCATCGCGTATGTGATACCAGAAACGACTGTCAACGCGGTGAAGATGAACTCGATTGTACGGATATCAATTTACATAGTCAGTTCCGCTGTAACGATGGACAGGTTATATCGATTAGCGGTTTCTGTGACTTTATGAGAAATTGCGTCGATGGCTCGGATGAGAACTCGTGCTATCATCCACCGTGTTTATCTACGCAATATCGCTGTTCCAATCACAAATGTATCGATAGTTATAAACGATGTGACGGACTAACCAACTGTAAAGACGGTTCCGATGAGATCGGATGCACTGGCGAACTTTGTCAGGGGTTCTCGTGCGCGGACGGTGAATGTATTAGTTCTCAGTTGTATCGGGATGGTGTCGTGGATTGTAGCGGAAGTCTCGAAGAAGACGAATTGGTCACTAATATGACAGTGAATCCCGAGGTTTACTGTAATAATGACAATCACTGTACGACTCGTTTCACAGATCTGTGTAAGGAATCGGATGAACAAAGATGTTCGTTCAATTCTCCTCGCTGTTATTCCCGACACGAAAGGTGTATTTTAGAAAGGACGCCGATTGGTTTCCCGGTATGTAGAAATCTTGAACATATACTCGCGTGTAATGACTTCGAATGCGCGGCTGGTACTGTAAAATGTCCGGCATCTTACTGTATACCGATCAGACACGTTTGTGACGGTCGATCCGATTGTCCTAATTCAGAGGATGAACGAAACTGCGAGACTTGGTCGTGTCCGGGAATGTTTAAATGTGGCCAGGAAAATCGATGTATTCCGCAATCTGAAGTTTGCGATGGTGTCGTAAATTGTAAACATAACTCGGATGACGAGTCATTCTGTAAGGTCACGTGTCCTGAGTGTTGTAATTGCCGGGGTCATTTCATCGATTGTGAAAATGCTCTTTTATCAGATATTACTGGTCGTTTTATAGAATCAACTCGGGTTTTGATTTTGTCGAATAACCGAGTCGTATTTAACGATTCGACGTTCAACTCTTTCAGTTATCTTCGTTTTCTCGATATTTCGGGCAATAATTTGTCTTACATCGTTCCAAACGCGTTTTCTAATCTAAACAATCTATACACATTAGACCTAACTCACAACCGCATAACATCATTATCTGCTAATACATTCGCAGGTTTGATCGGTTTAAAACAACTATTTATTATCGGAAATCCGCTGCAACATTTAGAAGACGGTAGTTTTCGAGGTCTGACGTCACTTACTGTTCTCGATCTTCACGGACTTTCTATATCGGTTCTCGGTGAAAATGTATTCAAAAGTTTATCCGCATTACAGTCGTTAAATATCAGCAGTAACAGAATCCATTAAATTTCGACATTTGCTTTTTCTGGATTGGTTGGACTTGAAATTCTAGATCTTGTCAAAAATGCCGAAGTGATATTTGTAAAAGGAAACGTTCTTGGCGATCTTACATCATTGAAATACCTCGCTTCGGATGCTTACAAATTTTGCTGCATGGCACCGAATGTTGACCAATGTCTTCCCGAAGCTGATCAATTTTCCACCTGTTCTGACCTGATGGGTAACACTGTACTGAGAGCCATCATCTGGATGATCGCATCTTTCAGTTTTCTCGCTAACAGTATCGTTATTTTATTTCGCGTTCAAGCTTTGCGGATGGAATCCTCCGGAACACGTAACACATCTTCAGATATCTTCATCATAAATATTGCCGGTTGTGATTTTCTGATGTCGGTCTATTTGTTTTTGATCGCGGGAGCTGACCACGCGTTCAAAGGCGTTTATTATCTGAATTCTGAAACCTGGACGGATAGCTCATTATGCCGTCTCGCCGGGGTTATTGTCACCGTTTCGTGCGAAGGTTCCCTGACTTTTCTCCTAATTCTAACGCGTCAGAGATATTCAAATATCGTCAACCCGTTTTCTAGAAGTCCGATTATAACTCCGAAATACGTTATCGGTATTTGCAGCATTTGTTGGCTCGTTATAAGCACAGTTTCTATTCTACCGCTGTCATCGTCGTCTTACTTCGGAGACAATTTTTACGGTACAACCGGAGTTTGTTTGCCTATGAATTTACTGACGATCGACGTCAATGGCTGGCACTATTCATTCGCTATTTTTGCCTCGTTTAATGCGGCTATATTGGCTACGATAATGACGACGTACGCTCAGATGTATAGACTCGTATCTGGAAGTAGGTCGGGCTCGGGTAGAGCCGATCCTACCGAACTGGTTTTAGCTCGAAGGAGTTTAGTAATCAATCTTTGTAATCTATTTTGCTGGCTACCGATAATAATCGTCCAGTTTTGCGCCGTATTTTCGGTCGAGATACCGAACCAGGTGGCCGCTTGGCTGGCCGTTCTATTTTTACCGATCAACTCGTCTCTGAATCCGCTTCTTTATACAATACTGACGATCGATATGAAATCAATTAGAACGAGATATAAACGTCAACAAAAGAAGTAGATTAAGAACACTTCAATAGCAATAAAGGAGCTTTTAAACGAATCGTTTTAGCGTTCATGGTCGCGCACCAAACTCTAGTAATGAATCTAAAGAACAAAGAACAGATATTAACGATGACCTTTGGGCCCGTGGTCCATTCAGTTTTTATATCACTACTTTATCTACACAATTCATATAAATTAATGTTTTTTTCGTAGCTATTAGATTCATTGTAGATTGTTTGTTGAATGCAATAGTATTCACTTCAGGATGTGGATTTAAGGGGCTCGGTGAGCCCTTTACTGTCCAGTGTAATTGAAATAGACGATTACATAGATGACGACGTATTAATCTATGAATGTATTCACTGATGTAGTGTGAGCGTGTGTGTAAGAGTGATTGGTTTGATTTTTCTTTTAGGGCGGCACGGCTCCAATAGATCTTTGTGATCTCTTCGTGTAGCCCACATTTTCTTGTTACATTTTTGTCACTGTATATCATGCGATATCAATAATGTAATAATGCAACGACCTAATGAAAAATAAACACTATACTACTTTACTAAATGTGCCACCGGATGAAAGTATTTTTCAGCCACCACCGAATCGTATGGTGACCGATTCGGGTTAACGAAATTGCCAAGTAAAATAGAGTGCAATATACCTCATGCAAAATATCATAAGCATTGAATATAATAATCGATATATGCAATCAATTTTCTATAGAATACGAAGTCAAGTTTAATGCTTAATAGACTATATATATTCACTATCACTTTTATCTACTTGCTCTTCCCTTGCATGATTAAATCCTTGAAAATCAAATGTTTTATTTCGAAGTCATATTATCAAAGTATCAAAAACTGATATGCACTTGTGTAATATGATCGCTACCGATGAGACAGACTCTCAACGGATATACCACGCGATATGTGATTTAAACAGAATAGTGGATTTCCCTATTTCTCTATTTATTTCTCTCACAAATTAATCATGTTTTATCAGATTTCATTTCGAAAGTTGACTATATTCGAGTATATTGGGGCGTTGCCGGTACCGAGTATCCATTGTATTACGTACGCTTAATGCGGGTATCATTTTGTATCCATGGAACCACATCGCTTCAAGCGATCACTATTGAAAGGCTGCTGATTGAATGTATCTAACGTCTGGTGCAGTTCATTTTTTCCGGGGTGACCTCTGGTTCAAAAATATATTTCAGTTTTAATCTCAGAAACAGATTCACAGTTTATTAATACTAACTTTCATTTGTTCATAGTTTTGATGATAGCAAACCGCCCTTGACCCTGCCTCTGCCTCTGCGCCTGCCCCTGCCTCTGTGCCTGCCCCTGCCCCTGCCTCTGCCCCTGCCTCTGCCTCTACCACTGCCTCTGCCTCTCCCTCTGCCCCCTCTCCCTTTCCCTCTCCAATAACAAATATCACAGCCAGTGATAAACATCACGGTTAGATACATCGTTTCATAGCGATGTATAAATATTTTTTCACATATTATACGAACGCACCAGCGAGCCGGCGATCATATCAGCGGATAAATTACTCGTAATAAATGCAAATAAAACCGCGATGATGAGTTATAAAATACGTTTGAAACGAATCTGTATCGATACAACACCTCTCCACACGTCAGCTCGTATGTACGTACCAGTGCGCGACGTACTTGAACAGTCATTTTAATCGCGTTTTTCATCAGTGAATGTTTGTCACACAGTTCTGGGATCTGGCAACCAGTTGTACTTTATCATCGCTAGCATTTCGTCAACTTCGGGAGCCGGTCGAACCCAGTTCCATATTTGCCGTTACAATTTGATTATGTTGAATTTATGAATGTTAAAAAAAACAACTTAATCTTGATCGTATATGATACGAAAGGAACTAAACTTTCTATGGCGACTACATTGGAAACTGGATAATGACGAGTGATTCATATATTGAAAACTGATCGGAATCTCGGAGGGAATAACTGACAACTGATTTTGAATTTATTGCGAAACAATCGGAAGAAACTTAACAGTGACGTGCTAAAACTGATTGTGACATTACAGATATTATCGTTGGACAATGATTGTGAAAAATGAAATCTGATTGTAAGTTCTAGTAAATCGTTGGAAAATTGAATTTGAAATTCTTTAGAAATTGACACATTGAAAACTGATTGTGACATTCTTGCCAAATCATCGGAAACTAATCGTGATTTTGAAGCGAAATCATTCCAAGCTGATTGCCACTTCGCGATCAAGTTGACTGGAGCGAACTTTTCAGGAGAATTTATCCGCGAATTATGGAAAGCGATAAAAGGCGTGTAACCCGCGAATTCCGGGACGCCATCAAACGTAACGACCTCGGCGTCGTCAAGAAAACGCGCGACGAATTCTTCAAACTCGAGCGAGGATCGGATTTGATCGATTCAGATCTAACCGTAAATCTAACCGACGATTCTAGCGTCGTCGTTCCCGAGCGGCGCTACCCGGACGAGATAGCCGACAAGTCGGTGGTTTCGAACCCGCTGTTTCTGGCTTGTATTTTCTGCAGCGCGGATGTCGTCTGGTATCTCATCGCCGAGGGAGCAGACGTGCTGGTCAAGGACGTTAACGGTAACAACGTCGTTCACGCGCTGGTCTCGGCGGCGGCCGCGTGCCCGCGTCTCGAGTCAAAACTCGTCGAAATCTACCGCCTCGTATACCGCCAAATATCGCCGAATATGGCAGTTCTACTGACGGACGAGAATAAACTAGAACTTCGACCGTTAGAGTTCGCCGCCCGCGTGGGGACGTTCGGTTTGTTTTCGGTTATTTTGAACACGGAGGGCGTCTACCGCACGATGACCGCCGATCACGGCATGAAGGTCGTATACTCGTACGATCTCGGGGTTTACGATGCGGACAGCGATCGTTACGATAAATCGCCGCACTGGTTTTTCGTCTTGAACGACGCCGATTCGGTGCTGGAGAAGATGCACGCCAGCGCCTGTTTGAAGAACCCGTCGATCGAGGCCTGGTCGAAGCTGATTTGGGCTAGGAGTAAATACGTGCACTGTCTGGATAGCGCTTTTAGATTGTGTATTTTCATGCTGTTCATGTTGATGCCGCACGTCAGGTTTTACGAATATCAGGAACACATTTCAGCGGATCTCAACAACACAGGTAAACAAGAAAACTAATATGAAAGTTTAGACGCATTTAGAAATAACACATATATTGCGTTATATTGTCGACAATGAAAAACATGATATTAAGTTAGCTAGTATTTAGGATCAATAAAGTAATTTTGGATTTAAAAAAAAAATCGATTATCGAATTGACCGGTAACCAGTCCAGTAGCGATACATTGATGACGTTATACAGCTTCTACTGGCGCGCTGGAGGTCATCTCTTCCTCGTTGGCGTACCGTAGCTATTGCAGAACAGAATACAATGAAATAAGTTTACTTTATTTGTCTACATTGCCGAAACGATAGTATTAACAAGTTAATAGCGATAGTAAATATAGCTGCAAGGCAGCGATAACGGATTTTCTGCGCAGCCTTGTTCGTATTATATATATACTAGTTTATTTTCTCGTGGAACGGCTTTCGCTAAGTGGGTTCGAATCCCTTGACCTCACGGGTCGTTGGAGTCGTTACTAGCCAACCAGAATCAGGTCGGGCCAATGTGGCCTGTATTAAACAACGTTAGGCTTCTGTTGGTTTTCCCGTTAAATGCTCAATTCCGTGGTCGACTAATTCCGGACTATAGTTCCGACTAGCTGACATTCGGTTTCACTTAGTTCGACCAGCGATGTGTCATCGCACTTCTCTGGTTCGGCTTATTCCGATAACCGAAAATCGCCCAGTCTGGTCTGAGCATTGTCTCACGGTTGGAGGATTTTTTTCCAACTCGAAAGTTAGCGCTAATTGTGGTATCTAAACAGCTCGTAACAGCCTATGGCTAAACTGTGTCAATTAAGACCGTACCTAATTAACTATCCGAAACTCAAGAATCCTATCTTCACATCTCACATCTCTCAAATCGCAATCACAATTCGCATACGTACATTTACATATTTTATTCTGAATTTATATTATATTTTTAATATATATTCAAATTTTTTTTCGATTTTTTCTCTGCAGATTACTGCATGGCGAATAAGTCATACATACCGATGCCGCGACCGGTTCGAGTATGCATGCGTGCGTCCGCTTACGCGGTCAGCTTGATAGTTGTATTGAAGATACTGGCCTACGTCGCCCTCATCATCGCCTCGCTTAAACGCAGGCTCGTACTGAAATTTATCTTACGCAATACGTTCGGTCAACTTCTCCACGATTCGATTCTGGTGACGATCATGCTAGCGAACGCCGTCTACACCATGAATCGAGTGCCCTACGAGTTCAGCTGGATGTACCTGTTTTTCACGCCGGTTTTTCTCAGCAACGTCTGCGCGTTTTTTCAAATATTTCCCTCGTTCGGTTTCTACTTCATGAGCTTGCAAAAGATGTTGCAAGCTCTGGCGAGGTTTTCCTTCATATTCACGGCGGTTTTCATGATCTACTGCACGTGTCTATCGTCGTTGCTGGTGAACGCGAACGTCTGCGGATGGTCCAGCTGGAAAGTGATCTACGGCACGTTTCTGAGCATGATAAACATGGCGGACTACGCGCAAATATCGTCGGATCGCCACAAGTTGGTGTTGTTCCAGGTTTACCATATGGAAATGGTTTTCATCGTGGCCATCGTGATGTTGAACTTTCTGATAGCGATTATGACCGGCGTGCACTCGAAACACGACGAGCTGAAGGAGACGATTTCGACGGTGACGCGCATGCGCCTGAATACGATGGCGCTCGTGCACGTGGTACAGTGGCGGCGTATGCTGCGTATGAAACCGTTGAACCTCGGTCTCGGCGATATACGAGTTGTCGTCAACGCGGCGGACGAAATGTGAACGACTCGTCGAGGAACCGGTGACAAACACTAGATGGCGCGACTAACAGTCGGTTTTGCGACATTCCGAATATAAAAACATTTGAAATGTTTTATATATATATATATATATATATATATATATATATATATATATATATATATATATATATATATATATATATATATATATATAGATCTTGGGTAGAGAGTCTAGATGATTAAAAATCCATAGCAGCAAAAACAGTACAAATCTCATTTTCTAATGAGTAACATATATTTATTAAGTGAACGTTTTCGGGAGTTACATCATCCCCTCGTCAGGCATAGCGCAAATGATTAAATTTACATATCATACTGGTATTTATATAGAATAAGACGAAGCTAATTACAAACGATTTCAAATTACTGAGTGAAATACTGATATTGATATCCGAGTCTCACGTGCCGTGTGTGATACCTGCAAATCGCCCCCGTCCGGGTCCGTTTCAACTGATCGTCAAACATCGTCTGCGTTTCCGGTGTCGCTGTGAGCACGTGATCTAAAACGAATCGGGTCAATGTCGTACGCGCGACAATAGAGTTTACTCTTATCTGGAGACAAACAAATAAACAACGGTTCAACGATGAAGAATGTTTGTCAGATACTCGGAGTCCCTGTTCATATACCTTAACCGGTGGGCCCAAAAGCTGTCCCAATAGTTTACGTACCCCGTGCGGTCCAAATTGTACCGCCCCAAGTCGCGTCAAAAGTCGCTTTACTGATTATACAGGAATCGACCTTCAAGTCGAACCCACGAATCGAACCGATACTGGACATATTGACAATATAAGCGGCAACTTAACGATCGATAGAATTCTTAGCCACGACCTTCAAAATACAAGAAACAGAAATTACGAACGTTGATGTAAATACGTGAGAAGTGTTGTTTGTTGACTGTTTAAATATGCGAGAAGTGTTGAATCACCTGACTGTTCAAATATGTGAGAAGTAAGTGTTTGATCACGTGTTTTGATCATAAAATAGGGATTGTCCACGTTATATATTTGTTTGGCTGGTAAATTTCGTTTGATTTTTCGATTGAGTGTCCCTTACAGACCCACCACACCTGCCGGGAGCGAAACAGGGGGTTTGATTTTAAAATCGAAAATCGAAGTACAGATATAGTTGTGTGATCGGCGATCGAGTTCAAAAATTTTGTTTTGTTCAAATCGAAGTACAATTGGTAATTGGTTTCCTGAGTTACGTTAATCACTAATTTTACATTCACGTTTCATCGTGCTAGGAATGATAAAATTAGAGGATATTTAATCTAATTACCTCATACAAACATTGGAACATTATAGATGAAATATAGATTAAGTAATGTACAAGAATTTCTGAATTAAGCTAAAAGAAAAAAAAAATTTTCAAATGTAATCTTTGGATCGAAATTAATATGATTGGATCAGTTAGCGATATACATGTATGTACGTACTTTTCTGAGACGGGCTCTCTTAAGAAAATGCACGTACTAAGAGGAATCAAAAATCATGTCAAACAGTAATACAATTACATAATCCTAATGTCATCGTCGCTATTGAATTCTAGCATTAAACGTCCGAGATTTCCGTTCTGGTGGGTACATGAGAGCTCATATTTGAATAATTTTTCTGTTGATGATACAATGCCATTGAGGTTATATCTCTGGTCTAAGAACGGATCCAGATGTTTTACCACCTAAGGGCGGATAGGTTAACTGGATAGTCACCTACATCATGGCCAAATATGGAGGATCTGGGGGCACTCCCAAGAAAATTCTGAATATCAAGGCCCTGAGATGCGATCTTTGAGTACATTCGGGTCATTTTCAATTAATGGTAGGTCAACAATTTGAAAAATAACCTCATACAATTCGTCGATTGATGGGAATAGGCTTCAAAATGAACGTATGGTTGGTCAATAAAGTAAGTACACCTCTAGATTCGGGATTAATGCCATAAGGGGGGTGTGCTCACGACCGACGAGAAAGCCGGGTATTCAGCTAGTATATACACAACCCAGAATTGACAAAATTCATTCATAACGGTTTAGATAGTATAGATCGCTGGTGTTGTATGTTAGTAAATAGTACATTTGTATAACCTTGTAAATAACCTTGTTAAAAGTCTTTATTTCGATTGTAAGCAAAATTATTGTTCCCTACATATATACCATGACTATCAAAATGTTAGGAAAATAAATTAATTTATCTATCTTTACATTTAGGCAAAATCATTTTTGCCTACCGTCAGTTTACGTTCAGTCAACCTTAACCAGACAATGGATCAGATTAACTGCTCGGTGTTTGGTAAAGTTAAACTTCAAGCAAAAAAGAATAAATTATCCGATTTCAGTTGAATGAAATGTAGAAGGAATTAAAGCGCGGAGGACCAAGTAACTACTAGCGACACCCGCTGGATCCTCACTTGCCACAAGTGGAATTTTCTTGCCGCAGTAGTTGATGTCCTACTGCACACTAGCGACACCTGGTGGATCCTCACTTTCCACAAGTGGAATCCTCTATTGTCGCAGTAGTTGATGTCCTACTGCACACTAGCGACACCTGGTGGATCCTCACTTTCCACAAGTGGAATCCTCTATTGTCACAGTAGTTGATGTCCTACTGGACACTAGCGACACGTGGTGGATCCTCACTTTCCACAAGTGGAATCCTCTATTGTCGCAGTAGTTGATGTCCTACTGCACACTAGCGACACCTGGTGGATCCTCACTTTCCACAAGTGGAATCCTCTATTGCCGCAGTAGTTGATGTCCTACTGCACACTAGCGACACCTGGTGGATCCTCACTTTCCACAAGTGGAATCCTCTATTGTCGCAGTAGTTGATGTCCTACTGCACACTAGCGACACGTGGTGGATCCTCACTTTCCACAAGTGGAATCCTCTATTGTCGCAGTAGTTGATGTCCTACTGCACACTAGCGACACCTGGTGGATCCTCACTTTCCACAAGTGGAATCCTCTATTGCCGCAGTAGTTGATGTCCTACTGCACACTAGCGACACGTGGTGGATCCTCACTTGCCACAGGTGGAATTTTCTTGCCGCAGTAGTTGATGTCCTACTGCACACTAGCGACACGTGGTGGATCTTCACTTTCCACAAGTGGAATCCTCTATTGTCGCAGTAGTTGATGTCCTACTGCACACTAGCGACACGTGGTGGATCCTCACTTGCCACAGGTGGAATTTTCTTGCCGCAGTAGTTGATGTCAACTGTTGATAGATCGACGTTGTTCGTGTTTGGCGTCGCTATATCTAAAACAAATTCGGATCTATGGTTTCGTTGTATTCGTCGAAATGTAAATAATGTATTGTCAAGATAAGCGCAGCAGCAGATAACACAGTCAGATGAGATCGTGATATGTCAGCATGGTTATGATTTCATAGATCTCTTTTTGACATACGCATGATTATCCTACTATTTATTCTATTGATTGATTTGAGTTCTTCGTCTACATAGTTGTAGGCTGTCCCGAGTGAAGGGGCGTAGCCTCCATGTACCACTCTCCCACACATTTTTGGGCAAGATCATTATTTTGTTCCTTTAGTTCAATTCCATAAACTAGCTGGACGGGTTTGCGAGTGCATTTAAAAGTGATATCGAAATAATAAGGTGACCTTGGCCTTGGGCAAAATGTCTCTCAAATTACAGTTATTTCCGAAATCTCGATGTATTAAATTAGGCGGCCAACATAATTAACCCCTGTCAGTCGCTTGCCTGTTCAGGTTAGTTGGAAGATTGGTTGAATGAACCGGAATCGACATTTTACAATTATGCACTTCGATATGTACTTCGATTTAAACAAAAAGAATTTGTAAATTCGACCGCCGATGCTATTTCTATTGTATCTGTGCTTCAATTTCCAATTTTAAAATCAACCCCCCTCCCCCTCCCTCCCCCATGTGTTTCGTTCCCGGCACGTGTCGATGGTCTGTAAGGGACACGGAATAAAAACAGAAAAGAATCAAAATCTATCAATTAAATAAATAACATGTTCAATCCCTACTTTTAGGTAGAAAAATACGAATAAATTTTCGTGGCTGCTACTTTTAAAATCCTGACTTGGTAACCAGTATTGGGAACGTGACATCTGGTTTGTTTTTTTAAACAGAATAAATAGTTCAATAAATGTCTATATACTATCATTGCGAACATGTTCGGCATATTCTGGATTTTAGCAGTTTTCCGCTGCACTGGAGGTAAAATGTAATAAATATCGCTTCTTTTTACCAATTCATTTTTGATGAAATCAATATTACCAATTTGACATTGGATTCAGTTTTCAAGGCGTAAAAGCCAAAATACCACAATCTATCAGTCATCATCACACGTGGATTGTCGATGGTTTTTAGGGAACAGTTTGGCTTTTAGGGAACAATTGAAGTGTTGTGACATAATCAACTTTTCAATCCTTGATTATCTCTACTATTTTTCAATTGCGGAATCTTGCTTTGTTTATTACTGATTT
Source organism: Tubulanus polymorphus (assembly GCF_964204645.1). Lineage (NCBI taxonomy): Eukaryota > Metazoa > Nemertea > Palaeonemertea > Tubulaniformes > Tubulanidae > Tubulanus > Tubulanus polymorphus. Next base: position 3,983,784 of record NC_134033.1, on the reverse strand, counting down.
ACGCGTTTGAATAACTGTGGTAAATATTTGTGACAAATTCAAAAACTCGTTCCAACATAACTTTAAAACCTTATCTTAAGTCTGTGAGCTATTTAAACTATGTTCAACTTATTTGTGGGACTGGGCCCTGTTTGAATCATGAAATGAGCGTTCATTTTATTTTGGAGTAATCTATAAGACGAATTAGACGATTGCTCCAAAGACGATTTCTTCAAAATTTCATCAATAGCATTCATCTATGTTTACAGCGTTCAAGATTCCTTACGAGGATCCGCTTTATAAAGATGGTAAGTTCATTTTGTACGATTCATATACGGAAATGAAAAAGATTCCTTTCAATTAATTGAACAGACTTTAATCAATTGCATTTGTAAAAAGGTAGCAAAAAAAATTAAACCAAAAATACTCGTTCCCACACCGGGAATCGAACCCGGGCCGCGTGGGTGAAAGCCAGGAATCCTAACCACTAGACCATATGGGAATCATGCATTGACGTAGAGCGCACGTGGTTTTTATCGCATATTTGATATTTCAAGTATAATCTCATATTTTAACTATTCTCCAAGATTGAATCAGTTACACTTACAGACGAATAGTACTTTGAAAGTTAACTAGATTCATTTGCAGTACTTCACCTGAATATCTAAATCACCATATGCACTAAAGTGGAACCTCGTTATAACGAACTCGGATACAACGATTCATCGGATATAACAAATATGAAATTGTGTGCCGAGTAAGAAAATTCACTTCATACTGGATATAACGAAGAATCGAGTATAAGGAACAGATTTTCTGGTCCCGTGAAGTTCGCTGTAACGAGATTCCACTGAAGTAGCGAAAGTCTTACTCTGAATAATACATAGTGAACCTTCAAAGTCGATCTTTACATTTTGCCGGCTTGACATCGACGTCGGGTATCGAAGTTAAAGCTTACAAAGCGGTTCAGTTTGGATCGTTGCCGACATTGTAAACACGTACCAGTCACCAGTACAGCAACTAGACCAATAATAGAGTCTTACCAAACACTAATTATTTACTCACTCGCCAATTTACTCAATTAACCTGTCCTCGTCTGTATATATACCCCTGTTTTTAGTCTAAATCTCACACCTGACGATAATCTCTAGGGTGAGATCGAAACGTCGTGTCTTATATATATTTTAGATTTAATGAATAAATTCTTGTTTTTAAAATCTTTTAATCTGTAGATAGTGGGTTTTTATCTTATTATCCGTTCACCACGTTTGAGTGCGGTTATCGTTCTAATGGAGTCTTTTTCGCGACAGGTTAACAAGACTTCATCACAGCTGCCTCTCTGCTAGATTGGACTAATCTAAATTGAGTCAAATTAAACGTTTTTAAATGATGATCAGAAGTTTCGGAATTATCAATTCACCTCATTTATTATTGGTTGGAATTTCGTCGCGTTCACACTACGAACCAGTTAGACCGTTCTAAACGGGTCCGGGTCCGGAACGGGACAAATTTAGAACGGACCGAATCAGAGTGCGCGAGTCGGATTCTCGCCGGGGTTATTGCAACAGTTTCCTAACTAAAGATTCCTAACATTTCTCTGTTTCTATTCTACCGCTGTCATCCCCGTCTTACTTGGTTGCTGTTGTTTCTTCAAAACAATCTGTACCGAACAAGACCTATTACTCACCACAATCAGATATCCATGCGCTTCACTTAGCTTCAACTCAGTTATTATATTGAGTGTAGAGCGAATTTAGTCCAAACAGATATTGACGAAGTGTTTTACAGAGACGCAGAATATTTTGAGGTATAGATAGAAAATGTCATCGAATATTATCACAAACTGAACGCAGTTCGGGAGTGACAGTAAATATTTTTAGAGAAATAATTGCACATGATTATAAACACAATATATATTTAAACATGTTTAAATTTAGATACCGCGGTAATTACAGCGAAACCGAGCGCAGGTGAAAGTAACGAGAAATACGAGACTGGCGCCAGTTTGATGGGAGATCTTTTTACAAAATAATTAGACTCGATCAATTCGTCAACTTCTGACATTCTGACAACTCGTCATTACTTTGCAGCGACTCTTATGAGAAATATCGCGCAAACTTGGAAATAGTTAGAAATGTGTTTGTTTTGAAGCGTGAATTGTGTTCAATATGCAGCGAATGAAAGCGTTGTTCGTAGTTTTACTGATCGCTTGCGGAGACTGTATATTTACGCGGGCTGATCGCGCAAACTCTGTCGAGAAAGCCGCGTCTGTTACAGTCAGTTCATCTTGTAACAACACTCAATACTCCGTCGATTCTACGTCTGGTTACATCGTTTCACCGAACTATCCGTCGTTAGTGCGCGGTGTTGAATGTCGTTGGTTCGTCAACAGCTCTTTACCGGGAAGTTTTCTCGTTCAAGTTTACTACGACATCGAGCCGTCGATATTCTGTAACGAAAACTACCTTCTCGTCGGTGAGTCCGACAACAAACTCTGCGCTACCGGAAGAAAACAACTAGATATCCGCAGTAACGATTTGATTTCGTTGTTGTTTAGGAGTAACGTCGATGGAGCGCGAGGTAGTCGGGTTTATATCATATATCGTTTTGAAGGAAAAAGTCGCTTGAAAATCTTACATACATGTCACAAGCATGCAGTGAAAGAATTACCAACTCAAACAGGTTATGAATTCATGATTTCTACCCTCCGATGTAAATTGTTGTTAGAATGGATCGGGATGTCAGACGGGTTTGCAATGAATTTAACGTTTATACAGATAGATTTCAGATTATATCCAGGTGAGGATCCGATGAAAACTCGTCCTCAAATTTACGACGGATGGAACAGCACCAGTGAACCTATAGCTCTTATACGAGAACAAACCGGACATCCACCTTCATCGTTTTATACTAAAACTAATAAAGCACGTATTGAAATTATTTCAAATAGAAACCCACTTTTTAAGTCGCAGTTACTCGTGCAAGTTTACAAATTATCAGATTGGAACATCTCTAACCCGTTAATTCAAGTCTATAATAAATCAGGATTGCTCACTACAATTGATGGAATACCACATATAGTAACTCAGACTAAACACTTATACTGCTGGTCTATCACAGTCGATGTTCTGCAGTACGTCGTCTTCAACTGGACACGTGATCTCGTCTCGTCACCAGGTGTCGTTGGTGTATATACACGGGAAGGGTTACGTATTGTGAGAACTGATATTTTACTCAGTTTTAACCATCTTAAATCTCTGAGTGTAAAATCAGACGGATTTCTCGTCATTCTGTGCGTTTTAACGACATCGGATTTTTTAAGATCGAATTTGAAAATAGAATTTGAAATGAAATCAATAACAATATCAGACGTCAACGTCAACAAGCCGCAGATATCGGTAAGTTTATTACAATGATTTGTAAATTAGGTTCGTGTAATGGAATCATTGTAATAATCTATGATTTTGATGGCGATTTTGACCAGTGAAACTTTACCGAGAAACTTGGAATAACAGCGGGTATGTGTAACCCAAAGCACATGTTGTTTACGCAAAGTAATTATGATGATTAGTGGAAGAATTTAGATTTAGTTTGGATTACAAGGAGAACTATTATCGATATTTTCAGGTTGTGAGTGGTTTGAAATTGTCGTATTGTAAACGTTCAATGCTGTAATCAATTCTCTAACATTTCAGCAATCATACACAAGGAAATCAATATCAGCTAATCGATTGTTCCCGAGATCAAAGAATACATTTTATCGTGTAACTACATTACAACTAAACTGGAAAGTGAACATCTATGAAGAACAGTTGAAACTAACAGTGCTATCAGAAAACTGTGATCGAGCTGGTTTTTATATATTTGATGGTAGTAATTTCACAGCTAGACGCTATGGTCCGTATTGTCCTGGTTCATACTACGGTCGATCTGTCGTCAGCCTGATTACATCAGGTGGACCGGTTACTGTAGTAGCATACGCTTATTACTATAACAATCAGTTAACAGTTGGTGATCCCAACAGGTCATATCTTCAATTTGCTCCTACTGATTGTGATGGTTATGTTCTACAGGAAGAAGAACGTCAGATCAATATGACGTCACACTGTCTCGTGATTACACCTGAAAATCGACGCCTTCGCTCGAGAAATATTCACATATTATCAGAACACGAATATCAAATTGACCGATGTTTTCTCAAGATGTCATGGCGATGTGATCTGTCTCTGAGTTTGAGTAATCAGTTTCTTAATAACAGTCTCGTATTAAACATTGTAGATTTCACAGGTGGGTTTGGATTCTGGCAGCGACCACTAATAGTTAAATTACGTCGTAAATGTTTAGGAGTGAAAAAATCGGATAGTTTTGGATTTGCCGGTTCCCGTCTCCCAGTTACTACTAAAGATAAATGTGGACTCGTGCAGTCACCGAACTACCCGGGTGAGGCACGACGTACATCAAAATCTATTTCATATGAATTTGAAAACCCGATACAACTAAATATATTTCAATATTACAGATTTATTGTCAAATTTATTGGACCAGTATCATGTGAAACAGACAGATTCGGTCGAAATGATCCGATCATTTTGATACAATCAATCAATTACGAACCCTTTCTTAATGGGAAATATTTCAAAACCATTGAAACTCAACATGAAACGAAAATATGTGAAAATAACGCGGTTCGTGGACTTATATTATATAGTTTAAGAGAAAATACTCTGCGTTTTGAAGTAAACAATTTCATTCCGATATTTCAAATACAATACACTTTACACGAGTCGTTACCGATTAAACATTTCAATAATTTCTACTGTAAACAAGGATTTCTGGATTCGGGAATTTCCTGCATCAAATTCATCAGAGATGAACGTCTGAATTGGGAGAACGCTGAAATATACTGTAGACAGAAGTACGCGGGACATCTACTCAGTATCAACTCAGAACAGGAAATGATTTCCATCAAAAGATTATTCGCTACAGAACTTCTCCGAATGGCGTACACATTAAAAGCGCTCATAATGATGATTGGATTGAATTGGCAGGTAAGACTAATGCATTCAAAAATTAATTTGAAAAGATAGAATTTAAAGAAATAATATATTTCATTTTCTTCACGAAACAGAATGATGGTTATTACACGTGGACTGACGGTAAACCATTGAGCTACACAGAGTGGTATAAACCTGTTATTAATGAAACGATACCAGAAGTTATTCGAGGATTGATATCTCCGCTAAGAAAACAACCGATAAATGACGTCAATATGCCGTGTACGGCGATGATACTGAATAATCCACGAGGATCAGCGAACTGGGTTCGATTCCCGTGTCAAATCGAGGAGACGCACACGACATTCATTTGTGAATCTGAGAGAATCGACATCAAAAACAAACATAATTCAACGATAAACGACGCGAACGATTCAACAAATACAGACTTAAATAAAACCATAGATCAAATGATTCCCGATGTTACTTTAATAAATTCAACCTGTCCAAGAGGTTGGGTAACTAATTCTGGACAATGTTATCAAATACTAACCGACTGGAAAAACAATCGAGGTTTGAATATTCGGAGTGCCAGAGAAATGTGTCACAGCATCAGCGCCGAAATAGTAAGAATCAACTTAAATATAGAAAGTGATATGAAAAATTTGATCAACAAATTTCAATATCGCCATCAATATGGCGCTATACTGACAATGGACCGCGACGCATTTAAAGTTATCAAACCACTGGTGACCAAAAATGAAATTACTTATATTCAATCGCTTAAATGGTTATTGAAACCTTTCGATAATACAAAAGATAAAGCGCATTCCGTGTTATGTACCTATAATGTAACTGGTGAAGAGTCAGCTTCTACAAGCGGTTGTAAATCGTGGCAGTTTGAATGTAACGATCAAAGATGTATCAGCGACCATCGCGTATGTGATACCAGACACGACTGTCAACGCGGTGAAGATGAACTCGATTGTACGGATATCAATTTACACAGTCAGTTCCGCTGTAACGATGGACAGGTTATATCGATTAGCGGTTTCTGCGACTTTATGAGAGATTGCGTCGATGGCTCGGATGAGAACTCGTGCTATCATCCACCGTGTTTATCTACGCAATATCGCTGTTCCAATCACCAATGCATCGATAGTTACGAACGATGTGACGGACTAGCCAACTGTGAAGACGGTTCCGATGAGATCGGATGCACTGCCGAAATTTGTCAGGGGTTCTCGTGCGCGGACGGTGAATGTATTAGTTCTCAGTTGTATCGGGATGGTGTCGTTGATTGTAGCGGAAGTCTCGAAGAAGACGAATTGGTCACTAATATGACAGTGAATCCCGAGGTTTACTGTAATAATGACAATCACTGTACGACTCGTTTCACAGATCTGTGTAAGGAATCGGATGAACAAAGATGTTCGTTCAATTCTCCTCGCTGTTATTCCCGACACGAAAGGTGTATTTTAGAAAGGTTACCGATTGGTTTCCCGGTATGTAGAAATCTTGAACATATACTCGCGTGTAATGACTTCGAATGCGCGGCTGGTACTATAAAATGTCCGGCATCTTACTGTATACCGATCAGACACGTTTGTGACGGTCGATCCGATTGTCCTAATTCAGAAGATGAACGAAACTGCGAGACTTGGTCGTGTCCGGGAATGTTTAAATGCGGCCAGGAAAAACGATGTATTCCGCAATCTGAAGTTTGCGACGGTGTCGTAAATTGTAAACATAACTCGGATGACGAGTCATACTGTAAGGTCACGTGTCCTGAACGTTGTAATTGCCGGGGTCATTTCATCGATTGTGAAAATGCTCTTTTATCAGATATTACTGGTCGTTTTATAGAATCAACTCGGGTTTTGATTTTGTCGAATAACCGAGTCGTATTTAACGAGTCGACGTTCAACTCTTTCATTTATCTTCGTTTTCTCGATATTTCGGGCAATAATTTGTCTTACATCGTTCCAAACGCGTTTTCTAATCTTAACAATCTATACACATTAGACCTGACTCACAACCGCATAACATCATTATCTGCTAATACATTCGCAGGTTTGATTGGTTTAAAACAACTATTTCTTATCGGAAATCCGCTGCAACATTTAGAAGACGGTAGTTTTCGAGGTCTGATGTCACTTACTACTCTCGATCTTCACGGACTTTCTATATCGGTTCTCGGTGAAAATGTATTTAAAGGTTTATCCGCATTACAGTCGCTAAATATCAGCAGTAATAGAATACATTATATTTCCAGTTATGCTTTTTCTGGATTGGTTGGACTAGAAATTCTAGACCTTGTCAAAAATGCCGAAGTGATATTTGTAAAAGGAAACGTTCTTGGCGATCTTACATCATTGAAATACCTCGCTTCGGATGCTTACAAATTTTGCTGCATGGCACCGAATGTTGACCGATGTCTTCCCGAAGCTGATCAATTTTCCACCTGTTCTGACCTGATGGGTAACGCTGTACTGAGAGCCATCATCTGGATGATCGCATCTTTCAGTTTTCTCGCTAACAGTATCGTTATCTTATTTCGCGTTCAAGCTTTGCGGATGGAATCCACCGGAACACGTAACACATCTTCAGATATCCTCATCATAAATATTGCCGGTTGTGATTTTCTGATGTCGGTCTATTTGTTTTTGATCGCAGGAGCTGACTACGTGTTCAAAGGCGTTTATTATCTGAATTCTGAAACCTGGACGGATAGCTCATTATGCCGTCTCTCAGGGGTTATTGTCACCGTTTCGTGCGAAGGTTCCCTGACTTTTCTCTTAATTCTAACGCGTCAGAGATATTCAAATATCGTCAACCCTTTTTCTAGAAGTCCGATCATAACTCCTAAATACGTTATCGGGATTTGCTGCATTTGTTGGCTCGTTATGAGCACAGTTTCTATTCTACCGCTGTCATCGTCGTCTTACTTCGGACACAATTTTTACGGTACAACCGGAGTTTGTTTGCCTATGAATTTACTGACGATCGACGTCAATGGCTGGCACTATTCATTTGCTATTTTTGCCTTGTTTAATGCGGCCATATTGGCTACGATAATGACGACGTACGCTCAGATGTATAAACTCGTATCTGGAAGTAGGTCGGGCTCGGGAAGAGCCGATCCTACCGAACTGGTTTTAGCTCGAAGGAGTTTAGTAATCAATCTTTGTAATCTATTTTGCTGGCTACCGATAATAATCGTTCAGTTTTGCGCCGTATTTTCGGTCGAGATACCGAACCAGGTGGCCGCTTGGCTGGCCGTTCTATTTTTACCGATCAACTCGTCTCTGAATCCGCTTCTTTATACAATACTTACAATCGATATGAAATCTATTCGTGAACGCAATAAACGACGACTAGGATTGACGACATCCAGTAAATAAACTACAGTTTGACACGAGTCCCCTTATAATGTTTGCCTATCTATAAATCGGTTTTGAACTTTGAAATCCTAAAACTTGGGTTCGACATCGTTTGGACCTACGTGACCGCATTAGATGAACGAATACAATGATTCACAATAGATAATTTTCCAGTTTCTAGGCGCCATTTTGTGGCGGTCCCTCGAGATCCCCATTGTTGCGATAATTTGCGCTCATTTTTGAAACATAAGTTTGGATTGACTATCCTACAGCTCTGCAGTTTACTGAGATTATATCATGGTGATAAGACATTTTGACTCCACAAAATGTCTACTCGCCATGATTCATGTGACTCGTGGAGCTCCTTAGTTTATTCCGGAAGAGTTTGAGTCTTCCGGTCGATTTGGGTTGGTTTAATCGGCACGGTAGCAATCAGAGCAATTGCGAAAGGCCAACATTAAAAAAAAAACAAATACTTTAAATTCTACTGGACGATTCAAAGCGTGTTAGACCAGCGAGTGATCTCAAGGACGTTCAATTTCATGTAGAAATGCTGAATACGTCAGTATCCGCTAAGCTTTAGATTGTGGTCAAAGTGCTCGCATGGGCTACACCTAACTATTTGTAAGCTGGATTTGACCAATGTTTAGTAGGATTGATCCTCGAACTGATTCACTTCGAATCGAACGTTTTACAATTCAATTCAATTTCGTGATTTCAAAGACCGAGGACAATAATAACAGGACACGATATAAACAGATTACGTCATGGTTCAATGGACACGACGACCACCATTGGCTAGATATAATACCAGACTGACCCTGTACATCTTAACTTCAATATCTTAGCGAATATATTTCACTAATGTACGAAGTAGATCGCGTTGAAATGATATATTTATGCAACGCCTCAAATCCTTTTGAAAATTACATGAATTAGATGAAACACTAGTTTGCAATACTTTCATAAATCGAATTTTCATTGTCTATAACCCGAATTATCATCCATGTTAATTCGATGAAAAATCTTTAAAAGCGTTTTCAGTAGATTCTATGAAATTTATGTAAATTAGGAACTTCGACGTTTAATAACATCTAGCGAAATTTATTATAATTTTAATTGTAATGAATGAATATCTAAATCACTTACCAGCTCAAAAACTCGGAAAAGTATCTCCCATTACGAACCCGCTTGCTTCCATTCTCCTTTATCAATATAGTACATTTGCATTGAATTAGACCGTACGGTGCTGCCACCGAGGAATAGTGTCGTTTCTCTGAACCAAATGGCGGCTTTTTTAATCGCAGGGTTTACAGTTAACAGTAATGGGTCTAGAGGGACCAAAGGGTTAGGGTCCAGCGCTTGCATGCTCGAATCCTAATTTTTGCAATCATGTAGGATTATTCCAAGTCCAGCGGATTGGCGCGTGTAAATTCATAAATTGTCCACACTGACCAATTCAAACTTCTCGAATATGAGAAAGAGTCACCACAACACAAGTGATAAAAGTCAATATTATTTATTCGAAGAAACAACGATGAAATAAACAAAGCAGAACCTTTGATTGCTGCTAAAAACTTCATGAAACGATTGAAAGTAACGAATTCACTCTAAAAAGCTTAAGATTAACAAATCGATCTTTGATTTCATTTTAACTGTTTTACATTCGTGTAAATTGTATCAATCAGATTTTATTCTCCAGAGTACCTCTAAAACAATTAATACAAAATGCCAGGTGAGTGCTCAAAGAATTATAAGTTCTTGTAACAAAAACAGGCCAACCATGGGACGTATACTAGGACAATTTACTAATTAACGCTGTTCATATATTCCTCATTTAACAAGGAACTGCTCCTCTATATTAGACAGGGCCTTAATCAAATTGGTATTTTATGATCCACTGAAAACCACAACATTGTAAAAGTTGCTATAAACTAAACTAAACTAAACTAAAGTTTTTCAAGTTAATGAAAAATGCAAACTACACGAAAATCTATCTAAGGTTACGTCGACACGATGCCTGACGCTGTTTTCAGACACTGCACCAGAGAAATGATGAAATGCGAAAATAGTTTGTCGTATGAATTGAATCGTCGAAACTGCATTCAATCGTGGACGAATGAACTAGTTTATAAGTGTATTGTGGTGACAATTCTATGGATAGTCAGCCCCGATTATCATAACTACCGTAAATTTTGGTTTTTGTTATATCTAACTCACAACTTTCTGGAATTGGTAGTAATTTTACCGGAGTCGTGTTTTCCAAATTACTAACTCGTAAAAACCTTTAAAATTATTTCTAACTGAGAAGGATTAAGCTTACACTTTATATCCAATTCTTTAACATCTATATCCCCAAGACGCTTGCGTAAATATAAGCAGGTCTGATTGGAGCGAGAGGGAATCATCCGTTTGAAACTAGGATTTAAAGTTTCATGGATACAAAATTCCCCTAATTCGGAGGAGTTATATTTCTAAATAGTAATCTACGATTCAACCTTCAAACATTTGAAAAATCTATGAAATATTGTCATTTAGTTCCGAAAGAAGAATTGAGTTTAACAATGATTTAAGTCACTCGATGAAAATGATACGGATTAAGAATTCATGTCTCTCGCGAGGACGCTGTTAGTTAGATTTATCAATATAACTGTTTCTACCACGAGAGACGAAGCACCTCCCACCAGAAATATAACATCGTAATGCATAAACACAGTTGATTGGGGAATATTGAAATATATGTTCTTTTTCACAGACCGATTGATTATACACCAGTGTTGAAATAATACAATATCAAAAAGTTCTTTAATATATCTGAGTTAAACCTATTATCAAAAGACGATAATTTCGTACCAGAGGAACAAATTATATCGGATACTTAAAAGTTGAATCTACCGCTGGCGCCAACTTATTCTCAATAATCATTATTAAGACACACAAACATTTCCACAACTATCGGTGACCGAACATATAAGATCATCATTTTTTGCAATCATTCATGTAGGCGCTCCAAAACAGAGGGAGACAAATGGGAAAAAAATTAATTTTTTTTATTATTAGAGTATTCAACACAAAAAACATCAAAGGACCGCAAAAAAACAAAAATGATTGGAAATTGTGATTAAGTTGATTCAAATAATGGGAAAAATGAAAAAAGAACTAGTTTTCGCAAATCATGAGATTGAAAATTAAGATGAACATAACTTTTATAAGTAACTGGATTGAAACCTGGAAAGGAATAACAGAATTTTCTTTTGTTGAAAAATTGTGCCGAAAAGAGGAAGGAGGAATAAAAACAATTCAGTACGATGAATTTTGCTGATCCGTGTCAAGTAAAATGCCAAACGGACTGTAATGTACATAGATTGAGTCGAATCAAACGTTTCTAAATAATGATCATAAGTTTCGGAATTATTAATTCACCTCATTTATTATTGGGTGGACTTTCGTCGCGTTCACACTACGAACCAGTTAGACCGTTCAAAACGGGTCCGGAACGGGACAAATTTAGAACAGACCGAATCAGAGTGCGCGAGTCAGATTCTCGCCGGGGTTATTGTCACTGTTTCCTAACTAAAGATTCTGAACCGCTGTCTCTCTTTCTCTACCGCTGTCATCCCCGTCTTACTTGGTTGCTATTGTTTCTTCAAAACAATCTGTACCAAACAAGACCTTACTCACCACAATCAGATATCCACGCGCTTCACTTAGCTTCAACTCAGTTATTATATTGACTGTAGAGTGTGAATTGTCGAAACAGATATTGACCAAGTGTTTTACAGAGATGCAGAATATTTTGAGGTAAAGACAGAAAATGTCGTCGAATATTATCACAAACTGAACGCAGTTCGGGAGCCACAGTAAATATTATTAGAGAAATAATTGCACATGATTATAAACACGATATATTGAAACACGTCTAAATTTAGAAACCGCAGTAATTACTGCGAAACCGAGCGCAGGTGAAAGTTACAGAAATACGAGACTGGCGCCAGTTTGATGGGAGATCTTTTTACAAAATAATTGGACTCGATCAATTCGTCAACTTCTGACATTCTGACAACTCGTCATTACTTTGCAACGACTATTATGAGAAATGTCGAGCGAACTTGGAAATAGTTAGAAATGTGTTTGTTTTGAAGCGTGAATTGTGTTCAATATGCAGCGAATGAAAGCGTTGTTCGTAGTTTTACTGATCGCTTGCGGAGACTGTATATTTATGCGGGCTGATCGCGCAAACTCTATCGAGGAAGCCGCGTCTGTTACAGTCAGTTCATCTTGTAACAACACTCAATACTCCGTCGATTCTACGTCTGGTTACATCGTTTCACCGAACTATCCGTCGTTAGTGCGCGGTGTTGAATGTCGTTGGTTCGTCAACAGCTCTTTACCGGGAAGTTTTCTCGTTCAAGTTTACTACGACATCGAGCCGTCGATATTCTGTAACGAAAACTACCTTCTCGTCGGTGAGTCCGACAACAAACTCTGCGCTACCGGAAGAAAACAACTAGATATCCGCAGGAACGATTTGATTGCGTTGTTGTTTAGGAGTAACGTCGATGGAGCGCGAGGTAGTCGGGTTTATATCATATATCGTTTTGAAGAACAGAGTCGCTTGAAAATCGTACATAAATGCTCACAGCGTGCGGTAAAAGAATTACCAACTCAAACAGGTTATGAATTTATGATTTCTATCCGGCGATGTAAATTGTTGTTAGAATGGATCGAGATGCCAGACGGGTTTGCAATGAATTTAACGTTTATACAGATAGATTTCAGATTAAAACCAGGTGAGGATCCAATGAAAACTCGTCCTCAAATGTACGACGGATGGAACAGCACCAGTGAACCTATAGCTCTTATACGAGAACAAACCGGACATCCACCTTCATCGTTTTATACTAAAACTAATAAAGCACGTATTGAATTCATTTCAAGTAGATCTTGGTTTAAGTCGCAGTTACTTGTGCAAGTTTACAAAATATAAGGCCTTCCCAAATAAAAAGGGAATTTCTTTTTAGTTCCCTTTTTAGTCCTAATTCCTGCAATATGAATATAAACACAGAATACACTTCTCCATACCCAAAAACAACTGATTCGCGTCTACAATACAGTAAAAATGACATTTATTAGTTCACATAAAACAGAATCTTACATACAAAATCAAGAGCTTTGAGTCCTGAGACTCAATCAATCGGGTTACATGATTCCAGTTTTGTAGTTAATACAAGACATTGAGTCTCAGGACGCATTTTCAAAAATTAGTTCGAGGTATTATTTGTATCGGGTCTTAAAACATGCATTTTAGGAATTGCAATATTGATATGATAAGAAATTAGAATCGAGTCTTGAGACTCATTTTTGTATCTACTTTTCTGAATTGCGTCCTAGGACTCATTCATCGTTAGAGTCGAGTCTTGAGACTCATTTTACTAAATTGCGTCCTAGGACTCATTCTAAAACGTTCACTGGTTTGAATCGTTAGATTCGAGTCTTGAGACTCATTTTAGTATCTGCTTTTCTAAATTGCGTCCTAGGACTCATTCATCGTTAGATCCGAGTCTTAAGACTCATTTTAGTATCTGCTTTTCTAAATTGCGTCCTAGGACTCATTCGTCGTTAGATCCGAGTCTTAAGACTCATTTTAGTATCTGCTTTTCTAAATTGCGTCCTATGACTCATTCTAAAACGTTATTCATCGTTAGATGCGAGTCTTGAGACTCATTTTACTAAATTGCGTCCTAGGACTCATTCTAAAACGTTCACTGGTTTGAATCGTTAGATTCGAGTCTTGAGACTCATTTTAGTATCTGCTTTTCTAAATTGCGTCCTAGGACTCATTCATCTATTGATTCGAGTCTTAAGACTCATTTCAGTATCTGCTTTGCTAAATTGCGTCCTAGGACTCATTCATCGTTAGATCCGAGTCTTAAGACTCATTTTAGTATCTGCTTTTCTAAATTGCGTCCTAGGACTCATTCGTCGTTAGATTCGAGTATTGAGACTCATTTTAGTATCTGATTTACTAAATTGCGTCCTAGGACTCATTCATCGTTAGATCCGAGTCTTAAGACTCATTTTAGTATCTGCTTTTCTAAATTGCGTCCTAGGACTCATTCATCGTTAGATGCGAGTCTTGAGACTCATTTTACTAAATTGCGTCCTAGGACTCTAACGTTCTAAAACGATCACTTAATGAATCATTCGATTCCAGTATTGAAACTCATTTTAGTATTTTCTGCACCAGATTTCAGGACGCATTTTAAAACGTTCATTCAAGATTAGTAATTTTGATAGGAGGATTTGAGTCCTCAGCTCATTTGAGCCGCGGATGAAAAAACAGTTGAAAAAGCCACCATGGTTTATGGAATACATGTATGATAGATAATCAGGCTTAATAGATACTTTTAAAACTAAGAATTGGATATCCAAAAACAGCAGATCTTCTGGTGAAAGTACTTTACAAACTTCTATACGACAATAATGCTAATCGTGGGCTATCATAAGTCTATCATAAGCTAGGCCACAAAGGAAACCATCATGGGTCGTTATCGGAAAAGGACAATATACAAACACACAAAATTGCAATATACAATCAAAAATCGATAAGGGATTAAAATTAAAGAAAAACATTACGGACAAGCCCATTGTAAGTAAACTACCCAAATCCAAATATAGAAACAATTCAATCAAGCGCACATAATTCAACAAAAATGAATGAGACATTGATGTGCTCCTTACACACTACAGTAAACCTTGTATATTACGATTCCAGAAAATATATATATATATGTCATATCCAAAATACGGTGTACGGATTTACCGATGAAGTTTCAATGCTAGTATAGTGGAATTAATATCTGAATGTATACTTTAAAACAAGAGAATATCCATAGGGTGTACATGAATAATGCTTATGACGTCAACAGCAATATCTTATTTCACCTTTTCAATTTTTATCTACGATTTGTCTCAAAAAGTGGTTTTAAAACTTCCCGATAAGAGGCAGAACAGTAGTATTAAAACCGATCATGAAATCTTAGCTCCTTACAGCAGCTTTCCTTTTTCCGATACGTTTCGACGACAATTTAGTTGATTTGGCTTACTGGGACCAAATTAATCATGCAGTGTAATGTTATATAAGATACGGTCTATTCGATGATTTCGCAAAGGTTTGATAGACGGAAAATTCAGGACTAAAAATAAAACGTATAAATGAGCTAACACCGACAGCTGTTGTGTGGTAGTTAGCAGTCAGAAAGCCGTCATAATATAGTTTACCGAGACATGTAATATAAGCAAAACAATACGACAATATAAATTAATTTAGAAATCGAAAATCAAAAATCGAGTCTAGTAATAAGTGAGGGCAGCCACTATCCACGAACTATTGACTCCGTTTATTTTCTTTCCGTCAACGACACTGGCGCCGGGAACCACGAAAAGGACTTGTTTGAGTTCCTGCCGATCGTGAACGTCTAAATTTGATAACGAGTCATCATCGAGTACGATAGATCCTGATAATTTCCTGACCGGCCTTCTACAACTAATTAATTGTTTTTTGGATACCGCGGCCACGTAAATTCCGTAATTTTCCCAATCAACGAGAACTACGTCTCTGTCGACGACCTGGATATTCTTAGCTCCCTCGCCTGTAATATAACATACATAAACGGGTTTTAGTGTAGAACACATTCGTTTATGTTTTCATTCTAAATGAGTAAAAAACCGCAGTCGAAACGCTCTGCGGACAAAACATTACGAGGTTTATCCCTAGTTTGTCAAAAGTTAGCAGTTAAAAGTGACTTCGAATCGGGATAAAGCTGGATTTGTTGTTATGTGTGCGCAGGACGCTTTCGTAGAATGAGCGTATTGTATCCAATGTATTCACTCTAGTGTTAACACGATGACATACCCGGTTTGACGAGAAGATTTTCACCAACGTCTGGGCAAACGACGTTAATATCCAAGCCAGGAACAGCTAAAACAAGCGGGAAAATAGAAACGATTTTAATATCCTTATCTTAATTCTATCGACTGATAAGTAGACATATTTTATAGCAACAATGTTACTTACTGTAGTTTGTCGATAACGTCTTATTTACGTCCTGCCCAACCTGAATTGAAGAGACCAAGAACACATTGCCAATGATCGGTTTTCACTAACACTACAACAACACGATTGAAACCCTTTGACGACGGAAATTTCATTATTTGAAATCGCTTACCTTCTGTCTTTTCGGTCGCCTTTCATAGGTAGCGCCTGTGGTTACTGCTGGTCGCTTCTAAAAATAAATATTCATAATTAACACTGAATTGCGTGTACCGGTGTATTATTCTTCATTGGGTTAATTTGTAGCGGTTCAATAAACCACTGGAAGATATTCAGTACAGAGACTTTGATCTTAGCCAATAGGCCGAGAAGCGACTACGATTACGATTACGATTACGATTACGATTACGATTACGATTTATTTACACTCCAACCATTTCCATGGTATATGGAGGAAAACTATTACACATGTATATACAAATATTTACAAAACAACACTGAAGTGATTAAAATTTAGAGAATGAAAACGTAACGAAATATATATATATATATACATCAACTATTTACAATACTATATATACTATTATATACATCAACTATTTACAATACTATATATACTATTGGAGGGATCTATATACATCTAAGCCGGTCTTAATGAATTCAGCTAAGTTGACCGTTGGGTTTTTCAGAATATCAAGGGTATTTAAGGTGTTCAAATTCAAAAAGTTTTTGCGTTGTTTGTTAAGTAAGGTACAGTCAAACAGAAAATGGGATTCGTCAACTAAAGTATTACAAGTGGGGCATATTCTATCGGCTCTGTCTGCGACTCAAACCGGTACGTAGCGCCGCCTGGATATTTTGCGTTAAACTAAAGCGTATTCTGTTTCGCACATAAACCATGCTATACCGGGTACTGTGAATATAACAAAAAGATGAATAATTTACCTGCAGCTGGGTTTGTAGTTCGTTTATTTTAGCCTCGAGGCACTCCTTTTCTTTCTGAATAAAAATGAAATGATTGTTTTTAGTTCCATGTAGTTCAAATATATCAGATAACTAAGCCTACACATTCGGTTTAAATGCCTACCTCCAATACTGATATTGTATGGTCACTGTTCTTGAGTTTTAACAGCGTCTCTGAATTCACATCCTACAATTGAACGACGAATGCACACATTAACAGCATAATCGTATATTCTATTTAACGGAATATCAACTCGGGATAAACGTACCTTCTGTTGTTTGAGTTTTGCCTTCAGATCACTGACCGCCGATCTTAGTTCGTTGTTTTTCTCCTGGAATATAAAGAAATGAAATCTCCTTAACTACATAATAGATATACAGGCTCTAATAGGCTGATGCTAAATTATATAATTTTAGTCTAAAATTATAACATTTCCGACTCTAAAAATTCTATACCTTTATCTTGACAAGATTTTCATTTAATACAGCATTTCTTTCTGTGTTCGTGACCTATAATTAGAAATATTATCACGTTATCATAATCAACGACGGCGTGCCAGCATCTCAGATTTCAAACTGTCCACGTGTTTCCGATCCACACATCGCACCTGGTGTGGCCAAGACGAAGCTTTTAGCTTTTAATATAATTAGAAATATTATCACGTTATCATAATCAACGACCTAACAGTGGGTATTAAATGGAAAAACTGTTGGAATATGCGACAATTACCTTTTCAGTCAAAGCTCGATGATTGGATGGTGGTGTCGTTTCATCATCTTTTTGTTGGTTTTCATTGATGTTCTAGAGCAAACAAACACTAGATTTAATTAATCGAATTTGACGCATGAAAGATATGAATAGGACGGTCACTCGGTGTTGCATGTTAAGGTAACGTTATTTTTGTCATAATTACCTGATTTTCATTAACACTTTCCTCCTCCGTCTCATCTACTGACATATTGTTTTTTCCCAATATTTCGTTCCTATCGATATCGGATTAAGAGAGTAGAAAAACATCAATTTTTGCACGTGCATTAAGGAAAATCATAAAATGATTTCGAGTGACAATTTTATTCACCGAATATCATTCTTTTACTTACGCGCAAATTTCCAAGGCAGTGGATAAATCCATCGCCCCCCTTGCCATATCGACGAACACAGCCCGTAACTTGTTGCCTGATTTGACACGGAAAAATTTCCGTGCCACATGTCGAGTAAGCGGTCCTTTATTGTTTTTAACATTCGCCCAGTTCTGGTTTAGATTAGTCCAAGCGTGAAATGTTGGTTTGTCCAATTGGGCGAAAAATATCGCGATATTCATTTTGTTGTTTAGTGCTTTTCTCTGAAATAATCATCAACATTTATGTGCAGATATTTCATTTCTGAAACTGGAAGAACAACAGCAAAGAGAAAACAACTCACATTCAACTGATACACTGTTTCGAGCCCTTTTTTCCATCGTTTAACGATTTCGGGATCGTTCGGAGTGTCACCCTCCAAGTCAGTCCTGCCAGCGTGGTGATACAGGCATCGCCGACAGGTTAACACCTGATCCGCGAATGTAGCTGGCAGGTATTTCTCGTGCACGGCGTTGTGTTGAATAGCTAGCATCCTCGCCATGTCGTCCGGGAGGTCCGACGAATAGGTGTGTACTGATCCGCAGCAAGATTCCGTAGTAACTAAAAAATGTTTGTAATGATGGTTTTTGTTTACGTTGGTGGTTTCTTTATGGGTATCAGACAGCAAACGATGTGTGCAAGTTGTTGTTTGATGCTTTGATCTACCAGCGCTGACAATAAATCAGCCAGGGGTAAAAATAATTCTTCCTCGGTTCTTGTGCGTCGATATCTGGCAAACATTCAGAATTATTTTTAAAAACTTAAGGATAGACGTATAAATTGGTTGGGTCGGAACGATGAGGTGCTTTGATAGTGTGGTTTGTGCAGGGATCTCGCTGTTACTTCTTGATACTCCCGACTACTTTCTATAAAAGGAAGAACCGGAAGTATAGGGAGACATGGTTGTTTTGCTTTATCCTGTAGTATTATAGAGTTAGTTAAATTATAAATGAAAATTGGTATAATAAGTATAGAATGATTTTAGATTTGATAATTAATTACATTGTATTTCTGAATCAAAAGTTTACTATTGTTGATTGGAAAAAGAAACGATGAGTTTGTTCCATAATCTAGGTGAAAACTAAGTTTTGAAAATATATCTAAATTAAGTATCCTGGATGTTAATTAAGGACAAGACCTTTATAATCGCTTAAGTTTTATGGAAGTTTAATTGTGGCAAATATCAATACTAGCTCTCTAAGGTTTCTGTTGGTGTACATGTCTGTTGGTAACTCGTAGAGAATAGCTGCTCTCTCAACGATGATGAGTAGGGAGTGAGTAAATCAAAGCGCGTTATGACAGGAGGGTTGGAAAGAAAAGTTACTTTGGCAAATCAGTTTCTCAAATAATTTTAGATTAGCGAATCATTAAGGCTAATTCTACATGTCCAAAACCGTCATGACAGCTAGGTTGCTGCTCCTTGCCAAAAGTCGAACGGGAGAGTCGGCATTCTAGGAATGCCGATCTTTTCCATAAAAGAGGCCCGCAGTCTTGAGAAAGCAGACTTACCAGGGACGCTCGTTAAAGATACTTGAGATTTGGGTGGAAATACCAGAATTAGGACGGGTTACCAACAGTAGTGTACAATAGGAATTTGGAGTTAGGAATTGGACTGTGTACTATCTGGAGATATTACTATTATCAAGGTAAATAAAATCCATTTTATTATTATTATATTCAATCAGAATTTCGGCATTTTAGTTTAATTATTTGGGTTTGTGCACGGACACGTTCTCTCGCCAGGGACCGATCTTTACGTTTTTATATTCAACGATTAAGGAGAGGATTGTGACCGGTGTATCATTGGTGCCGAAACCCGGGATATCAATAATCTTCGGTTTACGATAAACTTTTTACATTAATTGTTTAGTTTTGTTCAAATGGTTCATATCTTCGTATGCTCCCACTGTGGTGCGAGGAACGCATTCTCTAAGAAGCGCCGCACTACAACCAACTCAACATACAAAAAGAAATTGTGGGGGTCGAACCCACCTAATACCAAACCGTTTGAAATTCCGGTCGAGTTTCGGGAACCATTGTGGGATTTGAACCCACTGCCAACTCCGGTCGACCCTGTTGAGACACTGCGGGATTCGAACCCCAGAGGTGCACAGCCATTTGAAATTCCGGTCGAGTTTCGGGAACCATTGTGGGATTTGAACCCACTGCCAACTCCGGTCGACCCTGTTGAGACACTGCGGGATTCGAACCCCAGAGGTGCACAGCCATTTGAAATCCCGGAAGAGTATCGGGAGCCGTTGTGGGATTCGAACCCACTGCTGACTTTGGCCGTATCTGCTGAGCCTTTACGGGATTCTAACCCGACCGACACTCAGCGCGAAGCTTCGATCACCTCGAGGGATTCAAACCCTCTCGAACGCCGGCAAAGGGTAAAGCCAGTGAAAGTGCCCGAGAAATTCGACCCATTTTGGGCACATTTTGTTCGTGATTTTGCAAACCCGGCCGAGTTGTTCTTTGGTGATAAAGACGCTGACGGCTATTTCCTTTGTCCAGCATAGACTAAGGGGGTCTTATAGTACCAGTCAATTGTTAACTTTATGATTGCCTGATTGTTATTTGTGAAAAATATTTGGTGTTGTTTGTGATTGATACATGTCAGCTGGGTTGAGGCGTGGTTACTGTGGGGCAACGGTGTCCAAGACGCACACGCTTGCCCCAGTCCCCAAGTCTAGTTGGGAGGTACCAGCTCATTTAAGGGAGCCACTGTGGGATTCGAACCCACTTAGCACCAAGGGGACCACTAACAACAGAGCTGCTGAACAGCCACTGTGGGATTCGAACCCACTTAGCATCAAGGGTATTACCAACGACAGAGCTGTTGAACAGCCACTGTGGGATTCAAACCCACTCAGCACAAAGGGTACCAATAACGACGGAGCGGTCGGACAGACTCTGAGGGATTCGAACCCTCCACCCAGCGGGCTTAATACTTATACGTCTACCTGGGATCAGGGGGATTTCAGTTTATGTGCTATCCCTGACCATAACGTATTGTTGGCTGATAAGTCGCGAATATACAGCTACTTTGATTAAATTGGGGTTATTTATTGAAATTATAATAAGCAATTAAACTCGAATTGTATAATTTTCTTTTTGGTGATTATTATTTGTAAGTTAGTACGTTAATGTCGGGGTCGATTCCGGTAAGGTGCACAAACAAACGTCGTAGCACTGGTTATTGGAGTACACTACCCCGAAAAAGGTGTCTCACTACTGTGAGTTTAGCACCCGCAACACCTACCATCATAACTGCTTCCCCTGGGACCAGTGCTGGGACTCCAACTTCTCAGTCTTCAGACTTTGACTTTTTGGATAGTTGTTTGTATTGTGAGTGCCCAACGTTAGCGGTTTTTCAGGACCAGGTAAATTGTACTTGCTCGTCTTCAGTGACCCCTTCTCCGCCCCTAAGTCCTTCGGGTACGGATTCGAACCGAAATAGCTCGATACGGACTGGTGAACCTTTCACACGGCCGCCGTCATCAGCTGGATCAACCGGTTCCAGCGACTCAAGCTTTTCATGCTGTTGTTCGGTGCCGCCTGGTTCACCTATAGGGATTGATCAGTTCGACTCAGAGCAACCGGCAGACCTGTCTGCAACTCGATCTTTAAACAGACCATTAGCAATTGTTACGCCTGTAGCGGGCCAACTGTTGGGCGGACATTTGGGCGCACCTGTCCAAAGTTTTCCAGTAGACCTGTCCTTAGGTGCGTCTGCGGGTGACCAATCGTTGGATCTGTCGCCCAGCGGGGGTATAGGCCGATTTTCTGAAAGTCAGTCTGCCCTTGGCCCTTGCACTTCGTGGATTTTTGAGGAGATTGATGACATTCTTTCGTCATTTTTAAGGGAAGAGATTACGGTGGAGGAGGTTGCCCGTACTTGGGATAACCTACTTTGTTGGGCTGATCGCCAGGATCAGGTTTAGAATTTAAAAGTAGCATCATCGTAGGAATAATAATAATTTGATTACTCTGGTTTAGAAAATGGCAACTAGAAGCGGGACAACATACGGGTCGGACGATGCGGGTGGCTTGCAGGGGCAAACCTCTACAGGAGGGAGCCCACAGGGTCACCCCCCAATTAGCAATGGCACGGTTTTAGAGGCCCTCTCGGGCTTACGCGAACAGGTGGACACGGCCACCGCGTTTATGAACTTTTCCATGCTCCCGAAATTTACAGGACGAGACAGTCAGTGCGTCTCTGATTGGTTCAGAGGGTTCAATCGTTTGGCCGATCTGAGAGGCTGGGACGAAAATGCCAAAAAGAAACAGTTGTATTGGTTTTTGGCTGGCCCAGCCCTAGTTCTATTCAATGACCTCCGCATTGATCAGGCGACCGATTCGACCGGCACAAAAATTACCACTCCCTGGGAGCATATTGTCCATGCATTTTGCACGCAATTTAGCCCTACCTCGTGGGCCTTGGTCAAGGAGTCGGCCTTGACGACAATGCGACAGGGGGAAACGCAACCGGTCGATAGGTTTGCGGAGGAAATTGATCGGGTGGCCTCAAGTTTGAAGTTCTCGGACCACCAGAAAAAGATGTTATTGATCAATAACTCTCGGCCTGACATTTCAGTCTATCTGTTGTCGCAACGTCCAACAACTTTTAGGGATGCATGGGAGGCAGCCATAATGGCTGAACATATCGAACAACGAAAGGCCCTGTCGTCTCCCAAGATATCGCAAATTGGGACCGAACCAAATAAGGCGATAGGGGATGTCATGACGAGCTACGGGACATGTTCCGCCAAATCATGGACACACAAAAGTCTACCCGAACTCAGCGGGATGATAGGGGTACTTATTATAGCGAGAACCGTCCATCACAACGGTCGCAAGATGGGCAGGTGGTGTGCTACCAATGTCACGCCCCCGGTCATTACGCCAGGAATTGTCCAACTTGGCGTTACGACCAACAAAGGTCGCGGGTCTCGCCAAACCGGGACGCATTTCAGCGTGATAATCGCCGTCCCCAGAACTATGGTCGGGGCCAGTTTCGGTCACAGAATATTGGACGTGGTTCCCAAGGGGCTAATCGAACATTTAGTCAGGGAAACGACCGGGGACCTCATCCTATGGACCGACAAGGGTGGGGTCGCGCAATGAATGGTCAACAGAGCCCTCGCCCGATTCGGCGATAAGGAGTGATTTTTGGTGGGACGACTCATATTCATATCATAGATATGACGATGACAGTCCTGTAATCGACGATTATATTTTTAATGATGTTGATGATTATTTTGAGGACGATAGGGATGATATATTCGACATGTCATTTGATCAGGGCAACATGCTAGCTGACTCATTTTCTCTTTATTTTGAACCTGAGGGGAACTGTAATGTAGATTACTTAGATGAAAATGAACCTATACATTTAAATAAGTTTATTGATTATCACACTCATTCATGGGGTGCCGATGACGTTTATGACATTCAAGATCGTAACTTTGGGGACAGCTGGAGGGACAATACCCAGTTGTCGTTTGATGGAAATTTTTATATGGATCGGGGATCCAATTTTGAGGACAGCTGGATGAATAATTCCCAGTTGTCGGTTACTAGAGAGCCTGTAAAGAGACACAGGAGGGTCACATTTAGCGATCCGGTTGAATTGCAGGAGGTACGTGCAGATATGGCGTGCTCGGGTGACAATATTAGTGTTGATAGGTCACACTCTAGAGGGGTTAATGGTCCGACGGATTCGGCAGAAGATGACCTTTTTAGAGATAAGAAGTCTCAATTGAATTGTCACGAACGCACTCTTGATCAATATAAGTACCCGGTAACTTCCGAATCAGCGGTACAATGTGACCTAGTGTCAGTTGATTTAAGTAATAAAAGTTCACGGTCGGAATGTCGTAATGATCATCATGATACGGAGACTGTCGTATCAAATGTATCAAATCAGGTGTCAACAAAAAAAAATTGTTGTCAGTTATTCGAAAAAGAACGGGATCGTCCTGTCACCTCGAATACCAGCGGTTTTCATCAACCAATCAGTAATGAAATGTCCAACGCACAGGACAGAGGTCAGGTTGTCCCCACGTCTGAACCGATTATGCCAACCAACGACAATGTTGGAATAGGAGATTCGAACTCCGAGTTTCAACCTACTATTCACTATCAGGAACAACTTCCACCTATTACGACGACGTTAGGTAACACGCCAACCAACGACATATGGTCTCTTTCTAGTCAGAATAATGCTATTGAACAAGAGGTTTATTCCCCGTCGATCATGGCAACTGTCGCTAACCGAGTGACAGGTAGCCATTCGGGGACACCGTTAAGTATTTTGATCGACACGGGCGCCGAAATATCTGTATTATCGAACGATTATTTTACGACTCATCCTCAGATATCAAATGGCCCTTTGCAGGTCGGTCAATTCCAATCTGCCCGTGGGGTAGATGGAACTAAATTTGACCTGAGAGGAGTTATTTGTGTGGATTTTGTGTTAGGCAATTTGGAAATTACGCACTCTATGTACGTGGTAGACGGTATCACGTCCGATGTAATTCTTGGAGCTGATTTCTTGGAACAAAACCAGGCAGTTATTGATTATGCAAGAAAGGCCCTTTTGTTACCAGGGGCCGATGCAATTTACTTCAACAATACTGTCAATTTGGGCAAATCTTCGTCCGTCAAGGTTACGCGAATGACTGTCATTCCCCCCTCGTGTGAGGCCATCATAGACGGAAAGTACTCGATTGACAGGACACAAGCATCGGTGGCAGTCTTTGAGCCGGCAAATCAATTAAGGGCACATGATCTTATGAGTGCAAGGTCAGTTGTCGACGTTACGCAATCAGGCATTCCGGTTCGGGTCATGAATCCCACATCACGACATGTCACCCTCTATGAGGATATGTGTCTTGGCCACTTATGGACAGATGGGTGGTCACTTGACCAATCCCTGAAGAATGAAGGGAATTCGGGACAGCTGACCCGACCTCCAGAGGTGTCTGTCACACATGTGGACTACCCTCAGACATCTGCTGACATTGGGATACCGGAAATAGATATGTCAGACTCGGACCTTTCTGTATCACAGAAAGCGGAACTTCTTGAACTAATACGATCGTATCGGGACATTTTTGCACGAACACCGGACGAACTTGGTAAAACTGACTTAGTCAAACACGTCATTGACACAGGGGACGCGGCCCCAATTCGGAAAAGGCCTTATAGAGCCTCTCCGGCCATGCAAGAAGTTATTGACACGCATGTCAAACAGATGTTAGACATGGGGATAGTACAGCATAGTACTAGCCCATGGGCTGCCCCGGTCGTTCTCGTTCGGAAAAAGAGCCCGGACGGAGATGTCAAGTGGAGATTCTGTGTTGACTATCGGGGATTGAATGCTGTCACCCGTTCAGACTCTTTTCCCCTGCCTAGAATCGATGATCTCTTGGCTCAGGTTGGTCAAGCGGCACCTACATTCTTTAGCTCACTTGATTTTCTGAGTGGCTACTGGCAAGTTGAAGTTGACGAGGCCAGTAGGGATAAGACTGCTTTTATAACACAGTCGTCTCTTTTGGAATTTAAGGTACTCCCATTTGGTCTGAAATCGGCGCCATCTACCTTTCAGCGGTTGACTGGTGGTCTGCTGAGAGTCTTGGTTGGGAAATTTTGTCTAGTATATTTGGACGATATTATCTGTTACTCGAATTCTTTTGATGGTCATTTAATTCACCTGGCTCAAATTTTCGATCGATTTCGTGAGTCAGGCCTTCGCCTAAATCCCAAGAAATGTCGGTTTGCTGTCAAAACCATTGACTTCCTTGGGCATCGAATATCTAAGGACGGGATCGCTACTGACCCGGAAAAGGTAGCAGCCGTACAGGAATGGCCTGTCCCCACGACTTTAAAAGAACTACGAAGTTTTCTGGGGTTCACCAATTATTATCGGCGTTTTTGTAAAGGTTACAGCACTATGGCGGCCCCCTTACACCAGTTGACTAAGAAAGGCGTGCCGTATAGATGGGACGCTTCTTGTCAACAGGCTTTCGACACCCTTAAGCAAGCGATGCTCGAAGCCCCAGTATTGGCCTTCCCCATTTATGGGGCATCGCCATTTTTATTATATACTGATGCCTCCGATGAAGGTATCGGCATGGTCCTGGCGCAGGTCCAGGATGGGCAAGAAAGAGCAATTGCATATGCGGGGCGAGGATTGAATAAAGCGGAGAAAAATTATTCTACAACGGACCGTGAACTCTTAGCTGTTGCAGCAGGAGTCAAAAAGTTTGAACCCTACTTACGGGGATATCATTTTGAGATTATCACAGACCACAGTTGCTTACGGTATCTTCAGACCATGAAAACACTTTCGGGTCGTGTTGGCCGTATTGCACTCTACTTAGAGCAATTTGACTACTCCATATCGCATCGTCCAGGCAAGGCAAACGGGAACGCCGATGGGCTCTCTCGTCGCCCGTATCCCATCTCTGATAGTATGGAAGACACTATCGACACGTGTGCTCTCGAGGCTGACAATGAGTGGCCTGTACCCGTCAACATGGGCGAGCTCCAGCGGTCTGATTTACAATTAGTGTGTCTTATAGACTATTTACTTGATGGTACCTTGCCAGATGACGACAAGGAAGCCCGGAGAATTATTTTGCAGTCAGACTACTTCTTTGTTGACGATGATGGAGTTCTTTACCATGTGGACTCTAAAAAGAAAATTGAGGCTGATGGGCCTCGTCAGTTGGTCATACCTAAAAGTATGTATGCGGAAATGTTAGAGGCTGGTCATGATTCAATGACTGGCGGTCACTTGGGTCACAAACGGACCTACGAAACCTTGCGAGCAAGGTATTAATGGCATGGTATGTATCGAGACGTTGAAAATTGGATTAAATCCTGTAAGGACTGTGCGACTAAGAATCAGCCAGGGAAGCCCATTAGGGCCCCGGTTAACCCCATAGCTGTCACAGGGCCGTGGGATAGAGTCTCAATGGATGTCTGTGGTCCTTTTCCAACAACGGACTCGGGAAATAAATACATATTGGTCTTTGTCGACTATCTTACAAAGTGGGTTGAAGCTTTTGCTATGACTAATCAAGAAGCCACGACGGTCGCTACGATCTTTTATGAACAAATCATTTGTCGCCATGGGGCGCCCTCTGTTTTGCAGAGCGATCGCGGAACAAATTTCCTGAGTAAATTAGTCAGCGAGGTTTCGCGGCTATGTAATACGCCACGGGCACGGTCCAGTGCGTATAGACCACAAACTCAGGGACAAGTCGAGCACATGAATCTTGTGATTGTTAAGGCTCTGAGCATGTACTGCAATGAACGCCAAACCGATTGGGACGAATACCTTTACCCCATTCTATTTGCATATCGGGTAAGTCCAGCTTCGGATACGTCGCAATACTCGCCATTCTACCTCATGTATGGCCGAGAACCGAGGTTGCCGATGGACGTTGCTTTACTTAATCCGAGGGACGTTTACTTTGATGCGGGAGGCTTTGTCCAAGCAATGTTGCCAAAGTTAAAAGAGGCCAGGAAGTTGGCCAATGCTAATATCAAAAAGGCGCAGGAGAAGATGAAGGAACGTTTCGACAGGACTGCCGTTCCCCCAAATTTCGCAGTAGGTGATCAAGTGTTGCTATTCACTCCAAAGAAAATAAAGAGGCTTAGTAAGAAATTGCTTCATCAATGGACGGGCCCTTATCGAATTGTCCGACAGATTTCTCCTGTATCTTTCATTTTGGAGAATGAGAGGAATCAAGAGTTGGCCGTCCCAGTACATTGTAATAGAATGAAGCATTTCTTTTCAACGGACATTAGGCCGCTCGAGGACGACATACCTGAGAATCCACCTATTGACAGGGAGGACGGGGATCAACCTGAGGAGGGGCCTGTCCTCGCACCGGATGATCCGGGCGATCAAAATCAGCCTGCGAATCCGGTTGAGCCAATCTATTATGTAGAACGAGTGATTCGTCACAAAAAAGAGAAAGGCATTCTGAAATATCTTATAAAATGGGTTGGCTATGACGATAATGAGAACACGTTTGAGCCAGCCGAAAACCTGCCTCCTGAAATCATTCGAGCCTATTGGGATGACCATGCCGCTAAAGTGAAGCGAAAAACTCGTAAAAATAAGAAGAGACGTCGAGAAAGAGACGACTAGTACGTGGTTTCGAGATTACTGATTCTTGCTATCCCTATTTTTCAGGATGCAAATTGTCGTAATCTTGGTGGCCACATGGTCGTCGGCCTATTGTCTGATGCCCTCGACGGTCTTGAGGCCAAACTATGGTGTCGCCTTTCATCGGATTGGAGGAGTCCATAATGGCGACAGTGCCTGGTTTCACACGTTCGCGATACCATGGCTAGTTGTTAATGACCCCCCGAGTAAAGGCTTGCGGCTACGCTGTTCTCTTGTCCAGCCAGAACTTCGTTCTCACTGCTCCGGCTATTTGGAAATGTTTCGTGAGGCGCATCGCCTACAGTTAGACACGTTGACCCATATCAGGGGACAATTGGCTGATATGAGACAAATGATACCTGATGCTGCAGATACCGACTCACGAAAGAAACGACACGCCAGTGGGCGCAGGGTCAAACGTGCACCACTTTCATTTATCGGATCGATTTCGTCTTCCTTGTTCGGTACTGCTACCGAAGATGAAGTTCAGCAAGTAGAAAATCACGTCGAAAAAGTAGAAAAAATAGTCAAGTTGAATTCGGATCAAATCACCCACATACAGGGGACACTCTCTTCATTTATTAACGCGACTGACAAACGAATCAGTAGCCTGACCTCTGCATACGTGGCCAATTCAAAAGAACTTAAATCAATTCGAACGACACTGCTAAAGCAAAGTGTCGATGCGAGTATGCTAGCATTGGCGTCTGACATGACAATAAGAAATATCATCCTAGTGGAACGACTGACGGCAGTTTCCAGTGAGTGGTTGCAGGGGGTTGAAAAGTTATTGGAGGGATATTTGCCTAGAGCCCTGGTTAATCCAAAAATGGTTTCGAAGGTTCTTGACGATGTGTCCGAAAAATTAAATAGGATGCATTCTGGGTTTTCAATAGCTAATAGGGATGTAGGCTATTATTACATAGTTAAGGATGTGTGCTTTTCTAAGACCGATAAATTTGTTTACATATCAATCAAAATCCCCTTGCAATCTGGTCAGACATATTTTGATTTATACTCGGTTGTCTTAATGCCAGTGCCAATAAACGCAACGTCCTATAACACTTCAATGATTGTTGGTACAGCCCCTTATTTTGGCGCTACTAGGGACGGTAGTTACTACACTGAAATGGGTCACGATATATTTGCTACTTGTTATGGAACCGATGTGATGACTTGCCGGCAGCGCGTGTCCATGCGCGAAGCAACCGTAGAATCATGCCTGAGTAGCCTTTTCTTCGATAAACCCTCACAGGTGCTAGCCTTATGCCACATACGGTATGAGGTCCAGGGCCTGGCCGAACTGGCAGTCGACGTAGGGGATGGCTATTTTGTTGTTTCAGGCACTGACGATTTTTGGACTCTCGCCTGCCCTGGCAAGTCACCAAAAGCAATAAAAGCATGTCGTTTTTGTTTGGTAAAAATTGGGTGTGCATGTGCATTGCGTGGATCAAAATTTTTTGTGCCCGGTAGAATTAACAAATGTATTAACCAAGACACGGTGACCATTGCGCACGCTGTTAATTTACCAGTCCTACATAGTTTCTTTTCAAAGAATGTAGTGTCCAACGTTACTGGAGCAACAATGTTCCAGGGAACGCCATACGCACCGCTGCCTAGTCTGGATTTCAAGGCTAATAACTGGTCAAAAGTGGCTGCGGTGGACACTAAATTTAGCATGGATTTCAAAAAGTTAGCAAGAACCGTTCAAACTGACGCTAAACTGTACCGATCGCAAGCAGACGCTTTATTTGATCATTCTGAACCTGTTATTTCGTCTGGAACCGGTACAGGGTGGCTCACTTGGCTCGCTATTGGTCTCTCTGCGGGCAGCATGCTGCTCTCAATATTCGTTTTGCTAAAGTCGCAAGGGTCCTTATCAATTCTGGGAGCAGGACTTCTTCCGACCGCTGAAGCTATGGTGACTGTTCACCCCGCTATCCATGACCTACAACGAGGTGGCTGGAATAATACGGTCATTCGGGAGGTTGTCACAGCCAAGAATGTGCGCGTCGATGTCGTCCTGTTCTTAGTTATTGTAGTAGGTATAGTTATAATTGTGTTCAGACCTTTATTGCGTGCTATGTGCTATAGGTGCCGACACTGTTTGCCTGCACCTTGTTCACCGGGAAAATATCCGGTTAGGCTAGCCATAAGGCTTAAGAATGGAATTCAGACATTGGACTTGCCTCTACTAACATTGTCCGGTTGTGAAACGAGATGTTGTTTCGAGCCTCCAGCTCTTACTAAGGTTGCGTTACGAGTCGTTTGTGGAGTCGCCCGCTTGAACTTAACCTGGCAGACTAAGCAACTGACTTGTTCGCAAGGGACGATGTATAATCTGCCGACTTCCTGCTCGGTTCCCCTACGAGTAAGTCTCTTCACGATGAGACAGCTCGTGTCAGTTCCGAGTAAGGTTGTGGTTGTTGCGGTTTATCGGTCGTTTACTACCGAACTACGAGAAGCGACCCAGCTGACAGTTTCGTCAGTGGAACCCGAGATCGTGGTTATACATGATGAGGCTCGGACTGAGCATGGGCCCGGTATACTGGCACTCACAGCTTCCCCTGGCGGCGATCTGTCGCCACCAGACTATTCGGTGGGGATTCCCAGGAATTCGCTATTGGCTGATGCCAGTAGGCTGTACCCATATCTGTACTGAGGGCAGTATTTGAAAGCTATTTAAGAGTAGCTATTCTGAATAAGGGTGCTCGAATGCCCTCATTGGATTTGACGTAAGTATAATTTAATCAGTAATAAGGTCAGGATGCATATGTCCTGCAAAATTGTCGGAAAGTTGTTATTATATGATGATGAAACACAAATATATTAGGAATAAGTACTATTAAGCCTTTAAGTTATGTGAGATAAAGACAACCATAAAATAAACATAGATTATAGGTTTAACTGTCGTGTTATTGGCCTATCGCCGTAATATCAATAATCTCCAGTGTTTATTATCCGTAGTCTGAGTAGAACTTGTTAATTGTCAGATAGAAAAGGAAGAGTTATGAAATTTTTATATAATCTCTGTGTTTTTATTTGATTGTAAGGTACCCTTATCGGATGTGTGAAGATGGGACCGTCGAGATATGACAGCACTTTGATGGAAGAATGCCTTCTTCTGTCAACCGCAATAGATGTCGACGGGTACCCCCCTGATAGTGACCATATGGAGATGGGGACTTGTTGGGAGGTATCCTGAGACTCTATTCGACGCAATTGATAGTATGATAAACCAACAACTGGTATGCTCTGGTCGAGATGAGTGATATTAATTTGCCGATTCGTCAAATAACGAAGAAACGGAGCGAATATACGACATACAACAGCGAACTTTGGGCGTTGGTTTTAACGGGATGGAATCATGCTCGATGATTCGTCATGCGATTCTTGCCATTGTTAGTGGTGTTTGTCACTCTCGAAGACTTGCTATATACTCACAAACTTAAGTGATGAAGGGTGGACAAAGACACCTGGCCAATGCGATACGAAATGTGAAGAAAAGTGATAATTTCCGTAGACATTTTAGCGGAGTAAAGCCGAGTGTGTTCAAGATGGCTCCCGTGTAGTTACATTAACATTCGATGGAATGTTGTTCGCTCAAGCCGTAAGATGCGAATACATTACTGTTCCGTTTCTATATTAACTGTGGAGAAAAGACTCCGATATAGTAACCGTAGTACTATAGCGTCTATGAATAGCGAGCAAGTATTCAGCTGAACATAAATGTGTTTTGCCGTACTATCAACGTAGCAGTACGCGCTTCGAGGAACTGCGGTGGATGACGTCATTCGTCCGTCCATGACGTACCTTGTTGTGTCTGGTAGCTGTTGCGTCACTTCGCGGTAAATTCTAAACTCAAACTGTGAACTGTTTTGTGCTTAACTTTCGAGTGTTTAGTGTGCGGGGACAGCGGTCTCGAATGAACTTTTTTCCGATTGGGTATCCGGAACTTTAAATGCGGTTTTATGATATACTATATCATGAACTTTAATATGCGTTGTAGTGTCAAACTCGTTACTCGTTATAATGAATTGTTTACTAATGTTCTTTTTCAGGATTTGTTCTAGAGGTATCAGCGGGATATTCACGAGTTGGGTTAAATTCAAAATTTCGGGACGAAATTTAAACTGGATAGGGAGTGATGATCCGCAGCAAGATTCCGTAGTAACTAAAAAATGTTTGTAATGATGGTTTT
Source organism: Tubulanus polymorphus (assembly GCF_964204645.1). Taxonomy (NCBI): domain Eukaryota; kingdom Metazoa; phylum Nemertea; class Palaeonemertea; order Tubulaniformes; family Tubulanidae; genus Tubulanus; species Tubulanus polymorphus. Next base: position 3,950,906 of record NC_134033.1, on the reverse strand, counting down.
TGTTTACGTTGGTGGTTTCTTTATGGGTATCAGACAGCAAACGATGTGTGCAAGTTGTTGTTTGATGCTTTGATCTACCAGCGCTGACAACAAATCAGCCAGGGGTAAAAATAATTCTTCCTCGGTTCTTGTGCGTCGATATCTGGCAAACATTCAGAATTATTTTTAAAAACTTAAGGATAGACGTAATTGGTTGGGTCGGAACGATGAGGTGCTTTGATAGTGTGGTTTGTGCAGGGATCTCGCTGTTACTTCTTGATACTCCCGACTACTTTCTATAAAAGGAAGAACCGGAAGTATAGGGAGACATGGTTGTTTTGCTTTATCCTGTAGTATTATAGAGTTAGTTAAATTATAAATGAAAATTGGTATAATAAGTATAGAATGATTTTAGATTTGATAATTAATTACATTGTATTTCTGAATCAAAAGTTTACTATTGTTGATTGGAAAAAGAAACGATGAGTTTGTTCCATAATCTAGGTGAAAACTAAGTTTTGAAAATATATCTAAATTAAGTATCCTGGATGTTAATTAAGGACAAGACCTTTATAATCGCTTAAGTTTTATGGAAGTTTAATTGTGGCAAATATCAATACTAGCTCTCTAAGGTTTCTGTTGGTGTACATGTCTGTTGGTAACTCGTAGAGAATAGCTGCTCTCTCAACGATGATGAGTAGGGAGTGAGTAAATCAAAGCGCGTTATGACAGGAGGGTTGGAAAGAAAAGTTACTTTGGCAAATCAGTTTCTCAAATAATTTTAGATTAGCGAATCATTAAGGCTAATTCTACATGTCCAAAACCGTCATGACAGCTAGGTTGCTGCTCCTTGCCAAAAGTCGAACGGGAGAGTCGGCATTCTAGGAATGCCGATCTTTTCCATAAAAGAGGCCCGCAGTCTTGAGAAAGCAGACTTACCAGGGACGCTCGTTAAAGATACTTGAGATTTGGGTGGAAATACCAGAATTAGGACGGGTTACCAACAGTAGTGTACAATAGGAATTTGGAGTTAGGAATTGGACTGTGTACTGGAGATATTACTATTATCAAGGTAAATAAAATCCATTTTATTATTATTATATTCAATCAGAATTTCGGCATTTTAGTTTAATTATTTGGGTTTGTGCACGGACACGTTCTCTCGCCAGGGACCGATCTTTACGTTTTTATATTCAACGATTAAGGAGAGGATTGTGACCGGTGTATCAGTACCATCGCTGAACCATAATGATTCGGATCAGCACCTGCAAAGATTCGGATCAATTCTAATTGATCAATGCTAATGTCGGGCTTGTTTTAAAGTAAATGAATGACTTAATTTCAAATCGCGTGTAATGCAACACGAAGTTAGACAATATTGGTTCCTAGGAATGCTGCATTTGTTCTTTTAAACAAATGTAGTACAATTCTGTGACGCACCTTCAATCAAAAGCTCCTGTAGCGCGATTCTGGTGTGGTTTCCACCCAATATTTCGATAACATTTTTTTCTAACGGAGAGATAATGGGCCCTGTAGCACGACCTACGAGGGACATAAAGTTTGATGCAGGGCGTGCCAGCATCTCAGATTTCAAACTGTCCACGTGTTTCCGATCCACACATCGCACCTGGAGTGGCCACGACGGAGCTTTTAGCTTTTCGGTCGCTATTTTGTATGTACCTACGGAAAGAAAAATAGTTATCATTTCACATGTTTTTCACTGTTTCTTTTCATTTTTTGGATGTTTAAGAACTCGATATGAAAGTTTTACAAATTTGTCAGATTGAACTGTGACCCATGGGTAATTGTAAACATTATGCACGACTGATTCTTTTGGGATGACCATAGTCTCATTTTCTTTATGGTAGCTAGCCTTATCTATTAAAGCCAGGGTGATGCATGATGCATCGGAAATTAGACACTGATAACGAAAACGATTTGAAAATCAGCTCACCTTGTCTGAAGCGTATGACCTGTTTTTGAAGCATATCTATACAGGAAAGAAAGGGGATAAATTAAATTGATATAATTGAATAATCTGTTCGAAGCGATTATGAAATGCAAGATGTAATCTGGTCGACTTACCTGAACAAACCGATGAAGATCTGTTTTCAGTACATGTATTTTCAATTTGTTGTACATGCATTTCTGTAAATATACCACGAATGGAAATATCTAATTATAGTTCTCTAGGTGTCACCATAACTTAACTCATTAATGTTGAATCTAATTCGATTCTTACTTGATAATCAAATTTTTTCTTCCAATTTTGTATTACTTCAGAAATGAGGAAATTGACGTAATATGTTTTCAGCAAATTATATGGCATGTTGTTTTTGTCTGTGAATTTCTTTATTTCCCGAAAGTAATTAAGTGAAAGTAACACATGAAGACCTACCATCACGACATTTTAACAATTCCGATGGTTCAAGGGATTTTACTTCATCACAACCTACAAGAGATGAGATTTGTAAATTGTTAAGTCTCAATGAATTCTGATAGCAACTCGTAGTGTCCGGAGTTGTTGTAACATTGAATTAAATACGTTCCTGTTTGATTGATGGATGATTAACACTTTGTTTTAAAAAGAGGGAGATTATCGATCGATATGATCTCGAAAAGTCGCTCGAAAATATAGAACAAAACAAGAATGGAATTTGATAAAAATGTAACACTTCACTCAATTCAGATATGATCAACTCGGATATCTTATCACATCTCAATTTGACGTCACTCAAGTTGGACACATGTCTACCACCACTTAAGGTCGGAAAGTATAATCAACTACTAGAGAGCATTCTACTGTATTCTAAGTCATATAATGAACTCAAACACTCGAATCACTCTTGGAGAATAACAAACATATCACCAGGGGAGGTGTGGAAGAGACCTCACTTATTTCACAAAGGCAAAATTGGTGTTATTTTTACACTCTAATACAGCTCGGAATAATGATATCTTAAACAATACATACCATTAGTTGAATCACCGAGGGCAGTGTTTAAGTGGAGTCCATGGAAAGGATCTTGTTCTAAATAGAAATAATACATTTCAAATTAAGAATTTATTTCAATGATTATATTGATAATGACATTTTTTATAATTTGTATAATAATTCAAGTCGCGGCATGTAATTCCATGCGATTATTGACCTATGTAATTTCAGCATTTATTTCGACATAGAACAACCCGGGGCTGATGTTATGGGCGGATTCATTTTAAAAAAGGGCCTTGCGAAAATTAAAGCAATAGGGTATGGGCGGCCATCCCCGCCAAACAGAAGTTTAGGTCATCACGTGAAGGATAAACTCAAAAAATTGAAGTATAATGTAGTAACGTGGGGGATAAACTCATTACGTGACGGATCAACTCAGCTACCTTCCCTTTGAGCCAAAATGTAATGTGATGGCCGATCCAGTACGAAGTAACATTTCAAAACATCTACTGTTAACGAAAAATTCCCCGAACTCTTGAGTCGGTATTCGATAGAATTAGAACAGAGAATAGGCGGAGTCTACTGTAGGCAATGACGTGCATTCTGAGCGTACTTTTGCAATGTAATATAGACAAATAATTCGCAATCAAAATTCATGGATCCAGCAAACTACTTGTTATAAATGTTTATAATAAGTAGCTTGAAAAATTCCACCCCTTTCATGTTTTCATTAAATGCTTACTCGGAGAGTTCTTCTGGGTGTCAATAATGAAACCTTACCATTGAATGTATAGATGTCGTTCGTTTCAAAAGTGTCATCAGAAGTACTTTTTTCATGGCGTATTGGACTTTTATTACCTGTAAAAATTTAAAATCAATCTCATGTTGAATATACAATCGATATAAACATTATCTCACGTTAGTTATTGCCGCGTAGTTGGATTGGATTTTGTTGTTGCGGTTTATTTTTCGACCTTAGTGTATTGCATTTTCTTAAACCGAGATTAGAGTGAAAACGTGTATCTATTTACACGTCTATAATTGCGAATCGTAACTAAAACGCTGCATCTATAAAAGGCTACGCTGAGCCTGTTATCCGCTTTAGTAATGTTTGATTACTTGATAAACAGCAAGACATCATTGATTAACAAAATGATGTAATAATAGCCTTTACTTGGGAATTTGACGCCAACGTCGGATGGCAACGGCGGATCTTGGCTCTGATTCAGTGAGGAATGCCCCCCCCCCCCCCAAGAATAGGGCATATCGTGATAAAAAGGGGACCCCGAAAAAAAACCAATAGACAAAAATTAACAGTTTTCTTTAGAAATACTTATGAATTTAAACTTCTTTTGGTATCAATATTTCTCGTTTACTCGTAAATTTTCAGCGCAACTTGATAATAATGTCTAGAAGGGGACCCCCGGCCTGCACTCTCTCATTGGAACCACGCCTGGAGAGAGGGTTACAGGGCGAGAGAGGTGATCAGTATATTTGAGAGTTTCTAATGAGCGTCTGTTATGATAACGGCTGAAGGTTTTAGGTCACACGTGGCCTGTGTTGACCACTAGACTGGATAAACTAAAAATAGAAAATTTGCGCTTTGGAAAAGTTCGTTAGCTTTTAATTTTTGATTTCATCAAATACAAATTTAGTGACTCAAGGGAAGGCTCAAAACTTCTAGAATCAGTCCCACACGTGGTATCTTATTTATCTAAACGTTTTGTTTATGTTAATCATATATTTGTAGCTTTGTAAACCATGCCATTTCACGCCTTTTTGATAATGTTAGCTATTAGTAGTTACTATGTAGCACGTGTATCTTTGTGTGCACTAGCAAAGAACCCATCCCGGTGGAGGCCACTGGTGGCGGTATGATACTATCAGTGAGCCTAAAAATAAACGACTGCGACTATGCCGTATAATGTTATAAGTCATTGAAGCAGTGGTGATATGTTTTCCGTGTTTATCGCAGTTCCCGCATTTCTTTGGACTGACAAAATTGGCGTTGGATATATCAAACAGATAGCTATATGCAAAAAGTCGCTAAGATAAATCACGGACTCTAAAACGAATAAATACATTATCTCCACTAACATGAGGCAGATGAAGCGGGTTCAGGTCACACGCGTATCTGCCGGCAAGCACACGATGGTTCGACCACACAACTTTTTGAAGCTCGATTTCTCAATTATTGTTGACCCGGTTGGCAAAATAAATAAAATTTGTGTCTTAATTTTTGTTCACACACACACACAACACCAGCTGAGCGTAGATGCAGCAGTGCATTGACCCATACATGGATGAACAAGAAATCATAATCAAAAATATGTTTGTCGATAAACGAAATCAGTCATCAAGTACTACGGATATCAATTTTAAAAGAGGAAATGAGTATCATTATATCAACTATGTCAGAGTCACTGAAGTTGATTCGATACGATTTTTATCAAAGGTTTAGTCTTTTTATTGTAGAAATATATTGCCTTCTCTTACCAGAAAGGAAGACTATTAAAAATGCGCCAGATTGGCTAGATTTTTCTCTAGCCAATATAGAAGTATTTCTCTCGACTAGTCGAGACGAGAGTTGTGTCGAGGAAAATCGGGCGTAACAAAGTCGAGGAGTCGAGAGTAATCTAACCAATCAACATACAGCATATTCGCGCGCATTTTGACACAACTTTGTTTATTTTTCTATCAGAAGTTGAGAAATCGAAAATTTGAGACAACTCAATTTCTCTTCAAAAAGTCGAGTGTGTGATGCTAGGTTTACACACACACACACACGTGTACATTCTAAACTGATCTACGTAATCAAATATGAAATTTTTCTGTTATTATCTAAATTGTGGATACTTTTCCAAAACTAAAAGAGATCATTTTTCGACTTTCTGGCATATTTTTCTAACCTTCCAATCATCTCAATGTAAATAAACATAATTATTATTCTATATCAAACAAATGTTTGCCAGTATTACTGTGTCCGAATAAAGCGAGGTTCCCTTTTATATAATGAGATCACATCGTCGAAAACTCAGGCGATTTTTAGATCTATTGAATATATTTCTAGATCTCGGTTATTGTCATTTTTCCCATTGTAGAATCTCTCATTTCATGCTTATGTTACTAGATACAAAAAAATCTTAAGGTAACTTACGAGAATCCTCTAATAACAATTCATTAAACGCCTTCACAAATTCTGATCTGGAGTTCACTGTCCGCTTTAAACATTCGGGGAGGTTTTCGGTGATCAACTGGGACAGCTTGTAGCGCTTTGTGGTATTCGAAGTCGAAATCTGTGGAAAAAAGGTTGCGTTATAGAGCTCTGTTCACGTTCACTGTAAGAGAAGCGAAATTTGAACTTACATACCTTCACACATCCAATCGAGCCGGCTTGTTTTATGTCTTTTATATGTACAGAGATATCGTTGTCATTAACCAACCATGCGTCGTTTCCGATGAAACGTAAACCCCACGGTCCTTCGACGTTTATATTGCGATCCATCTTCACGTTCGTTTTATTTTCGGATACTGAAAAAATATAATAGTAGATATAAAAGGTTCATCCTCTGGAAATCCTATTTCAATGTCTTTGCTATCGGGAAAAACATTTGTATTTCATTTCGTCGTTTTTGTTGAAGAAGAGCAGTTGTTAAAATACAATACATGGGTGTGTTTAGGAGTAGGCCTAGTGATGATTTTAACAACAAGCCCATAGCCAGGGGGGGGGGTTGTCCGTTCGAACGAACGCCCCTTTATAGAAAATGCCCTTAGTGATTTTGGTAATTTTTTCAGCCAACTTGTTACGAATTATTACACGCTTTATTACACTTGTTTGAGGTCAATTGATCATCGCTTTTGCGCATCAATCGAAACACTACTGCCTGAGCTATCGAATATGTAAAAGGGTTCAGAGGCACCACTTGAGATGTTCAGTGTAGGCCACATCCTACTAGCGACTCAGCAACAGATTCAAATTCACCAGCTGTTGCAAAAATATACGCGGGAAAAAACCCAAGACGAATGTAGTTAGCAAACATTTTAATTTGAACTATTGAACATCCAGAGTTACTTCTATTAGCGGTGAATAAATGTCATTCTAACATTTCAAATGGTTATACTGAAATGCATTTGTTTTTTTTTTTATTGTTTGTGGAATAACTACAGAATTCTGTTTTTAAGCACACGATGCTCGCTTTCCTGGGATACAAAACACGCAGAAGTGCCCTTTTTATAATTCAAACAACGCCCATTTCAAAATCCGGGCTACGGGTTTGAAGAAGGCACGATATTGATAACCCATTTACACGGACTTGGTCATTCAAAAGTCTGTTAGACTTATATCAGTATCGATACTAAAACCCGTTCATTATAACTAAGTATAGATAAAATCTTACCTTCGAATAGAAGAATAAGTAAATTCTGCTGCTCAGCTCCAAACGGATATGCTCACTCGATAAAACCTATGGTGCGAATGATTCTGATAACGCGTTGACCTACAACGACTGCACAAACTGACAGCAGGATGCACTGTTTTCGCTCAGCATCTGCTACCATCCGCCGCAGTTCGGTAGCTTTGTATATTTTCTGTTCTTGACCTTTTCTCACATATGCGTGTTTGGACCGCAAATCTTGGTGTTGGACATTCCAATGTAAAACGTTTCTTCGCGCATAAGCGGTAAAAGCGATAAATTGTTTCCAGATTACGCATATCATATAGGCCTCTGAGTTTAATCAAAAGCTTTTACACAATGTCCAGTCACGTATAGAAGAGCAAATTAAAGTACATCTCATAGTTTTAGTTCTCAAATGCAGGCGCGGATCCAGACTATCGCACATGCAGCACGTGCGGTAGTCGCAGTTTTCAAATGCCCTTGAAAAATTTATGTTTCGAGGAAAAAGTTAAATAAAAGGGCACACAATTTGTGCGCCATAATAAGTAATTGCCTTTCTGTACTAGGCCTAAAGCAAAATGTGAATGAAATTGCCCAAATCAAAAAAGGCAATCTAAGGCATTTTCCTTTACTCAAAAGGGCACTATTACAAAATAGACATTATTGTTGCTCTATAAATTTAATTGAAAAAGGGTAAATTTCGCCAAAAATCTAAAAAAGGCACAAGCAAATTGAATGTGAAGACAGATTTAGTGGCATGATACCAATAAATGGCACTCAAACTCAAACTCGCTCGTTGGGCTTTAATACTGGCCCTTTTCAAAGTTGGTGCCCTTTTTTCACCGTGCAGTAAGTCGTCACTGGCCCCTGGATTCAGGCCTGAAATGGACAGTCACAAAGATTTAAATCATCTTTCGCTTTTGGGGCTAGATTTCTTTTAGTCACAGGAAACACAAATTATATATTGGTGGTATCTGATGGATCCTGAACGTTTCTCAAATGAACAGCGCACGTTTTGAATTTCAGATAAACTGTTAAAACGGTTTAACTCACTTTGTCAATGCAAATATCTTTGTGGCCAAAATGAAACTCACTGACGTGTATTTTCAATATTGTTTGTCCACCCCCCGTCCTTCACGTCATGTTCGTTAAGGCCGAGCGAGCTTCGCCCTTCGTCAGTTTAACATTAACATTTTTATGAACCCCCTCCAGGAAAAACCATGGCTCCGCGCCTGTGTCTGTCTGTATAAACGCGGTCAGAGTATGCTTACGCCATTTGAATCCATGCATACAATGAGAAATATGGATATCACAATTGTCACAAGATATTTATATACTTAGGTGAACTCCACAATTTTTAGATATCCGAAACATTGCCCCCCAGTTCCAATCCTCACTGCCCAAGTCTATTGCCTAACCAATGTGATGATATTATCAGCAGGCCTAGGGTTGGCTGGATTTGAAAGAGCCCCCCCCCCCCACTCTCGTCAGCAAAAGTTCCACTCTGGACTCAATCGAAAATAAAACATGTCGGGATCAGGGGTGGATCTAGGACTTTTGTAGGGGTGGAGTCCGGGAAAGTAAAAAGGAACCATATTAAATGTTACTGTAATGACGATGCAACACGCACAACGACATTACATAGACATCCGACCGTTAGGGGCTACTCGACTATAGAAACGTTTTGAAAAGTTGAGAAGAATGTGTTGTAAGATTTCCACGAAGTTGAACAATGAAATCCATGATAATAATCGTAACATACACAACACCACGACCACAATCACAATACCATCGTATATTCATCATTTTGCACTTCTGTTTGTGTGCTAATTAACCTTAATTTAAAAATGGTCACTTAGGATTTCTTGGAGTAGACGTTTGTAGGGACCTTCCAATTTATGGAGGGGGGATACGGACCCCCTCGGACCTCTCTCAATCCGCCCGACCTGAGGATCACCGCCATAAATCTTTATCATCGACAAGGCTGATTTTATTTCTTTAATCTTTAGTATAGTGCATCTCTCTGGTTATATTACGGTTGTTTTTTGTGCGCAACTATATTCATATAACTCTGAATAGTTAAGTTACTACGGGGAATCACAAAACCTATCTTCAGAGCATGGACATTCAAACATTCTCTGGAGTAGTCAAAAGTGTTTCAAAAGTTTAGGACAAAATTAATTCATTCATATTTCATTTCATTCCGTCACTTATGCAACAATCCAACTTGATATAATCGAAAATATGAAATGAAGGAGACACGCGCCGTAGCCGTTGTCATGTAACTTTAATCAATATTTTGGTCAGATTAAACACGTGGAAATTTAGAATCTAATACTGCCTTCGGGTCACTTGCACAACACTTGCTCCAAAAACATAGCCATGCGCTCTCCTTATGTGCTTACTTCATCGGCCTTCAAGGTTTTGAGTTCTTTTCCATTGAATAAATTAGCTTGAACTTAAACTAGTCGAGTTCAAAGACAGTCTTTTTTTAAAAAATAGATGCACACTATAAACCTATGGCATGTGGTCTATAGAAAAGTCGTTATCTCCAGAAGGCGGACTCGACGAACGTAACCGGGTGTTTGGATTTCTCCGAATCACCAAATCGCCGGATTCAGTTGAAATTCAGTAGGATACATTGATTAATGCAATTTATTAACATTTTTACCGCTATAGTGAAACAAACTTGTTACTAAATGCGTTTAAAAGCACGTTGGGGAATTCATCGTTCACGGTTTAGAAATGTTATTCGTGTTACCTGTTAGGAATAATATTTCATACCCAATGTATAAATATAAGTGTGGCCATGCGACGGTCAATGACGGCACAAAACTGTATCAAATATAAAGTCCAACGGGGCCTGGCGCAGATCTAGTTTTAGAATAGGAATCATTCTTCTATCTAAATAGCAAATTTATATTTTGTATTTATTTATTTTAACCGGCTTCAAAACTAACATAAGCATTGTGTTACTGTGTTATCTATCAACGAACCGTACATTTGACTATATATATATGAATGATTTAAAGATAGATACTGATTTTTCCCGTATCGATATTTTGAATAGACGCAAACATTTGAACATACATGTAAGCTGTTCAAAACTGCATAACCGCAAATTTGGCTTTTTGGCTCATAATCAACTGTTTTATCTAGATCTATTTGGACCTTGAATTATATCCGTTTATGTTTATCTCATTTATCGTTAACATAAAAGGATGGTTTCTTATTATCTGGTGTTAAGTATAAACAAGGACTTCAAACTAGTTTTTCAAATGATATCTAAAGTCTATCATTTTCGGAGTGATGATTGGTCCTCATTTTTTAGAATAGCGTTCTGTGTCCGAGGCCAATCTCATTTATAAACTACAGTTAATGGCGGATTTGAAAAATGTTACTTGATTTTCAATCCGCTCAAAGGCCGAATCTATAGCGGGATTTCTCTTGTTGCTTAATGAACCATTTGAAACAATCTGTGTGTGATCTTACGATCCGGCTGGTTCGTCTTAAGAAACACGACTACTATTTCACAAACACAACTCTTCCTTTTCAACTCTATATTGGGTCTTTTAATTTTTCAACTAAAAGCTGTATTATATTAACAATGCGAATGAGCTTCTATCGAGTAAACGGTTCATTGCTAATATTACGGGTGGTCGCAGTATTTAGTAACAGGATATGACCTGATATTTACTGTACAACGTGTAACTTCTGATTTTCCCCACATCGCTGTGTCGAGGAAGATATAGATTGAACAAGTCAAGTAATCATTTTGAAATGAACAATATATTGTTTTTCGAATGTTACTGTAAGGAGACAAAGCGATGTTAGAATTTGCCAGTCGAAATTATAATGAAAGTAGTGCAGCAGACGGCTGTAGGTCACTGCAACCCTACTACTGACGCAGTGCGCTGTCTTCATGTACATTCAATCTTTATGTAGGGCATCACAAAAAACTGGTAATTTTTAGCAAATGTATACTTTGGTCGAATTGTATCCAAACTGTAAACAGAAATTCCAAAAATTAATCTAAAAAATTAACCTTTAAGATCGTTAATTTCAATGAGTTAAGCATGAATTCAAAATAATAGTCATTTGTGGCGAAACTTTTTTTTATCAAGTACCAGCATTTGTAGCGTTTATGAGGGTTTCTTTGATATAGATAAAATAGGAGTCAACAAGGAAGCGCGCAATAATTGTGAAATAGATATATGTAAACACAGTATTATGTATACACAGACCTCTAGCTGATGAATCATCCTGAACATTACAACTGCTGCTGAGACTATGTATCAAAAATCCCACAATAAAACGAGAAAGGTAAAGTCAGAAAAGTCTCTTATAAGTTATTAATTCATTCAAAACACTTGAATTTAACTCTAAACACCTTTTTGATAATATATTCGCAATATAATAACACGATGTTTGTGGGAGCAGCACATCGACCTATTGTAACCAATAGAAGCTTACTTTCGAAACAGTTAAAGATGAGTTGAGGATTTAGTTAAGGAAAACTTAAGGGAGTACTGCGGTTATAATCAAGAGTTCCCCCATTGGGCACAGATTACGGGGTTGCGCAACATCACGTGATTGTTATTATCCAATAACAAGCTGTGGACGTGCAACACTTACTGTGCGCATGCGTGTAAAACGGTGACATCTGATACTCTGAGGCTGTTGCAGCTCGTTGTTGACGCCTATAACTGAACGTTAAGAGACGGTCTACAGGAAGAGAATAAATGTAACTAGAGAGAGATAAAGAAAGAGACAGAACTAACAACTAACAACTAACAAATAACAACGTGAGTAATCGAATTAAACATTCTACTCCGTATTCACTGTGTAGATAAATCAAGAAGTATTTTGATAAAGTTTCCTGTTCTTGATGTGTAATAATTACGTGATATTCACCGTTAAAGTTAGGTTGCCCGCCTTTATTGAATGCCTGTCGAAATTGTCATATGGCGCGTAGATCCATAAAGTGTTACTCCAGATTTTTTTTATTGTGATTTTGCTGTTTTATTTTACTATCATCTATAAGTTTTGACAATCTGGGCGAATGATGTAATTTTGGTATAATTCTAAATCTGGAGACTGAATGTCAGTTGTATTCTCGGATCATCGCAAAGTAGTAACCGGAGACTTCATTTCTAGACTATTAATTTATTTTCTGTCAGATAACGCTTATTTGTCGTTGTAATTTACTTCTAATCGATGCCTTTTATATTTTCTGGTGTTGTTCAGAACGAAATTACGGTCAATCAATCCTAGTTGTGCCTGAAGAGAGGTCATATGCCTATCGAATCGGTAGTAATTAGAAAAGTGAAAACACTCATCACCAAGTAATTTGTTTTCCTTATAAATGGGAGATAGAAAAGCATTCTTAGCAACAATAAATAACAGAATAAAACCAGCAAAAAACAATTTGAAATAAAAAAGTTAGTTGATGTTACAAAAGAAATTGAACATAAAATATTGAAATTAGAAAAGATAAAAACTAAATATGGAGAGAAAGTATCAGCTAATTTAAGCTACTGTAATGTCGCGAGAATTTAAAGTGTTTTTACCCGATAAATGGGTTTCATTGAGTACGGAGGAATTGAAAGATTTAGTAGGATTTAAGATAATATATCATGGGAAAAATGAAGACGGTCATCATGATTTAGAAATTGTTGATTAAATAAGAAATAAAAATAATGAATATCTAGAATCCAAAATGACCTTAGTCGTTTTATAAACAACTACAATCATACAGTACATCTGTTACATGTTATTATAAGATAGTGCTTCATTTGAATATTGATCAATCAAACAGGTGTTGCACAACGTTGTTGTTATATAATAAGCATGCAGTACATACAACACACACAAGCCAGTTAGCCGGTATTGAATTACTGCGTTTTAATTAGTTGCTGAAAGCGAGGTTTATTTAAATTAGCTCGGCCGTGACGACAGAAGGATAGTCATCATTCTCTCGTGATTAAAAGGAATATTTCAATGTTTTTACGGTAAGTTTTAGCAAAATTGCCCTATCCTCGACCTACAGAGTTTTCAGGGGATAAGCATCCCATTATTGAAAGGCGCCACGGGACGCTTATCCCCCGTCATTTCTACTTACACCACCACCCCACGTACGTACAGACAATGCTAAGAATAAGAGACCTTGAAGTTCCGGTAATTGTTGTGACCTTTAAGGAAATCAATATTATTCGGTGGCCGCGAACAAATCTATTGCGCGCGATCACGATCTTCAGCAAGACGTGGAGTCATCCTCGCTAGACACGATAGTTAAAATATCGGAGTGTATCATGAATTGGTTGCCTTTGAAACGATTCCAGTTGCTTTAATGGGTGTCATTTGTTAATGTAAGTAAAGAATTACGTTTGTGGCCGTTAATGGTGTATGTTTGCTGCATGTTGACCCAATAAATGTAAAAATACGACTGAATTTGTTTACTTACTTCCGGGTTCGCTGAAACCCGGAAATATTTCCACTTCAAATTCTTAACTCAGACCGCGGCCTATATTGAAGTAATTCTGTTAAGATGTCAACCCATAATGAAAAAAAGATTCGTATCAATAGTTAACCGCATTCACCTTCAGGCCTAGCTCATCGATGGGCCTATTTCATGTATTGAAGTGCAAACTGTCAGATAATTTGACCCGTCCCAGGCTAGTAAATTCCCTCAGTTATTTGTTTTTTCGGGGCAGTCGAAGCAGGGATGGGTTGTGACCACAATGAATTGTAGTAAGAGTTGTAATATTGTCAGGTAGGCATAGAGAGTGGGCGATAATCTGATAATCTGTGGCAATCGACGCCGTGCGATTATAGTCAATCTAGGCCTAAAGCCTCCAGTACATTTCGTAAGCCCTATCATATTATATATTACAGGTTTTTTTAAGACAGCAAATGTTTTTCAAAGGGGACAGACAAAGCTATTCAAGTAAGTTTAATCGATCGCAATTCTCATAACAATACAAGCATGAAAGCCCTGCTCGCAAGTAGAACAATATCTGTAAATAATTTTTAGTGTATTATTTATTGAAAAATCTTGTTATTTCAGATTTACCGCCTCGTATCGGAGACGATATTTTTGAAAAAAATCCGCACTGGCATTTACGAACAATTGGACTACGCTTATTCGAATAAGTTGCATAAAGTGCCGAACTAGTTTCGTACGTTGGATATCGTGATTTGAACAATTCTCGAACATCTCTAGAGCAATACTAAGAATAAGCTTCGCGCACTCATCGTGACCTTTTAGGAAATCGATATTTTTTGGTATCGAAGAAGGGGTTGCGGTTAAAAGTGTTTCATTGCTTTCATCTGCCAACTGCTGTCACTTTTCGCTGATTTTCTCCTAGAGCCTGTTAGATTGATTGAAAGAACATTCAACTCATTAGATAAAAACTTAAGGTACAACCCAGTAATTATTGTAAATAAAATTTATATGGCGCAGCTTGCACGAGCGTACTTTAAAAACTGTTAATGCAACTAACATTTTGTAATATTACAATTTAAAACATAAAGGTATCAGCATTTTTTGCTTTTAATTAATTATATATAAGGTAATACATGTATTTAGTTTGACGCAATTTGTCTATTGTGAAACAATGATTTCAATAAATTCTATGTCTACCACTTGCTGAAAATGGAATAGTTTTAAATTTTTTAAATTTGTTTTAAATTTGTTGGTATGTTGCATGCAGAGGAAATTAAATGATTAATTAGGCAAAAGAAAAATTAACCAGTCTGTCATCAGATAGAAATTGTTAGTGATAATTCGATATTTCACCATGTCAAATGCTACCACTTTTGGAACACTATTTTGACTAACAATTGTCCTGTAACAAACTTCAATTTCACTCAAGGACAGACTCAAGTTAGTTTGAAAATGAACTTTGAAATAGTCAAGAAACTCACCTTTATAATACAGCTGTCAGAACCACACTTCTTTTACAAAAACGTTATCCTGAGACTCATTTCCTTTCACTTATTGTAAATAATTTATACACAGGGTACCCATAATATACGATATGTTAGAGGAATATTTCGATCCAGATACATTCTTTATGAATAAAATTACCATCCTGCTATAAATTTGATCCAAGAACCCCAAGTAACCTTTCTTGAATTAGATGGCTAAGAAAGACAAACACAGTCATATATAATTTTTGAAAGGTTTTTATTGAAACAACAATATGAATTGAAAATGATGGATGTATAAAAGAAAAAACAGTCAACATATGTAAAATTAGAGAATTGATCAACTTGAATTTTTATCAACTAGTCTTTAACAAACATTCAATGGAACATTGTCTAAATAAACTTCACAGAAATTAACAAAATTGATCGGTAAAATGACTGTCTGCTATAACGAGCAGTATTCCTTTTATTGCGAATTATATTTTTCACAAACTATTGTACACCGGAGTTTGTTAGAACAACAGTTCCATTGAATTTACAATCTTTCAAATACAATTGACTTGATTTTTTGGCATTATTTCACAAGGTTACCACCAATTGCGGAATTAAGAAATCATTGCCAATCTTTGCCATAAGTCATTTTTAATTATCAGAGCAACTTTCCAAAATCATAATCAGGGTAGAGTCATAATGTAATGAACAATAGAAAAAAATATCAACATCTAATACAAAATGCTGCAGAATGCAGACAAAGCGATGTTAGAATTTGCCAGTCGAAATTATAATGAAAGTAGTGCAGCAGACGGCTGTAGGTCACTGCAACCCTACTACTGACGCAGTGCGCTGTCTTCATGTACATTCAATCTTTATGTAGGGCATCACAAAAAACTGGTAATTTTTAGCAAATGTATACTTTGGTCGAATTGTATCCAAACTGTAAACAGAAATTCCAAAAATTAATCTAAAAAATTAACCTTTAAGATCGTTAATTTCAATGAGTTAAGCATGAATTCAAAATAATAGTCATTTGTGGCGAAACTTTTTTTTATCAAGTACCAGCATTTGTAGCGTTTATGAGGGTTTCTTTGATATAGATAAAATAGGAGTCAACAAGGAAGCGCGCAATAATTGTGAAATAGATATATGTAAACACAGTATTATGTATACACAGACCTCTAGCTGATGAATCATCCTGAACATTACAACTGCTGCTGAGACTATGTATCAAAAATCCCACAATAAAACGAGAAAGGTAAAGTCAGAAAAGTCTCTTATAAGTTATTAATTCATTCAAAACACTTGAATTTAACTCTAAACACCTTTTTGATAATATATTCGCAATATAATAACACGATGTTTGTGGGAGCAGCACATCGACCTATTGTAACCAATAGAAGCTTACTTTCGAAACAGTTAAAGATGAGTTGAGGATTTAGTTAAGGAAAACTTAAGGGAGTACTGCGGTTATAATCAAGAGTTCCCCCATTGGGCACAGATTACGGGGTTGCGCAACATCACGTGATTGTTATTATCCAATAACAAGCTGTGGACGTGCAACACTTACTGTGCGCATGCGTGTAAAACGGTGACATCTGATACTCTGAGGCTGTTGCAGCTCGTTGTTGACGCCTATAACTGAACGTTAAGAGACGGTCTACAGGAAGAGAATAAATGTAACTAGAGAGAGATAAAGAAAGAGACAGAACTAACAACTAACAACTAACAAATAACAACGTGAGTAATCGAATTAAACATTCTACTCCGTATTCACTGTGTAGATAAATCAAGAAGTATTTTGATAAAGTTTCCTGTTCTTGATGTGTAATAATTACGTGATATTCACCGTTAAAGTTAGGTTGCCCGCCTTTATTGAATGCCTGTCGAAATTGTCATATGGCGCGTAGATCCATAAAGTGTTACTCCAGATTTTTTTTATTGTGATTTTGCTGTTTTATTTTACTATCATCTATAAGTTTTGACAATCTGGGCGAATGATGTAATTTTGGTATAATTCTAAATCTAGAGACTGAATGTCAGTTGTATTCTCGGATCATCGCAAAGTAGTAACCGGAGACTTCATTTCTAGACTATTAATTTATTTTCTGTCAGATAACGCTTATTTGTCGTTGTAATTTACTTCTAATCGATGCCTTTTATATTTTCTGGTGTTGTTCAGAACGAAATTACGGTCAATCAATCCTAGTTGTGCCTGAAGAGAGGTCATATGCCTATCGAATCGGTAGTAATTAGAAAAGTGAAAACACTCATCACCAAGTAATTTGTTTTCCTTATAAATGGGAGATAGAAAAGCATTCTTAGCAACAATAAATAACAGAATAAAACCAGCAAAAAACAATTTGAAATAAAAAAGTTAGTTGATGTTACAAAAGAAATTGAACATAAAATATTGAAATTAGAAAAGATAAAAACTAAATATGGAGAGAAAGTATCAGCTAATTTAAGCTACTGTAATGTCGCGAGAATTTAAAGTGTTTTTACCCGATAAATGGGTTTCATTGAGTACGGAGGAATTGAAAGATTTAGTAGGATTTAAGATAATATATCATGGGAAAAATGAAGACGGTCATCATGATTTAGAAATTGTTGATTAAATAAGAAATAAAAATAATGAATATCTAGAATCCAAAATGACCTTAGTCGTTTTATAAACAACTACAATCATACAGTACATCTGTTACATGTTATTATAAGATAGTGCTTCATTTGAATATTGATCAATCAAACAGGTGTTGCACAACGTTGTTGTTATATAATAAGCATGCAGTACATACAACACACACAAGCCAGTTAGCCGGTATTGAATTACTGCGTTTTAATTAGTTGCTGAAAGCGAGGTTTATTTAAATTAGCTCGGCCGTGACGACAGAAGGATAGTCATCATTCTCTCGTGATTAAAAGGAATATTTCAATGTTTTTACGGTAAGTTTTAGCAAAATTGCCCTATCCTCGACCTACAGAGTTTTCAGGGGATAAGCATCCCATTATTGAAAGGCGCCACGGGACGCTTATCCCCCGTCATTTCTACTTACACCACCACCCCACGTACGTACAGACAATGCTAAGAATAAGAGACCTTGAAGTTCCGGTAATTGTTGTGACCTTTAAGGAAATCAATATTATTCGGTGGCCGCGAACAAATCTATTGCGCGCGATCACGATCTTCAGCAAGACGTGGAGTCATCCTCGCTAGACACGATAGTTAAAATATCGGAGTGTATCATGAATTGGTTGCCTTTGAAACGATTCCAGTTGCTTTAATGGGTGTCATTTGTTAATGTAAGTAAAGAATTACGTTTGTGGCCGTTAATGGTGTATGTTTGCTGCATGTTGACCCAATAAATGTAAAAATACGACTGAATTTGTTTACTTACTTCCGGGTTCGCTGAAACCCGGAAATATTTCCACTTCAAATTCTTAACTCAGACCGCGGCCTATATTGAAGTAATTCTGTTAAGATGTCAACCCATAATGAAAAAAAGATTCGTATCAATAGTTAACCGCATTCACCTTCAGGCCTAGCTCATCGATGGGCCTATTTCATGTATTGAAGTGCAAACTGTCAGATAATTTGACCCGTCCCAGGCTAGTAAATTCCCTCAGTTATTTGTTTTTTCGGGGCAGTCGAAGCAGGGATGGGTTGTGACCACAATGAATTGTAGTAAGAGTTGTAATATTGTCAGGTAGGCATAGAGAGTGGGCGATAATCTGATAATCTGTGGCAATCGACGCCGTGCGATTATAGTCAATCTAGGCCTAAAGCCTCCAGTACATTTCGTAAGCCCTATCATATTATATATTACAGGTTTTTTTAAGACAGCAAATGTTTTTCAAAGGGGACAGACAAAGCTATTCAAGTAAGTTTAATCGATCGCAATTCTCATAACAATACAAGCATGAAAGCCCTGCTCGCAAGTAGAACAATATCTGTAAATAATTTTTATGACTTTTTAGTGTATTATTTATTGAAAAATCTTGTTATTTCAGATTTACCGCCTCGTATCGGAGACGATATTTTTGAAAAAAATCCGCACTGGCATTTACGAACAATTGGACTACGCTTATTCGAATAAGTTGCATAAAGTGCCGAACTAGTTTCGTACGTTGGATATCGTGATTTGAACAATTCACGAACATCTCTAGAGCAATACTAAGAATAAGCTTCGCGCACTCATCGTGACCTTTTAGGAAATCGATATTTTTTGGTATCGAAGAAGGGGTTGCGGTTAAAAGTGTTTCATTGCTTTCATCTGCCAACTGCTGTCACTTTTCGCTGATTTTCTCCTAGAGCCTGTTAGATTGATTGAAAGAACATTCAACTCATTAGATAAAAACTTAAGGTAAAACCCAGTAATTATTGTAAATAAAATTTATATGGCGCAGCTTGCACGAGCGTACTTTAAAAACTGTTAATGCAACTAACATTTTGTAATATTACAATTCAAAACATAAAGGTATCAGCATTTTTTGCTTTTAATTAATTATATATAAGGTAATACATGTATTTAGTTTGACGCAATTTGTCTATTGTGAAACAATGATTTCAATAAATTCTATGTCTACCACTTGCTGAAAATGGAATAGTTTTAAATTTGTTGGTATGTTGCATGCAGAGGAAATTAAATGATTAATTAGGCAAAAGAAAAATTAACCAGTCTGTCATCAGATAGAAATTGTTAGTGATAATTCGATATTTCACCATGTCAAATGCTACCACTTTTGGAACACTATTTTGACTAACAATTGTCCTGTAACAAACTTCAATTTCACTCAAGGACAGACTCAAGTTAGTTTGAAAATGAACTTTGAAATAGTCAAGAAACTCACCTTTATAATACAGCTGTCAGAACCACACTTCTTTTACAAAAACTTTATCCTGAGACTCATTTCCTTTCACTTATTGTAAATAATTTATACACAGGGTACCCATAATATACGATATGTTAGAGGAATATTTCGATCCAGATACATTCTTTATGAATAAAATTACCATCCTGCTATAAATTTGATCCAAGAACCCCAAGTAACCTTTCTTGAATTAGATGGCTAAGAAAGACAAACACAGTCATATATAATTTTTGAAAGGTTTTTATTGAAACAACAATATGAATTGAAAATGATGGATGTATAAAAGAAAAAACAGTCAACATATGTAAAATTAGAGAATTGATCAACTTGAATTTTTATCAACTAGTCTTTAACAAACATTCAATGGAACATTGTCTAAATAAACTTCACAGAAATTAACAAAATTGATCGGTAAAATGACTGTCTGCTATAACGAGCAGTATTCCTTTTATTGCGAATTATATTTTTCACAAACTATTGTACACCGGAGTTTGTTAGAACAACAGTTCCATTGAATTTACAATCTTTCAAATACAATTGACTTGATTTTTTGGCATTATTTCACAAGGTTACCACCAATTGCGGAATTAAGAAATCATTGCCAATCTTTGCCATAAGTCATTTTTAATTATCAGAGCAACTTTCCAAAATCATAATCAGGGTAGAGTCATAATGTAATGAACAATAGAAAAAAATATCAACATCTAATACAAAATGCTGCAGAATCACTTACTATGAAGCTTAGCCATTTTTTCTTTAAATGATATTTTTTTCCTCGCTGTACCATAGTAGATCTTTCTTGCAGAACCCAACATGCTGGTAACCTTCCCAGCTACCCTGCCCCAGGGCTCGCGGTCTACTGCTTTCTGACCTACAAAAATCAATTACACAATATATCAATGTATGTTCTAACTATAGGCCTAAAAATTTCTTTAAATCCATTGACTTACCCCTGTGTTCAACAATTACTGAATCCCTTCAATGATTAAGACTAGGTTTGACGATTACAACTTCGTTCAACGATTACGACTCGTTTAACGACTACGACTCTGTTCATCGATTACGACTCCGTTCAGCAACTACGCTTCCGTTAAACGATTACGACTCCATTCAGCGACTACGACTCCGTTCAACAATTACGACTCCGTTCAGCGACTACGATTCTGTTCAACGATTACGCTTCCATTCAGCGACTACGACTCCATTTAACGATTGCGACTCCGTTAAACGATTACGACTCCATTCAGCGACTACGACTCCGTTCAACGATTACGCTTCCATTCAGCGACTACGACTCCATTTAACGATTGCGACTCCGTTAAACGATTACGACTCCATTCAGCGACTACGACTCCGTTCAACGATTACGCTTCCATTCAGCGACTACGACTCCATTTAACGATTGCGACTCCGTTAAACGATTACGACTCCATTCAGCGACTACGACTCCGTTCAACGATTACTGAATCCCTTCATCGATTACGACTCTGCTCAATCCTTTATGACGAACCCGACTATGTTGAAAAACAAATCTATTCCGACTATGACAAATACATCTACAATTACAAAAAAAGTACCAATAGTTATTACCATTTGGAGGCCCGAGAGACCTCAAATGCAAAGGACCTAGGCCTATACATTAATCAAACTACATGTATTTGATTCGGTAATTTTACAAGGTCGAAAAGCCGTAAAAGGCTTATACTATATGAAATAGACAGACTTGATAAGCGCCAAGGAACGAGAAACTATAGTAGACGATAGAGGCCTATCACTCGCCCACCTAGACTGCAACAATTTCTAGTTTAGGCCTATATAAGTGTCATTTTTGCTGTCTATGAGAATGGGTTGTTTTGAAGTTGAAGACATATCACTATTAACACATAAAAGCTCCTGCGTTAAACATAACTCTGTCGAATAAAATTTAATTTTGCTTGATTTTGAAAACCATCTTAATTTTCACTTCTTTTTTAACAAGGACACAATTTCACTTGAATAGAATGAAATCTAATTGATTTCAATCAACTGTTTAAAAAACTTAACAGTAGAAATAAGCAGTTTAGTGACTATGTGCAATGTAAAAAGACGAAACGTAATACGATTATTATGGGCGCCAAAAAAATTTTTAATAATTGTGCAAATTTACAGACGAGTGTCACTTTTTTTACATTATACAATGACAGAGACCCATAAAAGTACATAGTTATAGAAACTACATACTAATATATAGTTCGTCACATTTTTTTTTTTTTAAGTTAGGCCTGTTGTATGGATAGAAATCGCACATTTGTAGCGGAAAATGTCGAAAATTTTATTTCCGGGTTACGAAATTCAGGATTGACAAAAAACGAGAATGTTAATAGAAATTCCGAAAATTCTACGAACTAGTGGCGGATGTTTACTAAAAATCTAATCATATTAGGTTCGAATCCCACATTTACTGACGATGTATTCGGAGCACTCCCGAGTCACTCCAAGTCTATATCTCACAGCATTAGCACAAAATGGCGCGAAGCTCAGTGCGCGATATCGATTAATACGATCAATAATTAAAGTTGGCGAGATTCGTATTGTCTGTACGTACCCAAGTTGGCGAGATTCGTATTGTCTGTACGTACCCCGTCTGTACAAATCCAACTGTAAAATATAAATATTTATCAAATATTCTACTATCAGAAGGAGTAGAAATAAAAATATTTTCACCATTTTTACTAACATTTTTATTACTTATTTTCTCTTTTACAGCTTTTTTATATTCTTGTGATTTAATTCCTAATTGTCGAGACCATTCAATTTGTTTCTGAGTTCTCGGTTTTTTCTTCACAGTTAATTCCTTCACTTCTTTCACCTCGCTCATTTATTATAGAAATATTTTTACTTTCAATATTTGAAAATGTTATAACCCCCGTTGATAATAATAACATAAATCCACCTAATTGAAATGATAAATATCCAATCCATTTATTTAATTCAGTCATAACTAAATAATCATTTTTTAAATCGGAATATAATCTATTTTCATTTTCAATTGGTAGTATATAATTACATAATTTACTATAACCTTTTACTACATTTTCTGATATCGCATCATTAATTCTAGCTGTTCTCGCGGCTTCATAAATCTTAAATAATCTAATAATTTCATCTGATTTCATTGTATCTAATTCATTATAAGTTAAATTTCTACCGACAAAATTTTTACATTTTCCAGATGCTATTAATATTTCTAATTGATGTTTACAATAAAGATAATATTCATAATTATTATTTGTTGTAACATTATTTAAAGCACCATCATCTGGAGTTAATTTTGTTTCTGTTATTCCTAAATCATCTAAAGTTTTTTCAATTGGAACATCACCATTTTTAGATTTTATTTTCTTTTCACCTACCATTTATATAACAAAAAAAATTAGTTGTGATGTTGCAACTAGAATATAACTAGAATGTAACTAGAATTCAACTAGATTAACAAGCTAGTTGAAATATTGTTGTTTTTGTTTATTTCTAGTTACATTCTAGTTGATTTTTGTTTCAACTACTAACAACTAGAATTCAACTAGAATGTAACTAGAATTAAACTAGATTAACAAGCTAGTTAAAATATTGTTAAATCTATTTGATTTTTGTTACAACTACCAATAACTAGAATTCAACTATATTAACAAACTAATTGAATTTAAATAAATTCATATTTAAATGGGTGTTGTAATCTAAATAGTAATTTTGATCTTTTAATATTTTTCAACTTATCCATATATTCATCATGTAAATCATGTGGAATAATATCATTTTCCTCAAGTGCATTTTTCATCGATTTTCTATCTTTATTGTAGAATAAAACTAGAAATCTAATGTTTTCTCTAAAGTCTTTAACAATTGAATTATATTTTTGATTTAAAACCCAAGTTGTTATCCCAAAATGTCTACCAGAGAAAGCTAAATAACATAACTCACTTTCTCTAATTTTAGAATCATGTAGATTAGCACAATCATCGATAATAAATAATGTATTAGATCCTTTATAAATATCTAATGCAATTTTTATACAATTATCTAAATTTTCTTTTACTGTTTTAGGATCTAATATAATAAATTTATTATTTCTAGTAATGTTTCTATCATAAGTTTGATTAAATTCATATGTTGGACAAAATAATACTATATTATCAAAATAGTTTTCATAAACAGTTTCTAATAAATTTAATATAAAATAAGTTTTTCCACAATTTGTTACACCAGAAATTAACATATTATGAGGCTCCAATATAAATAATTCCTTATTCATTTATATATTTTTAATTTTACTTGATAATATCCATTCATTGAATTTATCTGGCCATCCAACCCATTTTACTAAAGAATATTTTTTTCTTTTAATAGTTTTTGTTTTTAGTACTTTTTCAATTTTATATTCTTGTTCTAGATTTTCAGTAGTTAAACTTATTTCTTCTTCGTAAAAGTAGCCATCAACTTCTTCACCATCTAAATCTTCTAATTTATAGACATATGGTTTTGTTGTTATTACCTTTTTTATTTTATATATTTCTCTAGTAAAATTTCGATCGTATCCTTTATCAAATATCTTTTTATACTTAGAAATTCTAACATTTTGACCAACTTTAAATTTAGGTTCACCAAAATCATCAACAAGAAATGCTCCATATAAATTATTCCAAACAATTTCAGCATTTTCAGGTTTTCTAGCATCAATAGGTTTCATTCCAATAGAAGAATGATAAGAATTATTATAACCATTTATCAATTTTGGTAAAATATCAATCCATTTATAAGTATTATTTGCTGTGAAATATTTTGACATTCTTGTTCTCAATGTTCTATTAAATCGTTCAACAACTGCTGCTTTTTTATCCGATTTTGTCGAAAAATATTTAATATTATGAAAATCTAAAAGTCCATGAACTAATGAATTATCAAATTCTTTTCCATCATCAAATTGAATTTTTTCTGGTTTTAGTTTACCACCTGAAAGAAATTTTCTTAAAACATGTGATGTTTGTGCAGCATCTTTTCTATAAAGTGGGAAGCTCCATACATAACGACTAAAAATATCAATTATATTCAATATCCACCAATAATCATTATTATCTTTTTTAAGATTTTTCATATCAATTAAATCTCCTTGCCACTGTTGATCTACATAACTTACCATAGTTTTACGAGTTTTATATTTTCTAACAATTTTTTTATGTGTTGTATACGTTGGTTGTTCTAACATAAATTCATTTATATCTTTATATTTAACTAAATTTTGTGGGATTATCTTATCTAAGTTATCTTGTTTTACTTTACGCCATATATTTTTAGTAGAAGAATAAGCAATCGAACTCTCAGGGTTGTAATATAAATTTCTTAAATATTGTTCTTTAGTATAAGAAGTTTTTTTACCACCCATTTATATATCCTTAATTTTAACTTTATATTTCTAATATTGAATACTATCTAATTGTGGATTTACAATATTTAATTGCGCGTCAGATATAATATAAATGTGCATTTTGAAATTTAAGCTTCCTTTTTTCTTTTTCATGAATAATTGTATTCCATCTTTAGTGTTCTGTAGTTTTTTCCCAGAACCATGTAATGAATTATCCTCTGTTGTTCTAAAATCTAACCATAATGCATATTTATTACCGGTATAATAATCAATTTGATTAATATTACAATTTTCAAATGATTTTACTTTTTCATTCATAAAATGTTTTCTAATTTCTGGCCATTGATCAATCATTCTCATTCCTTGACAAAATATTTTATTCGCTATTCCTTCGATAGTTATCTCTACTTTTGTTATTTCAGGATTATAATAATTATCAACATTTATTGCACCATTAGTATACGTTCCAATGGTAAAAAATGTTAATATACCTTTAATAGATCTTCTAGGAAAGTTAATATTCTCATTAATTATTTCATCATTTGCATTAATAGTTACAGTTTTAAATTTATCAATATAATCATATAATAATGAAAATCCTTGATTGTATTGAGTTTGAATTGTGCTAGCAATATTTTCATTAGTTACTGTGTTATATTCTAAACATATATTCGATAATTTGTAACCCATATCTTTAACAACGCTAGATAATACAATTTCATTTACAGGAGCAAATGTTATCTCAAATATAATATCTTCTTGAATTGCGTATTTATATAAAGGTGCATTATTATTTATCAATTCAAAATCTAACGGAATTTTATATTTGCTTCCATAAATCTTTTTAATCAAATTATCTACGTCATTAGCTACTACTGCATTATTGGCTTCAGATCTTAATTTATTTTGGTTTACCGATTGAATGCCTTGGAATATCATATTATTTCTATTTTCTTTAGTTAACCATAAATCTTTATAATGCATAAATAAATTATAATCATCTAATGAGAAAACTGTTTCTGGGCCAATCTTTATTGTTAACTTTTTAATCAAATATCTTCCAACATTATCAACAACATAATTGTTATTATGGCCAGTTACTTTTATATCAGCTGATAAATAAATACTGTTTGGAACATAAAAAGTATTTTGTGTTAATCTAGGAATTCTAACATATAAAGTTTCATCGGGATTAATATTTGAAGGGTTATGAGTAATTATATGATGTGATCTTTCTGCTTTAATAGCATTAGATATTCTAGAAATCTTAGAAGGACTTATATAACTCCCACTCATTTATTTAACAAAAAAATTAATTATTTATTTTTTGACATCATGTTTACTAAACCAAAAATAATAGCACTTACAACTGTAATTAAAAATAATATAATATGTTCAGCAGCAAAGTTAAGAATATTCCCAGCAGATTTCAATATAAAACCAACAATTGATGCAATAACTCCTGGCAATGCTGCAGCAGATTTTTTAGATAGTTCCCATAAATATTTTGCTAATTTCTTTAAACCATCTTTAACTTTATGTTTTATAGAATTATTATCATTCGGGGGTTTATCCGGTTTATTGGGAGTAGGAGTAGATTTCAAAGCATTTGATATTGCTAAACCAATTGTTGTAAATAACATAGTTACAGCTGTTAGAATTGAAAGAATTGTTATTCCTTCTAATTTAAATAATAATCTTATTCTGTCTTTCAATGATATTTCAGAATTTGGTTTAATCAACAAATCTTTAAAAATAACTTTTAATCTATTAATATTATAATCATATGATTTTAATAATGTATCTCTTTCTTCTTTTTGTAATTCTTTGTTATATTTTAAATCATCTATTTCTTTTTCTAAACGTAATTCTTTTTGTTTATATTCTATTTCATCAATTACTTGATGATCTAAATCAGACTTTAATTGTTCTATTTCTTTATTTTTATCAGTTAATTCTTTTTCTAAAGTTCTAATTTTAAAATCTCTTATACTTTTATCATGCGCAATTTTATTAGATGCAAGTCTTATACTAATAATTTCTCTAATTGCTTTATCAGAAAATATATCTAAATCTTCTAATTCTTGATCTGTTGCATCAAGTAATCCCTTCGGTAAAAGTTTTTCAGTTTGAACTTCTCTTGAATTAGGTCTACTAGTTTTGGAAGTTTTATCTTCTTTAGGAATTGTTTCTGGTTCTAAATTTTCATTAATTATCTTCAAAAAATCATTATTTCTTCGATTAAATTCTCTTCTATTTTGATTTATCTCTTCTTCTGTAACATCAGTTATAACATCATTGTTGATTTTCTTAATTCTAGATTGTTCTAATTTAATAAAGGTTGATTTTGTTATTATTTTATCAAGACTTTTATTAGAAGAAATCTTAAAATAATAGTCATCTTTCAAATGCCAATAATAATCACCATTTAAATATTTCAAATCTTTTACTTAATAATTCACACCTTTATTTGTTATATTGAATCCAGATTTTTCTAATATTGGTTTGAATTTATCTGTTAATTCGTCATATTCTAGTTCTTTTTTCATTAAATCTGGATTTTCATTTTCAATGTCCAATCTTGAACGTGCTTTATTAACATATTCATTAGTATCAGGTCTTGCTAAATTAGAATTATATGCTGTTTCATTTTCGTTACTGAAACTTGTTTCATCAAAATCAGGTGGTTGTTCATCAGTTATGTCAGGTTCA
This sequence comes from Tubulanus polymorphus, assembly GCF_964204645.1. Classification (NCBI taxonomy): domain Eukaryota; kingdom Metazoa; phylum Nemertea; class Palaeonemertea; order Tubulaniformes; family Tubulanidae; genus Tubulanus; species Tubulanus polymorphus. Next base: position 3,922,693 of record NC_134033.1, on the reverse strand, counting down.
TCAAAATTATCCATTCCAATATCTTCTCCACCTTCTACATCCATTTATATAATAAAAAATTAAAATTTAAAATATAATATTCCTCCGATTACAATTCCTATACAAGTTATAGCTAATTTAGTATTTTCATGGGATTTATTATCATCATTTTGTTTAATTATATCATGTTGAATTTTATCAGTTCTATTATTTTCTGATGTATTGTAATCTTTTATTTTGGAATCATTATCCAATTTAATATTCTTAGTTTTAGTTTCTGTTGATTGAATATGTTTTTTATTTTTTTCACCTTCCATTAATTTTGGAGCAGTAATAATCTTTTTATTTATATCATTTAATCCAAATGAATTATTTATTGTTGCAGTTTTAATTAGATTATTATAACCAATTATATTTCCCATCTTCAATACTAAATCATTAGAAATAATTGATAGATTAGGGCCTATACAATAATTAAGTCTTACATGAGATTTATCTAAATAATTTTGATATCTTATAATGTTTTCTGGAATCGATCTATTTTTATCATTATGAATTGAATCTTCAAATAAAACTTTAAACTGTTTCTGCGCATCGAATGAAGTGTTATCATTTCCAATTATTTGGGATCTTGTTTCAACTTGAGCGCCTAAAATACATATCAAATAAATTCTAATAGATTGATTTATTCTTTGTATACCTGATTTTGTAAAACCTTCACCATTTTCTAAAATGAAATTAACCCAACCATTATTATTATCAATTTTATAATTATGATAAGCTCCAATTCTATGCATATAATCAATTCTTTTTATTTCATACTGTTCACCAACACCTTGCAATTTACCATGCGCTCTGAAATCGGAATTAATATTTATATTAAATTCATTACATATTTTATAAAACTTGGATATATTAATATTATTATCCAATTCTTTAAAATATTTAGACCCGGGTAAAGGACATTCTAATTCATTTAATATTATTCTGATTTGAAAATATGTGTGAAATCTAAATATTTTGTGAATTAATTTCAAATCAGAATACTTCAAATTTTTATCTAAGTTGTTTAAATTATCATTCCAACTTATTCCACATCCTGTTGTTGCACAATAAACAGAAAAATTTAATTGATTCTGCCAATATTTCATATTAGATTTTACTTAATATATATGATATTCATCTCGAGTAAAAGTAACTTCATATGTATTAAATATATTTTCCATTTTGGAAATAAAAAACTGTGATTCATTAACATAAATTTCTAAATTAGTTAATGAATTTAAAACTACATTTTTATATGTAATATTTTTCTTAAAATCTATTGCTGGAATATTATATTTAATTGATTTATTATATTGGAAAGCTTTTGGAAACCCCATTTATATAATTAAAAAATTAATAATTTATTAATTCTTTTAATAATTTATCTTGTTCTTCAACTGGTATATGGCCATTTAAACTTATTATATAATCTAGTGTGTTCTTTAATTTATTAATTTCTTTTATATTTATTACTTTTTTATATTTAATTTTGAACTTATACCAGTTAAAACACTTGAACTTAATCCTAATACACCAATTGATATAGCTAAAGGTGTTAATGGGCTGAATATTGCTAAAAATGTTATTACAGAACTAATTGTAACCGAACCACTTATAATCAAATAATATATAATTTTACTTTTTAAATATTTTTTCTTTTTAACTTTTAAGTCACTTTCAAATTCTAATATTTGTTTTTCTAAATATGTTTTTAATTTAGTTTTATTTATATCATGAGGAATAATATCAATACTATCAACTTTATCTTCCATTTATTTAGAAAAAAATTACTTATTAGTAAACTTATAAGCAACAAATATAACAATAACTGTTCCATCTAAAATCCATATTATTTCATATTTCTGTTGTTCTTTACTTGGGGTATAAGAATCTGATAATTTAGGTTTGTATAGATGTAATTTTTCTTTATTTGTTACTGCGTTATATAAACTCATTGCATCATCAACTGATTGAAAATCTCTATGTGAAATCTTCTGATCATATAATTCTTTATTGATGTAATCCATATAGTTTTGTCGTTTTTCTCTATATTCTTCTGCAGCTTTATTGTATTTCTCTAACGCTAAGTTATGTCTTCTTTGTTCTCCTAATGAACTATTTTTATCAATATGTTTAAATAAATAACCACCACCAGTAAATGCTAAAGCGTTAACAATTGCCGATCCTATAATAATTATAATTGCAGAAGCCATTTATTTAGCAAAAAAATTATGCATTTATATGGGAGGAATATATTTTTGTTTTTCCAAATAATCAATAGTTAAATTAGATAAAGTAACTGCTAATGTTAACTTTAAAATATCATTGATATCAAATCTATCAACATTAACACTTCCCATTTTGAATACTTTTTTTAATACCATTGAATAACCAACAGTTCCAACTGATAGTAATGCGCCATTATATAATCCAGTTATTATCCACTTATTATCACTCATTTATTCATCAAAAAAATTACTATCTTCAAAATATTTAGTTAACTTATTTATGATTAATTCAACATTTATTTCATTACTAGTTTTATGATTATCATACATTTTGGATAATATGTTTTTAATATCATCGATTATAAAATCTTCATCTAATTCATAAAATCTTAAAGACTCGGTAATCTTTTCTACATTAAACGTTTCTTTATCTATTGTTGTTTCATACTCAAATGTTGTTTCATTAGAAAATGCAGTATTTTTGATATGTGTAATTACATCATTAATGTTAAATTTCATTTCTTTCTCACGTTTAAAATCAAATCCAAAACATATACTCGGTCCAACAGTTATATTCATTTATATAGGTGAAAAATTACTCTTTACATCTTATAACTAATTCATAAATTACAGGAAAGTTATTCAAATCAATTAAATAACCATTATGATTTCTTATTTCTAATTTAAAATTATTGAAATGTGGAATACAAGGTTTGAAATCACATTCAGTTAAATTATAATTTATTTGAGTTCCAAATTGTTTGACATTTTTTAATGGTAAAATATTTAATAAACCAGAATTACATGTTGTATCTTTAGTTGCTTCAAATGTTTTTGTAGGATTGATTAAATTACAATAAATATAAAAATGTGTAAAAGTCATTAAATTTGTATAAGTTTCGATACTTGAATAATCTCTATCTGGGAGAATTCCAAACAGTTTAGCTAAAGGTTTTCTTACCAGAAATCTATGTTGTTCATTAGTTAACTTTATTCTTATTTTATTCGAACTATCGAGCTCTTCTATTAATTTCTTGCGCTAATGTTTCTAAATTATATAATCCTGGTTTTAGATAAAGATGAAACCATTTATTCAAATTTCTAACATAAATTTTAAAAGCTAAATGATCAAGACTTTTATTCGATATATTATGAAAAGAATTACATAAACTTATATTAACTAATTTTAAATCTACACAATTCTTAAATTCTCTATCTAATTGTACTAGTAAATTATGTGATTTATAATTTGTAAGTTTTCTAGAATCAACAAATATTCTGTATTCTTTTAATTCTACCATTATTTATAACATAAAAAAATTACCGCTCATCACTAAAAATTAATTTTAATAAAATTTTTCCTTAATAAATGCATGAGAAGATAGCATGTGAAATTTGTGGTGAACTTATCAGAAAAAGTAATATGGCTCGACATATGAAAAAACATGAAGAAAATTATAAACCCCCCAAACTAAACTGCCCAAATTGTAATAAATTATTCTCAAGAAATTATGTTAAAAAACATTCAGAGAAGTGTAGAATTAATGGTGCAATGGCTAATGTTGATAATAATTCTGTTGAAGTTGAACCTGAAATTATTTGGAAAAGACCTTTCTTATTCTATGATAAGAATAATATAAAAGGTCATATTTGTGAGCCTTGTCAAATAAAATATAACCCCGAAAATATAGAAGATTGGGAGAATCATCAATTTCGTAAAGTACATACAGATAAAATTTCTAATAAATTTGAAACTGAATTCAATGAAAGAAAAAATAATATATTAGAAAAAATAAAATATGAAAAAACGTTACCAGATAATGAAGAAACAGTTGAAAAGTTAGAAAAACAATATAATGAATTAACAATAAAAACATATTATTGTAAATATTGTAAATTGATTATTACATCAAGTAATTCAAATCTACATAATAGAACAATAAAACATAAAGAAAACGTAAGAAAATACCAAGAGCTTAATGAAGATCTATTACCAATAATTTATAAACAAAAATGCCCACAATGTTATTATACGACCTTAAGACAAGAAGGTCCTGTGTTATTTTGTGTTGATTGTGGATGGCAAAGGAATTTATGGGGTGAAGAAAAAACTAGAGATTTTCTCATAGATCCAAAATTAAATTATCTAGATGAAATTTTTAAAACATTTTATATAGAAGATCATACACCAGAATATATGCAATGGCTTGAAAAAATGAAAATAATAGAAAATGAGAATGGTGAAATAACTAAAAGAGATATTATAAAAACAATTATTCCACCAACATTTAACACAAAACAAAAGAAAATGTATTTATATTTATTATTTAACGATTATTATGAAAAACCTAAATTAACAGAAGAAGATATAGAAAATATAAAAAAAATATTCAAACAAATATTAATGTATCATTTAGAAAATAGAATAACAGATTCAATAAATTATGAATTCTTTTTAAATAAGATTGTAAATTATTTAAACATAGATATTATAATTACATTTGATGAATTAAAAAACAAAAGAAACAAAGAGAGCGAGATGAAATGTGGAACAAGATAGAACTTTATTTAAATGAAAAAAATGGAATAGAAGAAGAACCTAAACAATTAAATGAAAATGAAGAAGACAATAGTGATTTCGAGTTTGATGATATTGATTTTATGTTTTAATAGCCATAAGGTAATGTTTTTATACCATCATCTAAAATATGCCTTTTATCATCAAATGGATTTAAACTAGTTTTTTCAACTTCATTAATGTACATCTCGTGATCTTCTGATCTTAAACAATTCATTTTATGTTTCATTACAATTGAGTTATATAAACACTTTATATAATCTTGAAATTCTATATGTTTATCAACCACATGTTTTGTTATTCCTTTTAACTTTTTAGCTTCATGATCTTTTGTTCTGTAACTATACATTTTACTTCTTATCCCAACAAATTCAATCATTTCATCACCTCCTAATTCATCTTTAAACTTACCAGGAATCTTTTTATTATCATTGCTAAATAGTTCATGATCTTTGGGATAATTGCTAAAATCAAAATAATGTTTTAATGTTTTTAAGTCTTTTGTTATATCATTTGTCTTGATTTTTAGTATGTAACTGTCGGTATTGAAGCAAATTAATGGAAATCCACAGTTAAATGTACCATCTTCAGTTGATAAATCATAAACATAATCTGATGGGTTATATATTTCAAATAAATCTTTAACTTCTTCAGTTAAATCTTTTTCTGTGTGGCTTAGATTAAAGCAATTTGGTTTAGATTTAATCAATCCAATATTCATATTGAAGCCTAATGAATTACATAATATATTTAACCCTGATATAGGAACTTTTCCTTTCTGTGCAAAGGTTATCTTTTTATCCTTTGTAAATTTTTTAGCTCCATCTGCTGTATAGAATCCAATGAAGAACCATTTTCTTAAATTATTTTTTGCATTCAATACATAATCTGGAACTATCATTTCTTTTGTCGAAGTATTACTTTTCACTATTGCATGAATATAGAATTCATCATTATATTCTATAGCAAAATCTTTAGGATTATTTACAAGTATTCTATAAACTGCTGATGATTTCATAACATCCATGATTCTAAATGTTTTATATGAATAAACTTCTTCACAGAATTTCTTAATTCTTTCTAATAATTTTAAGTCTTGATTGCATAAATACCAACAATATTTATTACCCCAAACATAATTATACACACCTGCTGAACCATCACCCATGAAAAATCCTTTGATAAAATATTCTTTTTCTTCCAATGTTTCGGGTTCTATATTATAAATATTATCAATTATTTCATCAAATGACATATGATTCATTCTTGGGAAAAATCTTTTATGTAATAATTCATCTCCAATTTTTATATCAGTTGGTTTTATTTCATCACCATTTCGTTTAATTAAACTATGATCTTCTGTAACATCTACAAATCCTAATTTAGTTCTAACTCTATAGATTTTCTTATTTGTTTTATGTCTAATAATATTCTTTAATTTTTTCCATCCATTTCTTGTCCAAACATCTATTAAACCATTTATTTGTATTAATTCTTTTGCACCATATGAAATATAAAGTTCATTTTGTTTTGGAATTATTTCTGAAATTCTTCTTATTAATATTTGGTTATTGTATTTTAATAATATTGGGGTGTCAGCTGTTACAGAATCAAAATATAATATTTCAATATGCTTTTCCCCAAAAAGTGGTTGCAAAACATTATAATAAAAATCATACATTAATAATTTTGATATTTCTAAAACAGTTGAACCTATAAATATTGGTTTATTAAATTTCATGGATGTTCTTTTTAATTTTACCGCGGTTAAATAATCTTCAAACCTTTTATTTCCTAAATGTCTAGGACTTGATTGTAAATGTCTTAATCTTTCAGAATTATTTACTAATTCAATATCATTTCTATTTTCACATGTTTTTCCATAAAAACTATTGTTCATCAATTTGAAAAAATCTTTTTCAAAATCTGTTTTTGATATGGTTCTCTGTTGAGTATTGAAATCTATATATTTTTCTAACCACTTCGATTGATTAAATTCAATATATCTATGTACTTTCTTTAATTTCATTCCTTGTTTTAGATAAAATTTTAACATTCTATAATGAACAATATAATTGTATTTATTATTTTGAGTAAGTATTAATTTTTCAGTAAAAACATGATCTTTCGGTTTTATTTTCTTTTGGTATTCACTTAAATAACTATCATCTACAGTTAAATGTTCTGGGCAATAAGGTAAGTTTCTTGTTTTAAACTTTATATTTTCAGGATATTCTAAATCAACTACAAAGAAATAACCAATTGGTGCTTCATCTTTTAAACTCGCAATTGCGCTTTCCCAATCAGTTTTATCACCATTTTCAACTTCTGTTAATATAAAATTTTATGTGGTTGAGGTTGCATCATTGCCCAACCATATAAATTATTGGCGTCAATATATAATTATTTATATTCATCATTTGCTTTAAAATACCTATCTCCCATAACACCACTAATTCCACCTCTAATTGATTTTTCAAATAATAAAACCATATCTGGTTCTTTTAATAAATCTAATTCTACATTTGTATATTTTAAACCACATTGCCAGGTTAAACCAGGACTAGAGTAGCAATAACAAGGATCAACATTAAAATGATTCAAATTAACTTCTCTAAATTTTTCAAATATATCAGCCAATATCATAACATCTGATTTTAAATATAAATCAACTAATTCGCCATGATTTTTCATCTTAAAATGGTTCCAAATATTTAATGTTCTATTAAACACTTCATCTTTCAACATACTCCTCTTTTAATTTATCATAAAATTGATCTTTTAATAATTCTGTTACATTAAAATCATCATGTGTTTTATAAAATGAATAAGGAATTGCGCCTTTATATCTCAATAATTTAAAATCTTGTTCATTTGGATAATAATATCGAGTTATAACAAAATCATTATCAACTAAACTTTTTGATAAATTATCTAATGAACTTGCTAGAAATCTATAAGAATCTAAAAATCTAATGCAACCAAATTGAAATGAAATATAATTTTCAGATGTTTTAGCTAATAGTTTAAAATCATATTTTCTTACATTTGCTTCATTCATAGCATTATATTCTTCTATTTCTTGATTAATTGCACCCAATTTTCCCGATAATTGTTTTATAAATAGATGGGTATCATATCCTGATAAATTATGAAATAATATTGGTACGAAATTTACTTTTTTAGCTTGTAAATTGCAATCTTCATGAGCAGCTTCACGATATTTTGAATTTAAATGATCATGATCTCTAACTCTTTTATGAAATGAATAAAAACGTTTTTCACAGTAACAACAATGAGTTGCATAATTAAAATCATTTCATCTTCTTTTGTCATAACTATTCTTTTATTTTTGTATAATAATTTTGCAAAATCACTTTCTAATTCAATCATTTTATCACAAAAATCATTAACTACATTTTCACCTCTAAAAGAAATATATTGACTTTCATATAATTCGGGATAATTTGATTTTATATAAATTCCATAAGCAGCAGCTCTTTGATGAACTTTTTTAATTGTATTTATAATTGGTGGGTCTTGAATTATATCTTCATTTAATTCACTTCCTTTATCCATTGATTTTAATAATTGCTTTTTGTTATATATTTCTTTTCTATCTTGATCAGTTAATTCTTTATTCAATGATTCAAAATCCCCATAAATTACAAATGGAACAATATTTTTAAATTTATGATTAGTAAATTTCAATTTATAATCTTTTTCTGTTGGCATTATTAATTTACAAAAATCTTTATTATCACATAATTCTTTATGTTTTAGTAATGTATTCTCAGTCATAAATTTAGATAAACATTTTCTACATAGATAAATTTTATGATGATGATCACTTTCTGTTCTAAAGAATAAATCAATTTGTTTTAACCACATATAATGTTCATTTTCATCTTTTTTTGTAATATAACAAATCTATAGCATTTTGATCATCATAATATTCTGTTAAATATAAAGCTTCCAATGTATAATCTTTAATATTTTCACCTTTTGTCTTTGGTAATTGCATTAATTCGAATACATTTATTTTTAAATTATTAACTTTTTCTATTTTAGGAATCATTTTTATAGTTACTGGATATTGATCAATTTTATATAATGTTTCATATTTCCGGTAATTTGTTATTCTAAAACTATGCGTCATATCTTCTGTTCGGTGTAAACAACTAATAATTGACCATAGAAAACATTTATTATCTTCATTTTGAATATTTATTACTGCTTTTGTTGTAAATGGTAATTTAATATAAGATGATGCTTTAATATCCTTTTCTGTTGTAAAGTTTGAATCATTTTTAAACATTTTGTTACTTTTTGATGTTTTATTCCTTTTTGTATTATAAACATTTAAATCTAAATATATAATTTCATTCAATGTTAAGCCAGAACCCTCAAAATATCTTTCTTCAATATGACGTTTAAATTCATTAAATATTTTTTCTAACTTCTCTTTTATTTGTGTTTTTGAAATTATTTCTTCAGAGAGTGTTTGAATATTATAATCCATTTTTTCTTCTGACTTTATAAAACTTACTTTCCCAGAGATACTAATTTTTGGATATTCAACATCTGTAATCAAATATAGTATTTTTTCTATTATTTCATTAAATTTACTATAATCTTCTATTGTTGTACCTTTAAAAAATCTAAATATAATAGCTGCAGGACCAATTTTACTATGTAATGTTTCTAAAATTTCAATTGTATCTTTTATTTCTAGTGAATCAATATAATTTCTAACATTTTCCATGTAAGGTTTATTTGAAATGGATTTAGTTTTTGAAGTTGATTCTTTTACTTGTTGAGGTTTATTATCAAAATATTCTAATCCTAAAACATTTTTATTTAAATTTTTATAATGTTTTTGTGATTCGAGATGTCTATTATAATTCCTTTTTACTATAAATTCATTACAAACTTCGCATTTTATTTCATCCACATTCATATTTTCTAATCTTTCTTTTCTTTCATTGGAATTTTCTGGAGTTTCAAAATCTATTACATTTTTTATATGATTTGCAGTTTTTTCATGTCGTGATTTTTGGTATTTATCGATGTATTTTTTACAATATTGACAATAATATTGATTTTTATTGACATTATTGTTTTCTGGTTGGTGTTCATTCTCCCCCATTTATAAGGGAAACAAATATTGAGGTGATGAGTGTTTAACCTCCGACCTCTGGTATGAAAGCCCACTTTTCTAATTACTATCGGTTTATTTCACAGAATTTCGTCATATTCAATGACCACATGATACACATTATTAACCTATTGTACTAATGCAATACATCCTTTTGTGTCGGGAATGCTAAGTACAGAGAAATTTTCACCATACATGCCATGGCCCAATCGTTCAAAATGATACAAAAAAGTTTACTTAGATTACTTGTTATAGTTATACCTCTATAACAAGTCACATCGTCTTTTTTACCCTTTTTGAATAGCGGAATTATAATCCCTCTCAACCATTCCTCCGGATATTTTCCAAAAGTTAATATGGCATTAAAAATTCATTCAAAATAGAATCCAAACCAGATGCTTTATTAGGTTTCAGTTTTCTCGAAGCTCGTAAAATGTCATCTAATTTTTAAATCAAGATTATCGAATGTTGATGGTCTTTCTTGAAGATGTTTAAGGTATTCTTTGAGACAAGACGACGTAGATCCAGCCTTAATGTCAGGAGAACTAAGTGACTTGAAATGATTGTACCACTCATCCATGTTGATGCTTGAAGAATATTTGTTAGCGGGATTTTTAAGGTTGACCAATTTCCAGAAGAACAATCCGAATTCGTTTTGATAAATTATATTATTTAAAATTCGAATTGTGGGACTTCTTCAATTAAACTCTATTTTATGTTCTTCATTTGTCCGACTTCAAAGCTCGGGTCCATACATATCAATTGATCCGGGCTGTGGATGATGGTATTTATTACCTTATTTGGTAATTTCAACTAAACTAAGAAATGATTGGATATGGTCACAATGATTATAATAATTTATCCGGGTTGACGATGGTGGTATCTATTACCTTACTTGGTAATCTAAACGGATGATGAATGTTGGCCAATAGAATGCTTCATATGAAATGTTTTTAACACAAACTAGAATGAAAAACAATTCATACGCATCATCGCGGTGCATTTTTGATACATATTCCGAGGTGATTAGTTTGGTTCTCTGTATCAGCAATAATTAGACTTTAAGAGTTTAGTGTCTGTGCTGAACTAGTACACTCTTCTTTACAATCGTCTTTGAGATCAAGAGGTAAATATTATTCATATATCTTTAATTTACTGTACAAATATTCTAGTCAACTTTGTGAACACGGATTCTGATTAGGGGGAAGGGGCGTCGGTTCATAATACAGATCTTAAACTTTTGCATCACAACTTTTGTGAAATTGATAATGTATGAGTTTACATAATCGTTGGTGGTTGGTTTATAAACTGATCTAAAGCTTATATCAACATTACTGGTATAGACCTATATTGATCTCAGCATTTCAGAGTTATTGAGCAAAACCCACAGTTAACGAGTTCATTTACTTGCAATCATTATTTTAAACGGGGGCTAATACGTCACTACATAATTATGCAGTAACAAATTATTAAGGTTCAGAATACAAGGTCAGGTGCTGAATTTCTGGATATATTTCATACCACGACTCGGACATAAAACGACTTCCGTTTGACAATTTTTCGCATTCAATATACACGAATTTCTCGTTCTTCAAGTCATAACTTCCAAGCGCATTGTTGGTTAATTTGCTCAGTAGTCGATAAAAGAATTTATCTTTGTATGTCATACAGCGGGTATTTAACAATGAAGACAATTTCTGATTCCACGCTTTACAGGGTCAATTTTTTCCTATTTGATATTTCTAAATCGACCGATTCCAATGTCTAGGGTAAGTGCGCCAGTACGCAACTAGGCTGATCGTGTTTGGATACTACGAGGATATGAACGGATACAAAAATCCATGACCCCCTGGCCCTGGACCTGGCCCAAAATAATTGGAAGAGAGTAAAGTTAAACGAAACATAGGTTTCAGTATCGAGAACCGTATTATAAAATGTTATGTAAGTGCTTAGTTTCGGTTCACTCTTAATTTGACAGTGAATAATTTCGTTTTACAACAGTTGACAAAACGGATAGAAAGATAGTCGAATTGTTTATATATGTATTACCATAATACCTATGGTAGTCATTCAGCTGGTAGTAACAGAATAAATTTTATATTCTAATAGATATTAGATTGCTATTTTAACTCATCGTTGCAGGTATCCAGCCCTCACAATCCTCGGGTGAATAAATCGAAGCAACCCAGCATATTTTATCACTTAGTTTATCTAGTGTTTTATCAAATATCCTAACCTGCAATCTAAAAAAAATGAGATAAAACACCTGATTAACTTATTTATTATATGTTAACCCTTTCATTCCCAGAGTTGTCAATTAGCAAAATAATGCTTCCATAAGGTGCTGCCAATGGTGATAGAACTAGGAACTAATTCATGTTATATATGCATCAATGGGATGTGAAGGTACCACAAAAAAATTCCTGTTATTTGTTGTAAATTTGTCCGAAATTTGATGAACGATCATTTCGACTCATCAAAAAAAACAGATTCAATGATGTGAAACCTTTTTTTATTCAAGTATATCTGCATTATAAATGATAGAATTGACTAATGATCTTTCAAATGTTCAAATGGGATTATCGGAGATTCCAATAAGCTATATGGAATTTTTTAAGTATATTCTAGCTGCTGACCATTGCACTCATCCATGTCCAGATATGACACTTGGCAGAAAATTCTTACTTCCGGAATTTTCTGAAAAGAAATTCAGAAAAATTCAGAATTCCGAAATCCATAAATTTCTGATGTGATGTTCTTGGAGCCCAGCATTGTTGTTGCGTAATTTAATGAAAAATTGTGCTATGTTAGTTGGGAAACTAAGTGTCTTCCAAAAGGGTGTGGTATTTTTATTGTTGTTGTATGTAGATTTTATCCTGAAATGAATCAACGAAAACTGGTTTTAAGAGTCAATACATTTAGGGTTTCCAGGGTTTAGTCTATAAGCATTTATGGTTCAGAAGGTTAGGGTTTAGGGGTAATAGGGTTAAGAGTCCAGGGGGTTTGGATTTTGAGGCTTAAGGTCTAGAGGATTACGAGACATTGGTTCAGAGTTCAACAAGGTCCATAGAGTTAGGGTTAAGAGCATTAAGGTAGGGTTTAGGTTATGAGGGAGGGGGTTTAGAGATTTCATTAGCTCAAATGGGTAGGGTTTAGAGGGGAACGGTTTAGTTTATTTTAATGTTTCAATAAGGGTAGGGGTAGGTACCGAAATATTCTGGAAAACAGAAAGGTAAGGCCATGGCCATGGGAATTTTGTTTAATTTATAATTACAGATTATCTACCACACTTCATTTCAATTTCATACACAGTGTAAACCATTCAGCATCCTGGTAGCCTATAGTAGTGTAGAATGTCTATTTGAGTCATCTTGGGGATAACCCACTACCACATATATTCATGATGAGTCATGCAGATTATTCGATAGATTTCCATAAACATTCCCGGGTTCAAGTGGAGACATGTTAGGCTTTTCAGTTACTTAGATGTTAAATTGATATAATAGATTCGACCTAGGATCTTACAAAAATATGTAACCAGATGGCAAGAGCAAATATAAATCAACAAATCTGGGAAAACTAAAAACCGTATACACGAAGATGCGTGATTAGACTGATCAATCCAAGTAACAACTAAAAAAGGAATGAATGTACTGAATTCATGATATGAATTGAAAATAGTGAGGTAGCCATACAATATGAATAACATCATTAGATACATCAATTCACATCCCTCTGGGCTGTTCCGAAATATATATAGCACGCTGTGAACACGGGATACTACATTATATCTATATCTCCGTCGTAAAGGTACATCGTGAAAACGTCACGCGTCAAACTTTATGCATAAACCGATGTTTTTCTTATCTACAACAATTCATACAATAAGAAAATGTAGGGCATAGAGACATGCAAACTAAAAAATCATTCCATTGATAACGATGATAAACCTAATGTCAGTGAAAACATGACCAATACACATCGAGGCTTCGCAATATACTATAAAATAAAGAAATCAGAGACCAAATGACAGCCGAACCTATCTTTCTGTGTAGGGGAGAGTATCCAGAACCCCGATTATTGCGTTCACGAGACAAAGCTAAATCCCGGACCTTTTCTGTGCTGAAGGAACCAACTCTAGTGAGGTATTTACCAAATATAGTCGTGCAACGGTTAGTATTTAATGTAATTCACAGAGCACAACTCGGATAGTCTCTGAGACATCAGGGTTGCTCCTTCAGACTGGGCAACAGGTCTCAAAATTCGGATTCTTTTGGTCGCACGCGCATCATTTCAATATCAAATTTAACCGTTCACGCTTACCGGGTTTTGATTCCCTCCCGCAAGCGAGGATGATTTTTAACCGTCGGAACTGTAATTGATTCTGAGACTCTCCGTTCAGCATTTTTATGGACTTCCATTTTTATGGAATCCAAATTTTGACTAAGTGGTGACTTGGCCAAAAATGTGTATGTCCGGACCTACTTCAGGTGCTAGGTGCTGAGTCCTGTTTGATTCCTGATTATGAACAGTACGGATCGTAATTATAGCTAGATTTATTGTTCCGCTGATATTCCGCAGAATGAGCATTCATTCAGTATATAGCGTTTTGCGCACAAAAAAAAATCCTATTAGGAAAATCAGTCGTTCTTTACATTTACAATGAGTCATAGTCTTATCAGAATTCATAGCTGAACTGTATCAATTGTATGTGACAGGCAACGTCCATAAAAAGGCTGGATAAACAAGATAAAACAAACAGTGTCAGCCACCATAGTAAATATACTTAACCCCGACCGAATTCCACTTTGCTGTACAGAGAAAATAATAATAACTCAAACCTAACCAATAATTGTGTAATAGGAGAAATTTTGAATCAAATCAACCTATTTATTTTCAAGATCGACAGTTCAAACATCAAACACAGATTCAAATCCCAGACAATGAAAAGTATCGGCCCTCGGTCCACCTCTATTTCGTGACAATTATTTCGAACATAATGTGGTTGAACGTCATTTTGGTGTCAAGTGTCCAAAGTGTATTTATTCTTTTAGTTTTGAAGGATTGATGAATATTCTCGAAAATTGAGCTTTAAATCGGCGAGAAAGACCGCCATTTTGTTCGTATTTGTTTATTTCTTTATGCAAATGAGCCATTGCACACATGCGCAATGAGGCGATGATGCGTCAATTATGTCATGGATGAAGCAGCTTCTTGTCACCAAGAGTCAATCAACCACTCACAATATTATCCTAGAAAGCTGTTTAGTAAATAAACATGGCTTTGTCAAAGCTATCAGAACAATGCGGTTTGGAAATGATTTAGGCCTACAATAGCGCAACCATTGCGGCCGTGTACTGAAACACGTGCGAGCAATGTATTCTCCCCGTAAAGAATAAAGTTACCCGGATCACATGGTACACATCTGCAAAAAGTAGTGAAGAAGCTGAAACAAAATTCCAGTCATGCCGATTTGAACTCTACTGATTCCATTTAAACCTCTTTGATGTATGCACACCCAAAATTAAGTGATATATCCCCAAAAAGATCGTGGACAATAGAAAATAAAAAAACTATAATTATAATCAGATGACGTTATGTCAGGTAATGTACGGGGTTTTCAGGACACGTGACGATTATTACTTCATGAAATATATCACGTGACAGGGGTGCGGTTAACACGTAGTCGGAGATCGCAGTTCAGTGGCTTAGGAGAATACGCAATAGATTGATTACATGTCCATCTTATAGTTTTTGTCATATCAAGAGGTATTTTATTTAGATATTCTAAATATTCTAATCATTTTTGTGAAATCGGAATTGTTTTTGAACAGAACGCGATGTTATCCTCATTGCCTCTCTCCACCTAGGAGTAAATGGGTACCTGGTCTGATAGATGACTCCTGAGCGGATGTTACCTCTCCTCAAGGAGAGACGACGACTGATACATGGAATAGATTTATAAGGCTGGGGGTACCGGGTAATAATACCAAGTTTGGAGCGCATTTGAACAGACTCTAGTTTGGATACCTGCGCTGTATAAATGTCAATTATCATTGTATATTTCGGTTCAGCCCTGAGGCGCTGTGTCTAATGATGTTATTTATATTGTGTGGTTACCTCACTATATTTTCAATTTTTTTACGAGTTTGGATAGTATCATCCGCAATTTATATAATAAATTCCGTGCATTCAACCCTGTCTTAGTTGCTACCATCCAAGTCTAACGCGTCTTCGTGACTGTACGGTTTTTAGTTTTCTCGGATTTTTAACCCATATTTGCTCTTATATTTTTGTAAGATCCTAGGTCGAATCTATGATAAACAGGAATGATATAAATTGCAATTACCTTTAATAATTAAACATCTTAATAATTTAAAAGCCTAACATATCTCCACTTGTACCCCGGGAAATCTTTATGGAATTCTATCGAATACTACTTGACTCGAATCATCTGAACAGATATAATGTCCCTAATTGGTATTCACAACAATTGGTTTAGCAATATCAAATTCATTAAAATCTACACCAAATCCTAATAAACCAGATAAACCCCCGAATGATAATAATTCTATACAAGATAAAGTTAAGGATGGTTTAAAAAAATAAGCAAAATATTTATGGGAACTATCTAAAAAATCTGCTGCAGCTTTACCAGGAATTATTGCATCAATTGTTGGTTTTAAATTGAAATCTACTGGGAATATTCTTAACTTTGCTGCTGAACAAATTATTTTATTTTTAATTACAGTTGTAAGTGTTATTATTTTTTGGTTAGTGAATATGATAAAAAATAAATAATTAATTTTTTGTTAAATAAATGAGTGGGAGTTATATCAATCCTTCTAAGAATCATAGAATATCTAAGGCTATTAAAGCAGAAAGATCACATCATATAATTACTCAAAACCCTTCTAATATTAATCCTGATGAAACTTTATATGTTAGAATCCCTAGATTAACACAAAATACTTTTTATGTTCGAAATAGTATTTATTTCTCAGCCGATATAAAAGTAACTGGCAATAATAATAATTATGTTGTTGATAATGTTGGAAGATATTTGATTAAAAAATTAACTATAAAGATTGGTCCAGAAACAGTTTTCTCATGAGATGATTATAATTTATTCATGCATTATAAAGATTTATGGTTAACTAAAGAATAGAATATGATATTTCAAGGCATCCAATCAGAAAACCAAAATAAATTAAGATCTGAAGCTAATAGCGCAATATTAACTAATGCTATGGATAAATTGATAAAAAATATTTATCGAAGCAAATATAAAATTCCATTAGACTTTGAATTGATAAATAATAATGCACCTTTATATAAATATGCAATTCAAGAAGATGTTATATTTGAGATAACATTTGCTCCTGTAAATGAAATTGTATTATGTACTATCAATGCAAGTGATGAAATAATTGTTGCAATGGTAATAATATGTTGCAATGGTAAAAAATATTAATATACCTATATATTAATAGATCTTCTTGGGAAGTTAATATTCTCATTAATTATTTCATCACTTGCATTGATAGTTACAGTTTTAAATTTGTCAATATAATCATATAATAATGAAAATCCTTGATTGTATTGAGTTTGAATTATACTTGAAATATTTTCATCAGTTACTGTATCATATTCTAAACATATATTCGATAATTTATAACCCATATCTTTAACAACGCTAGATAATACAATTTCATTTACACGAGCAAATGTTATCTCAAATATAACATCTTCTTGAATTGCATATTTATATAAAGGTGCATTATTATTTATCAATTCAAAGTCTAATGGAATTTTATATTTGCTTCGATAAATATTTTTTATCAATTTATCCATAGTATTAGTTAATATTGCGCTATTAGCTTCAGATCTTAATTTATTTTGGTTTTCTGATTGGATGCCTTGAAATATCATATTCTATTCTTTAGTTAACCATAAATCTTTATAATGCATGAATAAATTATAATCATCTCATGAGAAAACTGTTTCTGGACCAATCTTTATAGTTAATTTTTTAATCAAATATCTTCCAACATTATCAACAACATAATTATCATTATTGCCAGTTACTTTTATATCGGCTGAGAAATAAATACTATTTCGAACATAAAAAGTATTTTGTGTTAATCTAGGGATTCTAACATATAAAGTTTCATCAGGATTAATATTAGAAGGGTTTTGAGTAATTATATGATGTGATCTTTCTGCTTGAATAGCCTTAGATATTATATGATTCTTAGAAGGATTGATATAACTCCCACTCATTTATTTAACAAAAAATTAATTATTTATTTTTTATCATATTCACTAACCAAAAAATAATAACACTTACAACTGTAATTAAAAATAAAATAATATGTTCAGCAGCAAAGTTAAGAATATTCCCAGTAGATTTCAATTTAAAATCAACAATTGATGCAATAATGCCTGGTAAAGCTGCAGCAGATTTTTTAGATAGTTCCCATAAATATTTTGCTAATTTTTTTAAACCATCCTTAACTTTATCTTGTATAGAATTATTATCATTCGGGGGTTTATCTGGTTTATTAGGATTTGGTGTAGATTTTAATGAATTTGATATTGCTAAACCAATTGTTGTGAATACCAATTAGGGACATTATATCTGTTCAGATGATTCGAGTCAAGTAGTATTCGATAGAATTCCATAAAGATTTCCCGGGGTACAAGTGGAGATATGTTAGGCTTTTAAATTATTAAGATGTTTAATTATTAAAGGTAATTGCAATTTATATCATTCCTGTTTATCATAGATTCGACCTAGGATCTTACAAAAATATAAGAGCAAATATGGGTTAAAAATCCGAGAAAACTAAAAACCGTACAGTCACGAAGATGCGTTAGACTTGGATGGTAGCAACTAAGACAGGGTTGAATGCACGGAATTTATTATATAAATTGCGGATGATACTATCCAAACTCGTAAAAAAATTGAAAATATAGTGAGGTAACCACACAATATAAATAACATCATTAGACACAGCGCCTCAGGGCTGAACCGAAATATACAATGATAATTGACATTTATACAGCGCAGGTATCCAAACTAGAGTCTGTTCAAATGCGCTCCAAACTTGGTATTATTACCCGGTACCCCCAGCCTTATAAATCTATTCCATGTATCAGTCGTCGTCTCTCCTTGAGGAGAGGTAACATCCGCTCAGGAGTCATCTATCAGACCAGGTACCCATTTACTCCTAGGTGGAGAGAGGCAATGAGGATAACATCGCGTTCTGTTCAAACACAATTCCGATTTCACAAAAATGATTAGAATATTTAGAATATCTAAATAAAATACCTCTTGATATGACAAAAGCTATAAGGTGAAATCTTCTAACCGTTTTCTTTTGCTAGTCTGTCTAGAGTTTGAACGCTTCCAAAAGAACCGGGATGTTTTGGTGCGAAATAAACTTTCGTCAACTATTCGTTCTGCAGTCCCGTCAACTTTGCCATTATTATCAATTACCACTGTGTTACCACGACAACGAGAGGAGATGCAATTCACTTTACTAACCTTGCAATTCAACTCTAAATTTAATACGTTATCGGTATTTGCTGCATTTGTTGGCTCGTTATAATCACAGTTTCTTTTTCTACTGCTGTCATCGTCGTCTTACTTCGGAGACAATTTTTACGGTACAACTGGAGTTTGTTTGCCTGTCAATTTACTGACAATCGACGTAAATGGTTGGCTCTATTCATTCGCTATTTTTGCCTTTAATACGGCCATATTGGCTACGATAATGACGACGTACGATCAGATGTATAAACTCGTATCTGGAAGTAGGTCGGGCTCGGGTAGAGCCGATCCTACCGAACTGGTTTTAGCTCGAAGGAGTTTAGTAATCAATCATTGTAATTTATTTTGCTGGCTACCGATAATAATCGTTCAGTTTTGCGCCGTATTTTCGGTCGAGATACCGAACCAGGTGGCCGCTTGTTAGAGAATATAAATTAGAATATTTCGCCATGAATTTTATGTACGCTTACATTCTACCGTTATCTTTCACCATTCTATTGAATTCTGTTATAATAGTTCACTTATTCAAGAAATCAAAAATTATTTCTTCTGAATGAAAACTACAAAATCACAGCGTACAACAAAAATGCTCATAACAGTTTCACTCGCGTTTGCAGTATTTACGCTACCATCCACGGTCACTGTATTCCTACCAATCTCGGCAGAACTAAAAAACGAACGGTGCAACGAACATAATCAAGCAATTTCTAGAATCAAGCATAGTAAGAACCGAATTAATAGTACATTAAATTGAATATTTTCACTAGCTATAGGTTGAACCGGCACTTGAATTTTGTCCAGGCGCAACCTTGTATTGAAAATATCCGACGAATTTTCATTTTTCATCTTTTTCGCATTTTAGTTTTTCGTACTTTCGTTTTCAAAGTGTAGTAAATTTGATCATCAACAACTTCAGAAGGTGATGAAGATCAGTTACCGGTATTAAGGATACGGATTGTTTGGACTGTTCATTTTTAGGAATATACCACGTGTGGTGTTTTTGTGGTTTGCTAAGTAATTAGTTGTACATCCTCGCTGTTACTGTTGATGGCCTGTCGTCTGCTCAAGTTGTCCACTCATTGTTCGTCGCCCTTGATTCCCATGCCGTGGGAATTATAAAGGCTTTACATAGTCTTAAGACCGACACATAAAGATAGAATTTGAAACACCGAAATACATTTATAGTTAGTAGTTTGTACTGAGCTGACGTGTAGTACGATGTTCTACCGTCGTAAAACCCTCTTTTTCGGATAAACTTGTTACAACCAGCCGGGAACCGAATGGCATCACGAATTGGAGGTTAGTGAATTTTGGCTGAGTTTTCTCCGACGTTTTAGATTTTTGGCAGTTGCTGTACCTAGTGTATCAGCAGTAAACGATGAAAGAAATTTGATGTTCCGAAGTAATATCGAAATCCATTTTAATGAATGTATATATTACCTACTGTTACTATCTGGCGGTTTTATTATTCTTGTACAAATAGGACAAATTAGTGAAGCGTCATAAACCGCCATAAACATATTAATAATTCACTCCTGATCTATATAGTAATTGTCACGACACGATATTTAACGCATCACCGGT
The DNA here is from genome assembly GCF_964204645.1 of Tubulanus polymorphus. NCBI lineage: Eukaryota > Metazoa > Nemertea > Palaeonemertea > Tubulaniformes > Tubulanidae > Tubulanus > Tubulanus polymorphus. The sequence continues at coordinate 3,901,565 of NC_134033.1, read as the reverse complement.
TTTAATGTCGTTTTCGCACAATGATTTCAACTGTAAATTTAATGATGAAATCGGAAGTGTTACAGTAATGAAACGTGTACCGGGTTTCCGTGTTCCTCACGGGTTGTACTGACATAAAAAGTCGTTGTGATTGTTGCAAGGAATATCGTTATATCGATCTGTATCGATGTACCACTGAATACAGCGTTCGTGCCGATAGTTCGGTTCCCCGTTGTCCCAGGGTAGGATTGCGATAGTGGTATTATCTGATCTCCAAACCCACGGGCCGCGCATTGACCCGGAATTCGTCTGCAAATCATATCCACCCAACATAGGTTTATAAACGACTTCTGAAAAAGAAATATAAATGTTAGAAATAATTGTGCACTCCATTTTAACCATTTTAAGGGTGGCGCCTTTTGAGCCGGTAACTCAAAAGGATAACTGATATATGGTGTGAAAACTGAAGATACGGTATGGCAGTAACTAACCAGAGCAAATGACCTAAGAGCTTCAGATAATAGGTGATGATTTAGAGTGCGCGATGTTTCGCAATCCCACATCTAAATCGACAACCTGGCATTATTACCGAAAAGTTCATTCAAACTCGTTTAATTATAGGAATTTGGCTACAAAAATGATTATACTTTGTTTCTTATTTCTGTAGAGTTTAAAAGTTGACCCGGCCGGCCACCCAATCTACCGTGCATCACTTTTTTAATCATGATCAAACTAACAATAACAGACCCGACAGTTATAGTAATAGTAATAGAAACTCATTACAAATTTTATGGCAGTTTACAAAACTTACCCGGTCGATTAGGAGAAACAAGGTATGAATTTATTCTAGCTTTAAAATCTATCAATATGAAGTTAGACGTACCATTTTTGTCGATGAGATATTTCCTCAAGGCAGCCCTCGATTGTGAAGTGCGGGGTTCGGCAAGTATCCAACCGTGATAGGTACAGAAACTTGCCGCGTCTGTGACGGTCGCACTTTTATAAGCGTTACTGTTCCATCGGAAAACGTGATAGCAAATTCCATTCGCAACGAAAAATCCAAATCTACAAGATCCGTGTTCTACAAACGGAATATATAATATATATATATATATATATATATATATATATATACATATCCGATATTCTCATAAAGACGATTTCAAATAGCCCGATTAACATGATTTATGCGAATATTCTAGAGCTTCTCTAGAGCTGGAATCATTTATTCACTTATGAATTAAAAATACGTTGTAAGTTCTCGAGAAAAATACCTTTATCGTGCTTGTACATTACAATTTTCGTTTTTCCTGATGCTCTGTATTTCACCAGCTCGTTGTCGAACAGGTAACATTCGTCGACGCCGTGAGATTTCGTCGAATCGACGTCGAAACCCCGACAATTCGACCCCTCGTTCAAACAGCGCAGCGCGCATTCACCGCGCGACCCGACTGTCGACTTGTACGGTTTTGCAGACGCGTTGACCGTCATCGTATAGAACTCTCGAAACTCGGACGCGACACTGACTATCAGACAAATAAACGGGATGAATTTAGCGAACATGTCGTGGAGAAAATATGCTACACGTAACGTAAGAACTGTTCTTTGCATGTAACTAATCACCAGTTACAGATTCCAGCTAACCGCGTGCGGCATCCTGTGTGTGTCCAGATAATACGTAGTCAACCTCGCATAAATCGCTTCGATACAAGTAGCGAAATCGTTAGGTCGCACGAATTAAGTCCCAGTAGTTTCAAAACCTCTTTCAAATAGTGGTCTATGTATAAACCGCTATTTTATCTAGAGTCGCCATGTCAAAAATTAGACAGCACGAAATGGCTTCAAAATGATGACTTTAAAAGTTCGTAGCCACTGTAATCTACATGTAGAAAGAATAATTGTAACAAATTGTTGAATCTAATTCTGTTTTATATTATGAATTTCTATGTTCGCAATAAAACACTGATGTTCACTGGTACGAAAAACAACCGCTTCTATTACGAGATTATATAAAAATTAAGAGGAGATAAACAAATAACAAGAAACGAGTGATTTGGATCTTCAATCAAAAAACCGCATCTTCTAAAAATATACCCGAGAAATATCGACAGCAAAAAAACAGCGCGCGCCTGAAATCAGCTCAAATATCAATAAATTAATTCAACCAAATAAACCAGAAACCCAGGTATCACAGGAATAGGGCCCGACCGGGTTGGGTGAGGTGGGTGCTGTCTGAACCTGAAACCAGTTGTACGTAAGTAAATGTCATTTGTATTTTATAAGAAGTAGAGTTCAACTGTTCAACTCTTCATCTTACTCAAATCACACTTAACTCACAAACTGTCAAACATTTTCAATCCAGTTCAATTGTAAATAAATGCAACTTCTATTGTTAAAAAATTCCACTTGAAATTACAACTGCATTTTATACCAACAGCTGAAATTATGTTTTAATTCAAAGATCTATCAACTCAGTTTTCTAACCTGACCTATATATTCGGCCTACCCATTCAGGCTAAGGTTTGTGGGTAGGGAGGGGGATACTGAAATAGAGAGACATGTTATACATGTCACACCGGAATTCTTCAGTCACTCTGTCGTTCATTCAACTTTAGGTTCAATCTTCTGTGACTAGGGGGTCTTGTTCTCTGTTGTGTGCTGGGGGTGAAGACACGTACTCTGTGGCCCAGTCTTCTGGGGTCTTGTCTCACCGATAACCCTGAAATTTTCATGTTTATTTTAAGTAAAATATTTACATAATAGGCGTTGTCTTAAAAAACAATAAATTTGAAAAAAAAACGGAAATTCTGAAAGAAAGAAAAAAAACCTAAAAATAGAGGGAAACCCTGGAAAAAAAAGAAGCATGAAATACAGGATCCTGAAATAAAGGTACTAGGCGGGGGGTTGTGTGATCTTACGATCCGGCTGGTTCGTCTTAAGGAACACGACTACTATTTCACAAACACAACTATTCTTTTTCAACTCTATATTGGATCTTTTAATTTTTCAACTAAAAGCTGTATTATATTAACAATGCGAATGAGCTTCTATAGAGTAAACGGTTCATTGCTAATATTACGGGTGGTCGCAACTTTGTATTCAGTTACAGGATATGACCTGATTTTTACTGTACAACGTGTTACTTTTGATTTTGCCCCACATCGCTGTGTCGAGGGAAAATATAGATTGAACAAGTCGTTCAGTAAACATTTTGAAATAAACAATGTACTGATTTTCGAATTTTAATGTAAGGAGACAAAGCGATGTCAGAATTTACGACTCGAAATTGTAATGAAAATAGAGTGCAGCAGACGGCTATAGGTCACTACAACCCCACGCTACTGACGCAGAGTCTCCATTTACATTCAATCTTTATGTAGGACATTACAAAAAACTGGTAATTTTTAGCAAATGTATGCTTTGGTCGAATTGTATCCAAACTGTAAACAGAAATTCCAAAAATTAGTCTAGAAAAATTAACCTTTTAAGATCGTTAATTTTTGATGAGTAAGCATGAATTCAAAATAATAGTCATTTGTGGCTAAACTTTTTTATCAAGTACGAGCATTTGTAGCGTTTATGAGGGTTTCTTAGATATAGATAAGATCGGAGTCAACAAGGAAGCGCGCAATAATTGTGAAAATAGATATATGTAAACACAGTATTATGTATACACAGACCTCTAGCTGATGAATCATCGTGAACATAACAACCACTGCTGCTGAGACTATGTATCAAAAATCCCACAATAAAACGAGAAAGGTAAAGTCAGAAAAGTCTCTTATAAGTTATTAATTCATTCAAAACACTTGCAATTAACTCTAAACACCTTTTTGATGATATATTCGCAATATAATCACACGATGTTTGTGGGAGCAGCACATCGACCTATAGTAACCAATAGAAGCTTACTTTCGAAACAGTTAAAGATGAGTTGAGGATTTAGTTAAGGAATACTTGAGTACTGCGGTTATAATCAAGAGTTCTCCCATTGGGCACAGATTACGGGGTTGCGCAACATCGAATGATTGTTATTATCCAATAACAAGCTGTGGACGTGCAACACTTACTGTGCGCATGCGTGTAAAACGGTAACATCTGATACTCTGAGGCTGTTGCAGCTCGTTGTTGACGCCTATAACTGAACGTTAAGAGACGGTCTACAGGAAGAGAATAAATGTAACTAGAGAGAGATAGAGAAAGAGACAGAACTAACAACTAACAAATAACAACGTGAGTAATCGAATTAAACATTCTACTCCGTATTCACTGTGTAGATAAATGAAGAAGTATTTTGGTAAATTTTCCTGTTCTTGATGTGTAATTACGTGATATTCACCGTTAAAGTTAAAGTTAGCTTGCCCCGCCTTTATTGAATGCCTGTCGATATGCCTTTTATATGGCGCGTAGATCTATAAAGTGTTACTCCAGATTTTGTTTATTGTGATTTTGCTGTTTTATTTTACTATCATCTATAAGTTTTGACAATCTGGGCGAATGATGTAATTTTGGTATATTTCTAAATCTGGAGACTGAATGTCAGTTGTATTCTCGGATCATCGCAAAATAGTAACCAGAGACTTCATTCCTAGACTAATAATTTATTTTCAGTCAGATAACGCTTATTTGTCGTTGTAATTTACTACTAATCAATGCCTTTTATATTGTCTGGTGTTGTTCAGAACGAAATTACGGTTAATCAATCCTAGTTGTGCCTGAAGAGAGGTCATATGCCTATCGAATCGGTTTTTCACAAAATTTCGTCATATTCAATGACCACATGAGACACATTATTACCCAATTGTACAAATGTAATACATCCTTTTGTGTCCTTTTGAGACATTTTCACCATACATGCCATGGCCCGTTGAGGAGGTTGTTCGTATTTTGAATTTTTAAGGCTCTGAGATGCAATTTAAGTACATTTGGCATCAACCCTATCCATCACCTATATGATATATAAAAAGGACAAGTACATCAATTAATCCGACGACAAAACTTACATCCAGTACTTCAAAGCTGACATAGTAATATCAATATAAAGTGGAACCACTCCCAAATCACCAAAAATTGGTGAAATTGGAGCCCCATCATGAACCTGAAAAATCTTGACCGCAGCTTTTGAACTACCCATTTGTTATATGGTAAACCCATATCCGTGAGTGACCCATTTGACTTCTTTAGAAATGACATATAGGGCAACACTCCCCAAACTTCACTACCATACATAACTATTGGTTTGAGCAAACAATTAAAAAGCTGTAGTTGTTGTACAATACATGAATCCTTGAACCCAGGAATTTATCTAGATTGAAAAGCCCTCTTAAACCCTTACTCAACAGTAAATCTTGTAGCAGATTAAATTTGCCATTACAATGGATGTTGACATCCAGATAATTGCAACTTCTAACACAATCTATGACATCATCATTAAAAATGTAGCTATTTGTGCAGTCTAATTTACCTGCTTTGTTAAATTCAACAACACACGATTTAGGGATATTTACTTCCAGCCCCCAGAATTTACAGTAAAGCTCAAGTTTAGCTAAAGACTTTGTTAGGCCTTTGCTCGAGTGGGAAATTAAAATAAGATCATCGGCATACGTGAGACAGGGTACAATATGATCATATAAAACAGGAACGTCACAGTCCACGAAAAGCTGGTTTATATCATTTATAAATATGTTAAAAAGTAAAGAACTTAAAATATTGCCTTGGTGAACACCAATTCAACAGGAAATTCTTGAGAAACCTTTATCGCACTCGCATCTTTGATTACATCATAAAAACGACCACTTATACCACATTTCATCAATTTAATCATAAGAGCATCGTGAATAACGCTATCAAAGTACGCCGGAAATCAATAAATGCACACAAATTTCTGTTTACGTTTCTGGGTATTTTTATCAATCAAATGCTTTAGGGTAAAGGGTGATCTGAAGTTCTGGATTTTTTTGAAAACCTATATGGTTCACCGAAAGGATACCATTATCTTTTACATAGGATGTCAGACGATCTTTCAAAATGATACAAAAAAGTTTACTTAGATTACTTGTTATAGTTATACCTCTATAACAAGACACATCGTCTTTATTACCCTTTTTAAATAGCGGAATTATAATCCCTCTCAGCCATTCCTCCGGATATTTTCCAAAAGTTAATATGGCATTAAAATTCATTCAAAATAGAATCCAAACCAGATGCTTTATTAGGTTTCAGTTTTCTCGAAGCTCGTAAAATTTCATCCTCTGTAATTTTTAAATCCAGATAATCGAATGTTGATGGTCTTTCTTCAAGATGTTTAAGGTATTCTTTGAGACAAGACGACGTAGATCCAGCCTTAATGTCAGGAGAACTAAGTGACTTGAAATGATTGTACCACTCATCCATGTTGATGCTTGGAGACTATTTGTTAGCGGGATTTTTAAGGTTGACCAATTTCCAGAAGAACAATCCGAATTCGTTTTGATTAATTATATCATTTAAAATTCGAATTGTGGGACTTCTTCAATTAAACTCTATTTTATGTTCTTCATTTGTCATACTTCAAAGCTCGGGTCCATACATATCAATTGATCCGGGCTGTGGATGATGGTATTTATTACCTCATTTGGTTATTTCAACTAAACTAAAAAATGATTGGATATGGTCACAATGATTATGATAATTTATCGCCCGGGTTGACGATGATGGTATTTATTACCTTATTTGGTAATCTAAACGGATGATGAATGTTGGCCAATAGAATGCTTCATATGAAATGTTTTTAACACGAACTAGAATGAAAAACAATTCATACGCATCATCGCGGTGCATATGTGATAAATATTCCGAGGTGATTAGTTTGGTTCTCTGTATCAGCAATAATTAGACTTTAAGAGTTTAGTGTCTGTGCTGAACCTGTACACTCTTCTTTACAATCGTCTTTGAGATCAAGAGGTAAATATTATTCATATATCTATAATTTACTGTAGAAATATTCTAGTCAACTTTGTGAACGCGGAATTGTGTTTGAACAGAAGGCGATTCTGATTAGGGGGAGGGGCGTCGGTTCATAATACAGATCTTAAACTTTTGCATCGGAAATTGATATTGTATGAGTTTCCATAATCATTGGTGGTTGGTTTATAAACTGATCTAAGGCTTATATCAAAATAACTGGTATAGATTTATATTGATCTCAGCATTTCAGAGTTAATGAGCAAAACCCACAGTTAACGAGTTCATTTACTTGCAATAATTATTTTAACAGGGCCGTCGGAACAGGGGCGGCAGGGGCGGCCAAAGCCGCCCTACTTTTTTGCTTAACAAAATTTTTTTCAAAAGCACGCTGTACCGCGTAGCAGCTCGTCGTTCTCCGTACTAGGTGGTTGGCTCACGACTTCTCTTGCTTCTGTGAATGAGACCGTGAAATGCCCCCAAAACGCATCTCCGGCGATTGAATAATCAAAATTTTTCCAGGGGAGCCCCCCAGACCATCCTTCAGAAATAAGCCTCGCCACTGAAAAATTCCTTCCTCTGTTACAGAGGCGTCGGAAGGAATTTTTCAGTGGCGAGGCTGTTTAAACGTGGGCTAATACATCATTACATAATTATGGAGTAACAAATTATTAAGGTTCAGAATACAAGGTCAGGCGCTGACTTCCGTTTGACAATTTGTTGCATTCAATATATATGAATTTCTCATTCTTCAAGTCATAATTTCTAAGCGCATTGTTGGTTAATTAGCTCAGTTGTCGATAAAAGAATTTATCTTTGTGGGTCATACAGCGGGTGAACAATGAAGACAATTTCTGATTCCACGCTGTATAGGGTCTATTTTTTCCTATTTGATATTTCTAAATCGACCGATTCCAATGTCTATGGTAAGTGCGCCAGTACGCAACTAGGCTGATCATATTTGGATACTACGAAGATAAATATGAACGGATACAAAAATCCATGACCCCCTGGCCCTAGACCTGGCCAAAAATAATTGGAAGAGACTGTGGGCTGCACTGCCACTTATGAGGACCAGGTCCGTAAGAGAAGAAGAGAGTAAACCGGGCGAACGCGTCTTTACTGTATCAGCATCATAAGACAACTAACTTTATTTCCCATAATATAAACTACACTAAAAAGAGTACATGTGGTCAAGTAATTACATAGCTCCATCATCTTGACAGCTGCGGTTCAAAGACTACTTCAAAGAATACTTCGGCTATTGCCGACAGAGACTAAAGTTAAACGAAACATAGGTTTCAGTATCGAGAACCGTATTATAAAATGTTATGCAAGTGCTTAGTTTCGGCGGTTCACTGTTAATTTGGCAGTGAATAATTTCGTTTTACAACAGTTGACAAAACGGATAGAAAGATAGTCGACTTGTTTATAGATGTATTACCATAATACCTATGGTAGTCATTCAGCTGGTAGTAACAGATTAAATTCTATATTCAAATAGATATTAGATTGCTATTTCAACTCATCGTTGCAGGTATCTAGCCCTTACAATCCTCGGTTGAATAAATCGAAGCAACCCAGCATATTTTATCACTTAGTTTATCTAGTGTTTTATCAAATATCCTAACTTGCAATCTAATAAAAATAAGATAAAACACCTGATTAATTTATTATATGTTAACCCTTTCATTTCCAGAGTTGTCAATTAACAACATGAAATGAAATGAAATGAAATTGAAATGAAACGAGAGGTATACAGAGGGACATCAAGAAGTATTTACGATTGTATAACATAACGTAAAATATAGAATAATCAATAAATTTAACAGCTACAGTTCACCCCCAAACCTCAAATACGAGCCCATGTGATGGAAACTCAATCCTATCATTGGAGGATTACCCCAAGTCCTAATCAATAACTTGTAAACAGGATAACTTTTCAATCAGGTCTCTTTATTCATTGACAAGATCAACAGTTCAAACATCAAATCTCAGACAATGAAAATACATCTGCCTAAAATAACGAGGAATTCAAATAAACAGAAATACCATGATCTTATCCACTTTTAATTACTTCAAATAAACAGAAATACCATGATCTTATCCACTTTTAATTACTAGTATTTCATACCGGGTGAATCTAGGTCTCTGAATCTAGGTACATTTTAAACTTTGCAATTATCTTGGGTTCATACCTTACTCAGAATAATTTCTTTTCAGGTAATAGTAGTTTTCAGGACCTAAAAATTGATTTCATTGGACGCTGAAATCAACTAGAGTTGATCACACTTTGCCTGCAGAAAATAACTATTTTACACAAATATTTTCTAATGGGTAGCCCGAAGCAACGGCTAAGTCTCTGCGGCGTCTAAAAATAACCTTAGCGTCTAATTCTGATCAGACGGCGTTATGTCAGGCGATGTACGGGGTTCACAGGACACGTGACGATTATTACCTAATATCTAACTATAAAATATATCATGTGACCGGGGTCGGGTTATACGTCGTCGGGGAATTTTCAACTATCGCAGTCCAGTGGCTCAGCAGAATACTTATTGTGCAGTAGACTTAGTGTATATTCACCTTATAGTTTCTGTAACATCAAGAGGTAAGTTATCTAAACATTCTAGATATTGTAGTCATTTTTGGAAGCAGAATTGCGTTTGAACAGATCGCGATTCTTATTAGACAGTGGGGTTAGGGGATCAGGTAAAAGAAAAGTCCTGCGTCCTCTTTGATACCAAAACTATATTTTTAGGGTACAAAGCAGAACCATTCCAATCTGTTTGGAGGTTTACACATGGACTATTTATAATGTATGCAGGGGCGGATCCAAGAATCTTTAATGGGGAGAGGGGTAGCGGTAAAGAGCGTTTTGTATTTTCTAAGCATCTGAGAGATTCTAGAACGAATTATTTGGAATAATTTACCAAAGTTAGTGTAACTTTCTTTTGGCTGGTTATGAAAATGTTGTCTTAGCAGAAGAGGGTGGAACCTCTGGACCATCTAAATCCACCCCTGAATACAATGATCCATGATGTCAGTACATACAGCGTGTCCTAGAAAAAAATTATTCCTCCCAAGTTAATATAAATTAATAAGTGAATTTTTGTGTACAGACCACACCTGGGTTGCTTCATGATTAGTCTTTAAACCCTAGCTGTGTGTGGTCTACATGATTTATTATCCATAGCATGGTAAAGAAGACACCCTTCTAATTACTAATCCATCACACGAATTCACTTATAGATTAACTTATAAATATTACATTAATATTTCGGAGGCACCATTCTCTGTAACATACAGTAAAAAATGTAATGATATGGTCGCTGAAATGTTATGTTGCTGTTTTTGACCTTGATCTCCACTAATGTTATGATGGCTGTTACCACCAGTGCTGTGGTTCTCCGCCAATATTTGTTGGCGAATCTCTACCCGTGATTGTTGATCTGGGTTGGGTTTTCCAAGTAGCGTTCAATATTTACATCTGTTTCTGGATGGTGACCGGTGTTACCAGGAGTTTACTGTCTGTAGTCGTCATGTCTCGTCTGCGTCGCACGTTAGATGCGTGCACCTTCCAGTATCTGGTACCGCTAGGTTTCTCCGATTCGATTTATGTCGTCACTCTTTATGAAATCTCTCGAACGAATTCACACCGTGAATTCGCACTAACACTCAAATGCTAAAAAATGTTTCAAAATTTATTCTTAGTAACTACCAACAATTCCAACATTAGACACCTACACTGTACAGTACCTGCTCTGTTAGCCATCTCATATAAACCATCGTGTAACATTTCTAAATTTATGTCTGGTTTACGCCGAATTTGTAACTTGTAAATGTTTAACTTAACCATTTTGCCTATAATGTACTTGTACCTTGGCACTGGAACTTATATTATAATGTATATTAATATTCAGAATAAACATCTTTATAACTGAAAAAAAAACACCGTGGTCGGCACCACGTACGGTGTGTACGTGTTCTACACCGTGAACGAATTCACCTGTAGATTTGGAATAGTGCTCAACAATTTTGGAATCAAAACCTCTTCGTGGATTCTGTCGTGTTTTGCTCTCGAACGCAGCATAGCGGTATTGGTTCCTTTGGGCGTCGGGAGACTGGCGACCCGTATCGGTTTTTCTTCATTATGCCGTTACGGAAGGCGTCCAAGGCGTCGTGTACCGCATCAAAACTGTCGGGCGTGGCTTGAAAAACTGGACACTGTTTCAAAAATCGTAGCGCAAATCAAGATAATTCATTCTTACACGACGATGACCATCATCCTTTGGATTGCTTTGATATTTTGGACGGTAGGTGGATTCTGTTGCTCACAAAAGTTACAATGTGCTGCACAAAACGCCTTTCTGTGAAGAGGCTGATTTGTGCAGACATCCGGTAAATCGACCATTGGTATGCCGGATACTTGGTTTTGAAAAAACACGAAAAACAGTTAAAGTCACACCGAATTCCCTTTTCTACAGAAAGAATCTACCGGTATTAGCAATACCCTTACTTTAACTGAAAACATGCAATGAGAAAATTGCGTTTTCCATATTCCATCTGTTGCCCAAAGTTTTCCACAGCCTGAAACAATTATTTTGGAAAAAAGATACACACTACCAAATAAGATACAAAAGCGTGTGTACATCAATCACTGGAATTACTGTACCTCGCATTTTGCAAGCACTTGTACAGTCGCTTGGTGGGTGAGCGTATGTTGTCCTCTTTCGAAGATTATGATGACCATACAATCTTCACGGTCTGCATCTTTGGTGAACTTGAATTTAGTGTGTAGGTCTAGGTCGCGCAATTCTGTTTCAAGTTCCGCCCACCAGAAAGCTTCAGCCCACAAACGCCGATCAATATCTAAAGCAACAAAATAATGACAGATAAACTGAGTGAGTATTTCACGAATTTAATACCTCTAAAACTCACTTTTCTCTAAAATATAAGCATCATTAAAGCTTTCGGCGAAACCTTGAAACGAAACCCAAGAATGGAGGCTAAAATGATGAAAGATTACAAATTAATCTAATAACATATATTATTCTCCTAGTTCAAGCCATGAAATTTTTGTTCAAATTTAAGTTGACTTACGATAACGATCTCTGAAAATTGTAAAGACTGCGGTCAATAATTATCCCATCAGTTGCAACAATTGAGTCTCTCATTTCGTGATAAAATGAATATCCTTTTTCAGTGGAGCCATATTTATCAAAGCCGTAATTAATCTGACAATTCTTACAGCGTAAATTGATCTGGAATAAAGATATCTGAATTAATGAAATAAAATCTACATTTTTCATGTTTAAGGGCCTACCACTTAAGGACAACATAGCCTACCTTATTTTTAGAAATGACTTTTCCATGAGTAACAAAGAGAACATCAATCACTTTGTTGTGCAGTTGCAGTGTACAATTACACTCAAAACACTTTCCTATGTACAAAAAAATATTACAGATTCAACATGTGCTAGAGCAATACTAATTGGAGTACAAGAAAATTGTTATACATACCAATTGGAGGTCCAAGGACAGCTAAATGACTTGACTTTTGATCATGATAATCATGAAAGATATTCTTCAACATTTCATAGGGAATAAGTTGTTCTCCGTTCATCTGTGGAAGTGATTTTCGAATTGTCTCCGAAAACCAAAAAGGTATTACATTATGGCGTAGAATAGATCTAGTGACCACATCATGCCCATATTTGATAATGACATGGCACTTCATTATCTCGCTTTTGTTGTTTACTGAGTCTATATCATGATCATGAAGTTGCTGGTAGTGATAGCAAACCTAAAACGACAGAGAACATAAAGCCTATAAATTATAATATTTGTAGATTTTTAGGGATTCATTCATTTATTACGGATATGCACAAAATTTAGACTCACCGATTTGAAGTTCACATTTTCACCATCGATGACGTTAAGTTTTTCGGCTAGCGTCAGACGACGTTTTTTGGAAAGAGACATTGTGTAGATTCAATTCGAGTCAATTATAATGCGCACGCGAGATGAGCGAAATGTTACGTTAATCTGTTACGAAGCGGCAGTACAGAATGATAAATGTTGCGTAAATTTGTTGCGTTTATAAATGTTGCGGAATAAATATCTCGTAAACGGTTGCGGAATAAATATCTCGTAAACGGTTGTGATCTAATTTCATGTGATATTCCAGCTTGAAAAATTTGGATACACTTTTTCTTCTAACGTTACATTGATTTTATTTTATTTTAAAAAGTAGAAAATACTGTGTTGCATTTGCGTATTCTACGCAACATATACCTCGTAGTTGGTATTGCTATCCCTAAATCGTGACCTAAATGCGCTTGTAGGCGTCTGATTAAAACGTTTTGTCGCCCGCGACAATTCAATATTTTGGTTTTGTCACCCGCGACAATTCCGAAATAATTCCCAAATTTTCCGGAAAATTCTATTCTTTGTGTTTCCCGCCATAAGAAGGGTCATCCTGACATGTTATGATGGTTCTGATTTTGATTGATGAGTTTGTATCGTTAAAATGTACTTCACTATCCGCTGCACACACTGCCCGATGAAGCTTTTCATTGCCATCGATAGTGACGTACCCCTCCCTACACCCCTTCGTTTCGCACACATGTTTAATCCACTTTTGTTCTTTTTCTTCAAATAAGCCTACCTTTAATATAACGAGTTAAAAACTGCTAAGCTTATTTTAAAATTAGATCGCAAAGAATCGCGTTATTGTCTGCGATTCTTGAACCATTTCCCATTATTAAACAATCAGCATTTGAATATCAAGACGGCAATTGGTTTATTTGAAGATAGTTTTAAGGGGTTAGGGTTTAGAGGAGTGGTGTTTGGGGGTTAGGTCTAAGAGCGTTAGGTTTTATAGGCTAAGGGTTTACGGGGTTAGGGTTTAGTTTTTAAAGGATTAGGTTTTAGAGTTTTAGGTTTTAAAGGGGTTTGGGTTTAGAGGGTTAAGGGGTTTAGTGTTTAGGTTTAAGAGGGTTTTAGAGGGTTAGTGTTTAGAGGGTTAGTTTTAAAGGGGTTATGGTTTATTGTATAGGGGCCAGGGTTTAGTGTTTAGAGGGTAAGTGTTTACGGGGTTAGGGGGTTAGGTTTTAGCGAGTTAGGGTTTAGAGGGTTAGTTTTAAATGGGTTAGGGTTTATTGTTTACGGGGTCAGGGTTTAGTGTTTAGAGGGTAAGTGTTTACGAGGTTAGGGGGTTAGGTTTTAGAGAGTTAGGGTTTAGGGGTTAGGGTTTAGGGGGTTAGGGTTTAGTGGTTAAGGGGTTAGGGTTTAGGGTTTAGAGGGTTAGGGTTTAGAGGGTTAGCTTTTAGTGTTTAGAGGGCTAGGGTTTAGTGTTTAGAGGGTTAGGTTTTAGTGTTTAGAGGGTAAGGGTTTAGAGGGTTAGGGTTTAGGGGGTTTAGTGTTTAGAGGGTTAGGGTTTAGAGGGTAAGAGAGAAATTAGAGGGTTCAGGGTTAAGAGAGTTAAAATTTAGAGGGTTTTAGTGTTCGGAGGGTTAGGTTTTCGAGGGTTAGGGTTTATTGTTTAGGTTTTAGAGGGTTAGGTTTTAGGAGTTTAGGGTTTATAGGGTTCAGAGGATTAGGGTTTAGTGTTTAGAGGGTTCAGGGTTCGGAGAATTAGAGAGAATTTAGAGGGTTCAGGGTTTAGAGAGTTAGATTTTAGAGGGTTCTAGTGTTCAGAGGGTTAGGGTTTAGAGGGTTAGGGTTTAGGGGGTTAGGGTTTAGTCTTTAGAGAGTTAGGTTTTAATGGGGGGAGGGGGGTTAGGAATAAGGTTTTAGAGAGAAATTAGAGGGTTTAGTGTTTAGAGAGTTAGAGTTTACAGGGTTAGGTTCTTTTCGGTGGGTGGTTATGCTTGAGAGTACCATAGTTTTTAAGGTTAGGGTTAAGATGGTTAGAATCCTAGTTCGTTTCTGTTATGTGGGTTTCTCATAAGTATATGTAGTGTTAACATGGACTCAATGTGAAATGTACGGTGTTGTCATATCGCGGAAAGACGGAATTGCTGAATTTTCCAAAAACGCGGAATTTCTTCATTTTTACTATAAATAGTAAACGGGTTTTCCCACGCGGATACCCACTGTCGGACTTAACGATACTGTTCCAAATAATGTAGAACCCAGGCAATACGTGCTTTGCGAATTCAGTGATACAGAGTATCGCTGCATTAACTGAAGGAATACAAATCGATGGTACGTAAATGTAGGATTTGTGATGACACCATGGGATTCTCCAGGACTCAGTTCCGAGTTAAGATTTGACTCTATTGATTCTAAGTAACTCAGAGTTAACTCACAACTGTGGAACTGGATCGATGTCAGACGAAAATAAATAGACATTATGTATATTTCATTCTGGCTTAGGATTGTTCATGCGTGTTGTGTGTCTACATTGTTGTTATAAGGGAATGTGGTTTATCTTTTAGAATTAAATGATATGAAAGATTATAAAATGGTTTTGTTTTTTTTAATGTTTACTGTGTGACTGCTATAACATATGTTCCTATGCTGATTATTTGGATCAAAAGAATCTTATTGGTACCGGTACTGGACGAATTTGACGAAGAAATTTGAACCGGTACTTGTTTGGTCGTAGGATTTCATGTTTGCAACCATCTACAACTACGGTCCGACAGCGCGAACGTGCTCAATATTTATCTAATAATATTCGTTTCTGAAGTTCTCAAAAAGTCGATGAACTTCGATAACCGAAGTTTGCCTAGTAGAAATAGACATTAGGTGCCTCGGTTCCTGAACTTCGCTGAAAAAGCTGAAACACTGAAAAGCTGAAATAAAAACGCTGAAATTTCAGGGAATTTCCGAAAAACGCCGAAATTTCAGGGAATTCCCGAAAAACGCTGAAATCGTGCTAGGTACCGACAATACACGTTTTGAAAATTATTCTGGGCCGGTGTCCGCTGACGAGTCCTGAACCGTGTTTTATGCTCTATCTTCGGTTACAGAGACATGCCTTAAGGTCGTCGTCATGATCGACTTGATCGATTGCGGATTGCGTGGATTGTTAGATGTGTTTTTTGCCATAGTTTTATGTGCATATACCGGTACGATCTAACAATGAAGTTATCACTTCATTTGAATAAATTCTTATTTAAAATAATATTAATTCACAATATTTTTTCTTATGTTTGGTAATTTCTTGCAACTTATCATTGCCAAGTCTCAAACAAGTAGTAGCTGAATGAAAGTACAGTTAGGCTGAACCTGATAACCCAAATTAAGTGCTAGCATGGAACTAATGATTATTTTGATTCTATTTTCGGTGTCATTGAAATTCGTTGATAAAGGTTCAACCGTCATAGTATCCTGTACTTAGCATTGCTACGATTGGGTGCCATATTTCAACAATTTCTACCAGGACGAAGGAGTCTTTAAGTGTCTTTGTTCCCGGGTAGGGTACGGGGTAAAACCTGGTTTACTTTCTCTTTCGACTTGCCGGAGACTATCATCTGCAATGTATTGCATGCTTTGACTTGTCTGGCCTATAGGAGTCGAACGATATTTTCCCATACACCGGCTTGGCTTTAGTGTAGATGAAGGCTAGGCACTGCACATTGTGGATTGACTGGAACTCTTAACTCACAAAATTAAACGAGTCAACAAGAAAGATCCAATAATTGGACGTTTGTCTAACTATATTATTTAACAGCTTGAAATAATACATAACACATTCTGCAAGATTACACAAAGGAAATCAGTTCTTACATTATATCAGAATCAATAGTTCGTTTAACCCTGGCTAGAATTCTGGTTCCATTGCTTCATATTCTAATGAAATCCACTAGCATACCTTAGAATATCGCTTAGCTTAAGACTAAAAATTAGGTACCAGGAAACAGGGAAGAAAAGTGCGTGTACTGTACATCCACAATTGACTTATTTCTCTCTGGTTGAATAGAGTTATTATCGAAATAGCATTCGAATAGCCATTTTATTTTTAAAAATTGTGTCGTTCAGCTATCCTGCTGCAAATTTCGCAGTTGAAGTCTGATTTTTCAGTATCTCAAAGAATTTGCACATTCTAAGCCTGAATCTAAAAATAGAAAAAGGTGCATTTTAGTAGGATATAAAAGAATAATAGCTAATACACCCTGGACGATATAGCCTATGGGGTGGGCCTAGTTTGAAAGCACTGCGGTCCGAGGGAACAGCACTTAATAAATAAATACTGAAATTAAACTTACAAAACACCCAGTACTTGAGATGATGTACTTGACAAGAAGTGTCTCCAGCTAAGCAAATCAACTTTGTCTATGACTCCTCCTTTTATAGATTCAGTAGTAGTCTAAAAATAAGAATCGGTACATTTCCTAATAGTTGGTATGTCATTTCTTTCTTTCATTCAAAAACTAATTATTATCACGCCACAGCAAATAAATTATTCACAGTTGTTGAATGGTTTGCCCGATTTAGATTAATTGGTTGACGCTAATCAGTATGACCCATACGTAGGGGTCTACTGCATGCCATTGGCGTCAATCCATTCCATTCCACAGTGAATTAAAAAGAAATTTAGTTAGATCCCTTTTGTCCAAAAGTTGCATCATTTATATAACTAGCTGTCAAATTTAATTTACCTGCTTCAGAGAATACCATATAGTCCGTCGCCCATCAACGTATTGACAAAAGAAAAGTTGCTCCATGTTTTATACATGAACATTCAAATAAGATATTTTGCGTCTTGCAGGGAATATTGAGCATAATGTTTAAGTTGGCTTGCACGGTTTGTGAATGGGTTTTCCTCATTATGCTGCCTGTATGCATTAAAAATCCGGATTTCAAGCGAATTAATTTGTCCAACAAGTGGCCCTCTAAAAGTATACTCAACACATACTGTCCATGCATGTCTCTGTAACCGAAGGTAGAGACTAAAACACGGTTCAGGACTCAGCAGCGGACACCGGCCCGGAAAATATTTCAAAACGTGTATTGTTGGTACCTAGCACGATTTCAGCGTTTTTCGGGAATTCCCTGAAATTTCGGCGTTTTTCAGAAATTCCCTGAAATTTCGGCGTTTTTATTTCAGCGTTTCAGCGTTTCAGTGATTCAGCTTTTTCAGCGAAGTTCAGGAACCGTTAGGTGCCTGGTCTCTTTCACCCCACTTGATTCTGACTTCTTCTACAGGTGGCAGCCAGTCAACGGTATCGTAATATGATAATTCCATATAAAATTGCCTGCAAATAATGGGACTCGCACCTAACTCGTTGCATCGATCGGTCCGGTGCCCGGTCCGACAGTGGGTATCCCCGTGGGAAAACCCGTTTTCTATTTAAAGTAAAAATGAAGAAATTCCGCGTTTTTGGAAAATTCCGCGATTCCGTCTTTCCGCGATATGACAACACCGTGAAATGTAGCAGGAGATCAGTAGCCTATATCTTTCTTGTTAACATTGTGGAACGATTTTCAAAGACTCACCGGCCACGCTTGTTTGCAAATTGCAAATTTAAGTATTTGAAATTTGATATTGGCGTCTTCAGGTTTGGGTAGTTCAGTTTTGATGACCTAGTTATTCTGTACAAAAACCACGCTTCTTCGAGTCTGAGTTCATTCAGGTACCAATTTATGGAATCATTTTGACAATCACTTGTTGGAGTACGCGAAAAGACCGATGAACAGTGCGGTCTTGTTTTGTTCGCATTTTCGTGTTCTTCGTTGTAGGCGTCCGCGAGCGCTGAAAGAGGCACCGAAATGATTTATTGAGACGGAAACATTTTTAAGATAATCAATGGAAAACGCGGTTTGAGATGTTGATAGAAAATAGGTTTCGTTTGGATTTTCATAATAATAACGTTCGTCCTTAATTCCATTTATTGTCACTTTCAAACTGACAATATTTTTTTTTACAAAATCCAAGTAAACTTGGTAAGATAAATAAGTTTAAGAGGACAATGACACAGATTCAGGACACGTACCAGATTTGTACTTAAAGATTAGAGGAAGTGAAATTACCTAATTACCTATTCTAAGAACATTGATACGCTGTGATTGTACACAATGAGAATGAAAGAAGATCAAACTGATAAATATTAACTGAACTAAGTAAATAAAGAGAAGAAATCCAAGCGATTTCAGACAACAAATTCCAAACACATAATTTAGTAATTATATCAAATGAATATTTAACTGCGGATAAAATGTCGTTATGAGGACTAAAACCGTTATTTAGATTTGCAATCAGTTTTTCCTTGGCATGATTAACTATGAAGGCTGATTCAACAAGGTGTCATTTGATTCTGTCATTAATTTCACCGTTATCAAAATCAGGAAGTACCAGCATCCAACTTACTTATCTAAACATGATCTTTCTTCGAATTGTTTGTTCGTTGAACCTTAGTGAGCTGGATTTTACATAAAAGAACGAGTGGTCCTTGTCAAATTCACCTTCAGCGCCATCAAGAGAAGAACTCACTGGAGAACAAGTAACTACTTGGTTTTGGATTTTAAATCCAGAGACCACCAAGATACGTGGCAATCCGGTATTGGTAATATGCTGCTTATATATATTATATCTTTTCAGGATGTCTAGGCTTTTTAATTAAAAATCCGATTATTTTAGGGTCGATTCACTTATTATGCATTTTTGGCTTGTCTTGGACTTTTAATTGGTCTTGACTTTTAACTATTAAACGTCTAATTAAGCATTGGGTTTCGAGCTAATTATTTGTTTTTTAGTCTTGATATAATTTGAAACGTGTAACTGTCCTTTTAGTTTCAAAATGGTAATCTTTACGTCTGATTCTAGTATTTTCTTTTCGGAAGGCTCACAGTTTATTTCCAATTTCTGCATGTCTTTCGTATTTATTCTAACCACTGAACCTAGGCTCAATGATAAAATTTGATCATTCCCGCCCATTGGTCCATCGTTTAGACCAAGAATCAAACCAAATGCATTCAGTCTTATTTCCAGTCGAGTGATTTTTTTGCAAGAAAACTCAACCTGGTACAATACCAGCACAAAATTCCACGTAATTATATTGAATTTTGCTAGGAAATATGGGGGCTAAACCATGCATCAGGTTTTATTGCAAACAAAACATGTTATATTCCAAACAAATTTTCGGATACTTTCCGGAATTCCGCCAATGTCTTATTTGATGCCAACGAACTACGATTAACCGTTAACAATTTATCGCATAGTAAAGTGCGGTGAAAGAGCGGCGGATGTACCCGTCGGATAAGATGATCGTGGTACCTACGACAGTCGCGTACGAATGTGTGTGCACCACCCTTTAGCAATATATGGGGACACCAATTGATTACCTACAATACGCCGTTTAAATCATTTAAATACACCAATCCGCTCCTGAGATATGCCACAAAACGTGTTGTTGAAATACTGTAACATTGGCGACTTATTTTCTAATGATCTGAATGATTTGTCAGGGTAACCAAACATAGTTCGGAAAGGAGGCCATTATTGCACCTATATGGAACTCAGGGATGTTTCATATTTTAGCATGTTTTTGAAAATATGTGCGTCCAACTAAAATCGTCTAGATAATCTTGATTAGTATTTTCACAATTTAACTTTTAAAATGCAAATTATAAATGCGAAATATGAAGTGATTGGGTGCTATGGAGACCTATTGTTGTATGAAGTCCCACTCTATACGATAAAATATCATTGGTTCCCAAAACTAGATGTAATGAGCTATCACACGTACACTGTATCCCTATATGTTTTAATGCAAAGAGACATAATCCTACACCGACTGTAAATGGAGGTAAAACTTATGAGTATGAATTATAGGTCAGACACTTTAGAGTAAAGACGCAGCCAATTACCTCGGCCGAGATTTTCTCTGACTCTGGTATAGCTGGGTTATTGATTTTATTTTGAATGCTTCCCTAAGTAATTTTTTCCAATATTTGTTATTCATAGAAAGATGATGGCAGAATACAAACTTGTTTCTGTAAAAGACAGGTAAGTCATAGTAAAATTTCTTAACCTTGTTATTTCTAATTGTATGATGAATACTTTTAACTATGGTTATTTGAATTGATAAACATTGATAATTAATATGCTATAAACATGGAATGAATGGTAGTTAGCTTTCAACCGAATATGGGGTTCATTCAAATTCGTACATGTGTTAAGGCGAAATTGCAAACTAGCAGCAATGCTTACCAACAATACATCAGACCTTTTTATATAAATATTGCTTATATCTCAAAAAGCTATTCATCTAATCAACATAAAAACAACTGCCAAAGAAGACTTAATGTATCTTTGTAACCTATACTCGTCTTTTGATAAATGGTTATTTTAAGCCTTTCTTGACTCAATAATGAAGCATTGATTAAACAGACATCCTCTTTTATAAACAATACATACAGGCGTCTATATTAAAAACCATTTAACCCTCACCCTCCATTTCTAACACCATATTGTTATGTATATGCCTTCAATGCCATTACTTATACTGTTATATTGTATCCCTGTTGCTTATATGTAATCACGGGCGGATCCAGGGGGATGGGTAGACAGTATTGGAAGGAAATTTAAGGGCACCTTTCTGATCTTAGGGCACAGCCAGTATCCAGGTCAATGCGAGCGCCTAAGGCGCGAAGTCCTTAGAGGGGGGTTTGAAAATATGGTACCATTTAAAGGCTTTTAGAGGGCTTCTAGAGGCTAGCAGAGCAATCCAGAATAAATGAATTCGAGACAAGATTTCAACACATGCGGATAAAAAATGAAGCTGGCGAACCCATGAAAGAATGGTTGTCGCCAACTTCGCCTAGTGCCCCTATAATCTTTAAAAGTGCCCCTTAACAATCATACAGAATACGGCTAAGTGCCCCTTCATTGTTAACAATCGGCAAAAATTGCCTCGTCTTCACATTTATCCTTATGTCGTGTGCCATCTTCCAAACCAAAAGTGCCCCTAAAATTTTAAAAATTAGGCAAAAAAGTGCCCTTTTCGTCAACATTTTCCGCGTATAGTGCCCTCTTCTAAAGTACGAGTGCCCCTTTAGCCCTCCCTGAAAAGGCAAGGAAGGACAAGGTGCCCTCATCTAAAGCATGAGTGCCCCTTGCAAAAGGAAAGTGCCCTTTTTAATTTATCATGATTAAAGTCTTTACAAATATGATTATCTCTCCTCACTTTCTTGGCAGCAGTATATACCGATTAATTTTATAATTATGCCCGGATTACGGACACGGAATTAGCGGTTGCTGAAATAATGCCGTCAAAAATATTGCCGGTGAAATTTCGAAGGGCACTTAAAAATTCTAGACCGTATTGGGCAATACGGCTAATACGGTCTGGATCCGCCCCTGGTAATGCCCATCCAGGGCCATTTATAAGTGTAATATATTTGTATTTGTATGATTATGGCTCTGATAAAATTTGTTGTATAAAAAAAATGTATCAGGAAGTTGAAACATCTTTGCTTTTGGTGAAAATCAAATCGATTCATAATATATTCTTAATTTATATGAAATATGAATTCAAAAGCTGCATGGTCTCTAAAAACAAGATTTCTAAGAATTAGTCATGCATTAAAATACCCTTTGGCACAATAATACACGTGACTTTCTAACGGTGGACCCCTTACCTTTCGAGAATAATCCAAAAGAGATTCGACTATTTGGAAAAAATTGCATAATTTTTTACAATCGCTAGGGCTCTAAAGGGTTAACCAAAAATAGTTTTTGGAAAATGTGTCGATTTTAAAAATTCCTCGAAACAAGACTAGGACAATTTGACGGTGTTTTCGGGTGGGTTAGATTTTGCATCTGCTTCTGCAATAGTGCCCTTTTGTAATTATGAATTTGCGAAAACGCGGAGGCATAAATACAACATCGTGATCTGTTTTTTACATTACGTAAACAGCTGTTTTGGTCAAAATCACCGCTTTGTGAATGAAATCAAACTAGTGGGGTAGAAATAAAATCCCCAGCCTAAAATCTAAAAACTACAACTCGTTTCAGGTTAAGAATTGTAGCAAAGCCTCGTGAATGAGAAAACCTTCACTCGTTGTAGATTTTAGATTCACCCCACATACTCGGTGGAGATTCTATATTTCTTAACCCCAGAACATGTATTGATTATACGTAATTTTGCTCACAGGCATCCTTACAAATTTTAATAAACCAATGATCAAAATACCAAAAAGGGGACTAATTATGAACACAATGTTTCATTAATGGTAATAATCACTGTCCTCCTATGGTCATAATTAAAAGACAAACTATCGCAGCTTCGCCTTAATGCTGTAGCTGCAGTAATATTATTGGAGATGTGGACCAGTTGTCCAAATAACCATTGTTGGATTCTGCGCCGGGATGATGTTACCTATCCATTGATAATAAAACTTGTATGGCTTGTGGATTTAATGGAATTGCCGATTTCGGGTCCTCATCTCCCATTCTATAACACAACTCTTGCATTTATTGCTTGTTGGATAAAGTGATTCACAATTTATGGCATATGGAAATATATTCAAATTTAATTTACAGTGAGCTAAATCCAGGTGACCAAATTGCTGTTTCGTGCGGTATTTTTGGCATATCTGCGTACTATCACCATGGAATATTTATCAGCCACCGGAACGGAGTGATTGACCTGGTTGGGGTTCCTCTAGACACAAGAGGCGTCGTGGAATATAAGAGCATCAGTGATTTCAAAGCAGTTGGGGGCGAGCAATTATTCATTCTGAAACGAGGGTTGGGTATGTTACGCGGCACCGGTTCCGATCAAATTTACCGAGTTGACTACAAGTCTCACAGAACCGCAGAAGATGTCGTTATGACAGCCAAAGCCGAATTGCAAAACCCAATACGATGGCGAACATATAACCTGAAAACATGCAACTGCGAGCACTTTGCATCTTTTTGTAAGATAGGACACGCTCAGTCAGTTCAAATAAGCAGCAGGGAAAAGAGTGCATCTGGACGTTATATTGTTGATATTGCTTCTGGTGCATTGGTTAGTAGTGGAAGTTCTACTAGTTCTAGTAGTCATTAGTCACCCTAATAGTGTCATTTCTCGTCTGAAGTCCGGTTTTAGATAAAGATGTGATGACTGTGAATTCGACATTGGACAATGAGAGTAAACATTTATTGTCATCTATAGAAAGGCCTTATAATGATGTATAGAATTGGCCGGAATTCATATTTTTCCCTAGGACAGTCATGTAAATAAATTGTGACACTCTACAACCATGTGTAATCAGATGTATTTTAACCAAAGCTGAAAAGGATGTAAAACAAGATAAATGCTCATCTAAGTGTTACTTTACCTTTACTTTACTATACGATTTAATGTTTATTCGGTCCTAGCATGTTTTTAGTAATTTTGAATTTAGCTTTTAAGGGATCGCCATTGTTTGAGCCAATAAGTTAGCTTTAGCGTGACAGTAAATGATTACTGATTTCCTTCTAAATGTGATTATTGTTATAATTACATCAACATAAATTAGCCTTGTGTTTTTATATCGTAATGTATTAACGAATACAGATGTAAAGAGTTATGTTAATTCACAACTTTGAAATATGATGAACTGAACTTATTATTTGGAAGACTTATTTCCCATTTTTGGTTTGATTGGCGCCATGTTAAAAGACTGTAACGTAGAAATTACCTGCAAACCATCTCAACCCTAACACAAACATAAGGCAAGCAAGAGTCACATCAATTTGTTTGTGTTTTTTATTGCAATACATGATAGCTATATTGAAAAACTAGTTTCTGTTGTGAAAATTGATAGACGAAGTGTAACAGATTGTTATGATTTTAGAAAAATCAAAATCTGACAAAAATATTTAGGAACGATGGTGACAGGCGGTTTATGATAGCTGTATAAGTGTAGAGATAATTACAATTTGTATCAGATTTTTTCGGCTATTGTCTAAAGGCGGACCGTGGCGGACTGCTGACCGTGGCGGAATGAAGAAGACGGTTATTTCCTTTTGTTAAATGATCTTAAATCATTGTACCTACTTCCTTTTGTCGGAAAATCATAGACTTTAAAGGGGGTGTCCCAGGAGTGGGGTCGAAAATTTTTATCTCATGGATTTTAAACTTCTTTGCATTGAAATGAAGCTAAGTGAATAGTGAGTGGATCCTGAGATTTTCAGACACCAGCAGTGCCCTTAAGTATTTTAATTGATAACCAAATCTTAGCGAGTAGCCAAATCCGTGTTTTAGGGGGATTCCCCAACAAATTTAGGTACTTTAATTATATTTATAGAGCTGATAATTGCAGGATCTACTCAAAATTATGTAGGGGGCCGTCCATATAGTACGTACGCATGGTCTAGCTAGGACCTGTGGAGCAGATCGTACAAAGTGCGTACGATAGGTAGCAGGCAGCTATCAAATCTGTACGTCGTACTTAATGGACAAAATATGTTGTATATTTCACCCAAATCCCGTATAATAATACAGATAGAAATACATATATCTTGTTGTAGCACTACCAAGTCAGCTGCGAAATGACTCAATCAATAAATTAAATCGATGTGTGTACAAGTAGAAGCAAAAATAAACAGACCGTCAAAATAAAATATTATTGATTAATTTTCGTTTGTTGTTTATGCATACTTTCAACTGTGGTAATGGCTGCCCTTCAGAAGTATAACGACTTCATAGCCGTCTTCAAAGAGGCTTATCCCTCAAAAAAACTGTCCGATGGACAGAATTTATGGAGGTCTTTAAGTGACGATAATAGCAGAAAGCAACACGTAAAAGATATGAAGGGGATTATCAGTAAACGCAAATTTAAAGCAATCACTTTCTGGGGTGCCGGACCAACTACGTCGGTACCAAAAACGAGCAGTACTACGTCAGCAGCCGGTCACATTGCACCCTCATCAGCGGAACCTCCAGCAAAAGTTCCGAGGGTAGATCTACCGACGGTTCAAGCATCTCCGCAGGCATCTGATGACAAAAAAGGTGAGTTTTTTGCTACATCATAGGTGGGAGGGAGGCTGAGATAAAGTCTTGTATATGAATAGCAAGCCATGTTTAATGCTGTAATTTCTTTGAAAGTAAAGTACGCCCATCATTGAACGTGACTGTCGGAGTGTTTAAGAGCTATATTTTTACGGGCAAAGGTTGCAAGTATTAAACCATTGAACAATTTTCAAAAATGGGTAAAAAATTTGGATTTTTTAGATGATCGGGTGGTCCGGGAAAAGCCTAAACAAGATGAACTGCAAGGCCAAATTGATGACATGCAGGGTCAATTGGTAGCTCTATACACACTTGGGGATGCTGGTATTTTACCTGATGACGGCAGAAAAAAAACACTTAAGTCTGACCTTGAGAAAAAAAAACTAATCTACGTCGTCTACAGCTAGAAGCAGAGCGTATGAGGAAATTCCGGAGTGAGAAAAAAAGTGTAATGGACGATATCACAAACAAACATCCTGAAGCAGGGGCAAAGTTAAAAAAAGTTCAACCGTCCCGAGTTTGGCAGGCCACGTGTTGAACGTGACCAGCCTGGCTTATTGGGCACAATCATTTCAATTGCTTCTCAGCCTGGTGCAGCTGATTCTCGGCGCAGGTGTGAGGTTTTAAGCTCTTGTAGAACGCTCGATGACCTTACGCTCGAGTTACACAAATCAGGATACACAATATATCGTGCAGCTGCATATCTCCGTCTTCAACCACGGTCAAGTGTAACATCTGAAGGGGAGCGCCATGTGGAGACTGTGCCTGTAAAATTGGCGAAAGCGCAGGGCAACGAACCTAAAAAACATGTTGCAGCAAACTTTTCCTGGACTTTCATTAACCATATTCGGGAAGCCTGTGCAATGATGGGGCCTAATTCAGCTACATGGCTTAGCATGGATGACAAGGCGAGGGTACCTACAGGAATTACCGCTGCCAATAAAAAAGGGCCCTGTTAATGTCCATGGAATATCGGGTTTGCCTACCAGACCACGATTTTGTAGTCGCGGAGAAACATAAATTGATACCATCGGTATATGCAGGGTGTACCATAGCCCCAAATTTGCAAGACAAAAATGCTGTAACATATTCTGGTCCAACTTACATTGCGATCCGTAGTGGAAAACATGACAGCTCCTCTGCATATACCCATGGTTTTGATTTGAAAACAGTGATCAAATCTAATGAATTCAAATCTACTATTATCAATTCAGATGGGCAATTGAAACCAATATTTGTCATTTCGTGCGATGGTGGGCCGGATGAAAATCCACGTTTTCCCAAAGCCCTTCTTTTAGCTGTGGGCAGATTTATTGAGTACAATTTAGATGTTTACGTGGTTGCTACATATGCATCTGGCCGCTCAGCCTACAATCCCGTTGAACGTCGAATGGCTTGTCTATCCAAAGAACTATCGGGTCTGGTTCTACCACATGATCATTATGGCTCACATTTGAACAATGGTAAAACATAGACGAACACCTTGAAAAAGCCAATTTCAAAAAGCTGGTACCACGTTGGGCGAGGTTTGGTCAAAATTGGTGATTGACAAGCACCCTGTGACGGCAGAGTACATAAACCCTGGTACTGGTACACTAGATATTGATCCCCTAGCTCTATCTCAAGATTGGCTTGTAAAACACATGCGTGTAAGCCAGTACATGTTACAAATTGTAAAATGTCAAAACCCCGAATGTTGTGTCTGGCGCACTAACTGGCTGGATGTAATGCCCACTCGCTTCTTCCCACCTCCCTACCCCATGGTCCAGGTGAATTCCGGGATAGAAGTCCCTAATCCTGAGGATATTACTGTCAGCAACAAAATGAATTTTGCGAATTAGTGGCAACGTAATGCAATCAAGGTCAATCCCGAGTCGGCAGAAAAGTACATAGAAAAGGGTTGGGAAATTCCATACGACTTGTATTGCCCGGCAGCCAAAAATCTACAGGACCGCATTTGCCAGAAATGTGGTGTTTATTTCCCGAGTCATGCAGCCGTTAATCGGCATAAGGTAATTCACAGGATAGAGCCTCCCTTAGTTGAAAACAATGACGAGGAGTCCCCGGATGACGATATCCCTCTAGAACGTATCGATGACGATGAGCCTTAATCAGGAGAGGATCATCCGGATTCAGGAGATACTTCAGAAGTTAAGAGACAGACACTGATGTCCGTGTCTACCGAAATGTATCTGATGCATTACAGAACCAATGGACCCTATACAACTGAAAAAAATAGGCCATAAATTGTTTTAAACCAATAGTTTATTATCTCAGTACAGTTACACATTCTTTATAGAGCGACGCAACGCGGTACTGGGAATTTCCCGCCTACGATACCGGGTACATGCATAAAAGTGTTTAACGTTTATTTGAATAAATGTTCTACCTTTTCTTTCTACAATCATGTCTTAAGTTTATTCGCTGATAAAGAAACGTTGCAAAGATCGATGTCTTACGTTTTGGAGTAAACTGCAGTGATTCATAATATCTAACGTACTCCAATGATTTTTTAATTTTTCACGTACGTAAGGTAGGAGCACAAAACAGATTCGTACGTCATGCGTACAAAAGGAAGGACCACTAAATTTCTGCCATTTTCATGCGTACGTACTTTATGGACGGCCCCTAGGGTTTCATTCAAAATCAAGAAAATAAAAATCCATGACATGACCAAATTCTACCCTGGTTCCTGGGACCTCCCCTTTAACATTTCTATCTCAGAAATTATTGAAATACAACAGCAATTACGCCTATCACCATGTATTAGGACAACAGTAACCATGGAAACGTATATATGAAAATAAAATCACACATTCTAAACAGAGAGAAGAGGCGAATTATCCAAATATTAAGGAGTACTAATTAAACAAGTCCAAATCCAGCAATCGTAAAGCAGATTTACTATTTATGTTTTCTTTGTTCTTACACAACATTGATTATACAGTCAACCCTCGCTATAACACCCACATTGGTACTTAACGCTTTTGGCGGTATAGACAGTATGGTGTTATATCGGGGATGATTTTCATGTATTTAATTAAAAATATCCGAGAGAAAAACATGGCCTTAAGCAGGGGTGCCGCCTAATCGGAGGGCGGTATATTGGGGGTTGACTGTAATCAGCTTATACATGAAATTCGACAGCTTCCATATTGTGAAGATCTCTAGCAAACAATGCTGCATCAATTCCAATTGATGCCGCAGTTCCTCCGCCTGGAGTTGTTGCCGCCCCATCAACAGATGAACATGATAACAGAACTACATCGAGAATAGCTCCTGAAAATGAAAATCAAGGTTTATCAAAACAAGATTTAGAATATAAAGAATTTATACATAAATTCCAACCTGCATTTGAAAGATCTGGATATAATATGAATAACAGAGGCGCCAGACTTTTAGTAAAAGATTTAAAACTTTTTAAAGGTAAATATTATTATCATTTGGATGGTGATTATTATATTGATATCACTGATCAAAGAGCAAGACTAAATAAAATATTAGCGGAATCAACTTTGCTTAAGTTAAAACCAGATAAAATTAAGTAATAGTAATGAAATAACTGATGTTACACAAGAAGAAAGAAAGGATAATATAAGAGTATTTAGTCAAAAAATTGATGACTTATTTAAAATAATCGATGATAATCAAGAAACAGAAACAACTTCCGAACAAAATATAACTTCCAAAACTAGTAAACTTAAATCAAATAAAGTTCCAATTGAAAAACTTTTACCGAATAAATTAATTGATGCAACAGATCAAGAATTAGAAGATTTAGATATATTTTCTGATAAAGCAATTAGAGAAATTATTAGTATAAGACTTGCATCTGATAAAATTGCGCATGATAAAAGTATAAGAGATTTTAAAATTAGAACTTTAGAAAAAGAATTAACTGATAAAAATAAAGAAATAGAACAATTAAAATTAGATAGAGATAATAAAGTTATTGAAGAAATCGAATTCAAAAAAAGAAATGCATATTTAGAAAAAGAAATTTATAATTTAAAAGATAATTTAGAAGTACTGAAAGGTGAAAGAGATATATTATTAAAAGAATATGGTAGTAAATTTAAAAGATTAAAATATGTTTTTAAAGATTTGTTGATAAAACCAGATTCTAAAATATTATTGAAAGATTGAATAAAATTATTATTCCAGTTTGAAGGAATAACAATTCTTTCAATTCTAACAGCTGTAACTATGTTGTTTACAACAATTGGTTTAGCTATATGAAATGCTTTGAAATCTACTCCTACTCCCAATAAACCGCATAAACCTCCAGATAATAATTCTATACAAGCTAAAGTTAAGGATGGTTTAAAGAAATTAGCAAAATATTTATGAGAACTATCTAAAAAATCTGCTGCAGCATTACCCGGAATTATTGCATCAATTGTTGGTTTTATATAAAAAAACAGGAAACATTATTAACTTTGCTGCTGAACATATTATTTTATTTTTAATTACAGTTGTAAGTGCTATTATTTTTGGGCTAGTAAACATGATAAAAAATAAATAATTAATTTTTTTGTTAAATAAATAAATGAGTGGGAGTTATATCAATCCTTCTAAGAATCATAGAATATCTAATGCTATTAAATCAGAAAGATCACATCATATAATTACTCATAACCCTTCTAATATTAATCCCGATGAAACTTTATATGTTAGAATTCCGAGATTAACACAAAATACTTTTTATGTTCCAAATAGTATTTATTTATCAGCCGATATAAAAGTAATCGGTAATAATAATAATAATGTTGTTGATAATGTTGGAAGGTATTTGATTAAAAAGTTAACAATAAAGATTGGTCCAGAAACATTAGATGATTATAATTTATTTATGCATTATAAAGATTTATGGTTAACTAAAGAAAATAGAAATAATATGATATTTCAAGGAATCCAATCAGAAAACCAAAATAAATTAAGATCAGAAGCGCATAATGCAATATTAACTAATGCTGTAGATAAATTGATAAAAAGTATATATGGAAGCAAATATAAAATTCCATTAGACTTTGAATTGATAAATAACAATGCACCTTTATATAAATATGCAATTCAAGAAGATGTTATATTCGAAATAACATTTGCTCCTGTAAATGAAATTGTAATATCTAGCGTTAATAAAGATAGGAGTTATAAATTATCGAATATATGTTTAGAATATGATACAGTAACTGATGAAAATATTTCAAGTATAATTCAAACTCAATACAATCAAGGATTTTCATTATTATATGATTTTAAAACTTTAAGATTCCTGAATCCTCCAAACAACCAAGATCGATCCGCAAAGAGACACGTTAGTTTACGAGTATGATGATGATTCCAGTTTATTGACGATAGTGAAAGTGTCGAATCGAGAGTCAGATCGAGAGTGACCCCGAAACCATATTACAAATCCATTTTATACATTTCAATGAAAGTATAAACAAATACTGTGTAGTCATGGAGTTGGTCAACGACTGCCTGATCATGCTAATCGCGCATAATCTGTTTGACCATCTCCATGACTATAATACTAAGACTATAAGAAGCTTAACAAATATATAGTAAATACGGCTTATGCCTAACATAGCCCTCCCCTTTCTTAAAAGTTCGACTCGAACTTACAAATAAAAAAATTACATTAAAATGAAAGCATTATACAAGTTTTATAGTTGAGGAAAGGGTGGTTAAAAAAAGAATTTTAAATACAAAAAAAAAAACAATTTACATAAACAAAAAAAGGTAATAATATAAAATACATATGTAGATAAAGATAACGAATATGCCAAATATAAAAGAAACTGAGTACCCAAAGACGGATGAAGTAAATTAACGAAATAAGTAAATTACAATTATCATAGATTATCAACAAATAGAATAATGCATAAATAAAATATAACCCAGTATAACTGATACCAAATGCCTTTCAACGATTCCTATACTCTCGCCGTTCACGTCCATAACCTCTACATCCACTTACGGCTGGTGATCGATACTAGATTGAATATCCTTTATTAAATTAAAACTGAATTTTACCAATCATACACTATTAAAGTTACAATAACCGATTACGAGGAAACAAAAAAAATTATTAATGATACACAATAAGAAGAAAAATATGAAAATACAAAACGTATAATATGTAAGTTGAATATGGCGTGATTAAAAATAACTGAAACCGCGGTCACACCACTTGTATATCTCGTGTATTAATGTCGCGTATGTCTAATTGAACGTCCATTTTTGGTGTGGCCGTCAAGGACCGAAACGATAGCGCTTGTATCCAGGAAACGGGTATTTGTCGTGGGAGCTCCATTTCTAGATCCGATTCCACGTGAACGACGCGTAGACTTCCCCAGTTACAATCGATCTTCGGACGTGGGCAATAGACGACATTACTTATTTCGATTGGCGCAGTTTCTCCGACTAACTTATAACTATGGACACAACCAGGCAAGGTTTGTAATTTCACATGCACTTGTTGGTCCATATTTGATGCTCGTAAGACTATCTCGGTACCATGCGCGAATAATTTGATTTTGCAAAGCCTTTTTACCGTCACGACACATTTTGCTATGTCGCAAGCAACAGTTCTTATTACGAATAAAAATAATACAATTGAAAATGCAAGGATGAAATGATCGGTCTTAATTATCTCTATTAACAGATCGTGAGTAGATTTGTCCGAGCTGGGCGTTGTTGTGTAATTCAACGGAACAGTATATCGAAACAAAGAGCTAATGAATATATCGAGCCCGCGGATTGTGAGTAGCATTAAATTGCCTGATGAGGTTGGGGTCATCGATGTTTTCTTCTGGTTCCCAACTATCTTCTGACGGAGGAAAGCCCAGCCAGCGAATCAGATAGTATGTTTTCTTGGCATAACTCCTTTTTGCTAGTATTTTCTCCACGAGAAACTGATCTGGTTCCAGTGTTGCAGGTTTAGGATGATCTTTTATCAGTCTTGACTCAGGCCCTAAAAATTTCTTTAATTTACTGGCATGCTCAGACGATGACAAGAGTTTACCGTCCAATGTTTGTAACTTATACGTAACGGGTTTTAAATTTCCGGCTGGAATTTTATCATGTATAATGTACGGTCCCGTGTAGGGGTGCATTAACTTTTTAGATAGGCCGTTACGACTGATCTTAGGCTTATACAAATAAACTTTTTCGCCAATTTCAAAACTGATATCACGTGATTTCTTGTCATACTGGACTTTCATTTTATCCTGACTAGTAAGTTGGTTAGCAATGGCTTCTGTGTGGATTAATTGGAATTTTTGTTGTAAGGTCTGTAAATATTCTTCATGGCTGTGCGCTACGAGTTTAGAAGCTGGGAGTAAGAGGGCTGAATCGATAGGTAGGACTGGTTTACGGCCATAGAGCATCTGGAACGGCGAACTTTTTGTAGACATACTGGGGCTAACTCGATAGGAAAATAAAGCTGCCGGTATAAATTTGTCCCAGTCGGTCTGACGGACATTAGCCTGAAATGCTAGCCGAGTAACCAGTGTACCATTAAACTTTTCCACAAGACCATCACATTGGGGATGAAAACTGCTAGTATGGGTTTGAGATGTACCCATTTGTTTACAAACAGATTTAACCACTTCAGATAGAAAATTGGTGCCTCGGTCAGAATGCAAAACTCGTGGACATCCATGCCTGCAAAGAATCTCGTTAAATAGGAGATTTGCAACCTCTGGGGCTTCGATGGATTTCGTTGCGAAAGCTTCGGGCCAATGAGTTAGATAATCCATGAAAACGACGATATACTTTTGACCTGATGACGTCTCTGGAAGCGGACCGACACAATCAACCCCTAATCGGTCAAAAGGTCTTTCGGCGATGGGCATAGGGACGAGTGGTGGCTGCGTGGACCTAGTGGGAACCTTCTTGCTGTTGCACTCACTGCACGTTTCAATCCAATTGCATATATCCCGTGTCATTCCTAACCAGAAATATCGTTTTTGAATGACACCCAAGGTTTTCTTGAAACAATAATGACCACCAATTGATGAATCGTGACATGCAGTGAGTACATCCGGAATAAGGGTCTCAGGAAGGTACAGTTGAATAGCCTTTGGCTCCTTGGTCTTTTTGTGGTTCCACACATGATAGAGCAGCTTTCCATTGCCGACAAAATAATGGTCAGAATGGAGGGCGATATCTCGAGCCTCTTTCTCATCGATGGGGAGGGTTTTTGACTCGAGATACGATAACATTTTTCCCGCCCAATCATCTTTTTCTTGTTGTCTCCGAATATCCGTTACGTCGACAATCGGATCACAAATTGTACAGACCTCAGTGAAACTGCAATGATCAGAATCGGACAGTGCGTTACGACCCGGTTGTTTTAAGGAGAC
This sequence comes from Tubulanus polymorphus, assembly GCF_964204645.1. NCBI lineage: Eukaryota > Metazoa > Nemertea > Palaeonemertea > Tubulaniformes > Tubulanidae > Tubulanus > Tubulanus polymorphus. The sequence continues at coordinate 3,867,337 of NC_134033.1, read as the reverse complement.
CTCGTTATATAATGATATGGTGCAAACAGAGTTGAAAGGACAGCGTGAAAGGGTGTCTGCATTGTTGTGGATTTTTCCTTTGCGGTATGTGACCGTAAAGTCCAGATCCTGTAATTCCAGAGCCCAACGCCCGATTCGACCAGGAGCATTTTTGTTACTCCTGAGCCATGAGAGGGCGTGGTGGTCTGTAATTATCTCGAAACGATTGCCATGTATATAGGGTCTGAATTTACGAATTCCTTGAACAATAGCGAGGCATTCTTTTTCTGTAGTTGAATAGTTCAACTCTGCTTTATTTAAAGGTCTGCCGTCAAAACATATGGGGTGTTCTTCGCCATCTATTGTTTGTGAAAGGACCATGCCAATTCCAGTATTACTTGCATCAGTATGTATAGAAAAAGGGATATCAAACCGGGGAAAAGCTAAAACTGGTTCCTTCATCAAGGCCTCTTTCAAGCGATTAAAAGCAGATACACACTCGAAATTGAAATCAAAAGGAACGTCCTTTTTCGTGAGCCGATATAAGGGCACGGCAATTTTGGCAAAATTATTTACAAAACGGCGATAGTATGTACAGATTCCCATAAATGTACGTAGCTCGGAGAGTGTCCGAGGAACAGGGTAATTATTAATAATAGCAGTTTTTGAGGGATCGGGCCTAATACCATCTGCAGATACAATATGACCTAGATATTTAACTGAGAATTGGGCGAATTTGCATTTTGAAATTTTGAGTTTCAATCCAGCTGCCCGCATTTTCCGAAAGATTGATTCAATGTCCAATAAATGTTGCTCAAATGTTGGAGAAAATATGATTACGTCATCTAAATAAATTAAACAAATTTCCCACTGTTGTGTCCGGAGCAGGGTTTCCATCAAACGCTGAAAAGTACTAGGGGCATTGCACAGACCGAAGCTTAACTTGTTAAATTCATATAGACCAGAATGAGTTACAAATGCCGTTTTGTCCTTAGAATTTTCATGCATCTCAATGTTCCAATATCCGGACATCAAATCGAGCGTAGTGAAATATTTTGCCTTTTTCTGGCCCAATGAATCCAAGGTATCATCGATCCTAGGGATAGGATAGGAATCCTTTACGGTTGCGTTGTTCAATTTTCTGTAATCAACGCAAAACCTATATGTACCGTCGGGTTTAGGAATCAAAACCGTTGGTGATGCCCATGCGCTATTGCTAGGCCTGATAATATTTGCTTCCAACATCTCTGATACTAATTCCTGCTCAATTTTCCTCATTGGAGGCGATTTACGATAAGGGCTGTGCTTTATTGGTGGATGGTTGTTGTTACGGATGAAACTCCAGGGCCGAAATACCCAATTCTTTTTCGGATCCAAGCTCCAGGGTCGAACTAAAACCCATAAAACTAACGACGACTCCAGACGTATAATATTACAAAGCACGTACATTTATTAAAGTACTGTGGCTGGGACTCTCTGTGGTCAGTCAACAGATATTTATATAGGTACAGTTTATAGGGGTAAGTCAAGTATAAAGTACACTGAATCATTCACACTTATAACAGACTGAAGTCAGTATACCGTATAAACACTATACATACCATAACTATTCAATAACTGGGTAACACAACTGGGTAACACCCTCACCCTTAAAAGATTCAGAGATGTATTTCTAGAAAAAATACATGTACATACATTCTACAAAATTCGACAAAAATACAAACAAACACATATTTAATCTTCAGATCATAACAATTCGGAATATTTCAACAATACATTACACATTAATTATTACATGATATTATGAGCGCGAAAGGGCATCTGAAACCACATTACAGCGTCCTTTAATGTGTCTTATGTCTAAGTCATACGACTGCAATATCACACTCCAAGCCATGAGACGCTTATTCTTGTTCTGCATCTTGTACAAGAAAGTTAATGGATTGTGATCTGTAAATATAACTACTGGAAAGATTTTCATACTTGTATAAACATCAAAATGTTCCAAAGCTAAGATTATAGACAGACATTCTTTCTCAATTGTCGAGTAATTTTTCTGCGCAGCTACAAACTTCTTTGAAAAGAAACACAAAGGATGTTCTAAACCGTCATCATCATCTTGAGCTAAAACTGCGCCAGCACCCGAATCACTGGCGTCAACAGTAAGCTTGAATTGTTTATCGAAATTTGGAGCTGCGAGAATAGGAGTTGACATCAACAAATGTTTTACCGATTGAAAAGATTTCTCACAAGTTTCACTCCAGTCAAATTTTGCATCCTTTTTCAGCAACTCGGTCAAAGGAACAGTGACTTGTGCGAAATTTTTACAAAACTTTCTATAGTATCCCGCCATTCCTAAAAAACGCATGATGTCACGCTTGTTAGAAGGTGGTGAATACTCAATTATAGCTTTGACTTTTGCATCTATGGGGCGTACTTGACCTTGTCCCACTATATGGCCTAGATATTTAACTGTGGCCTTACCAAATTCGCTTTTTTCTAAATTAACAGTTAAATTAGCTTCGGTGAGATTATGAAACAGATCTTTTATTTGTTGTAGATGTTCTTCCCAAGTGTCGGAAAAAACAATGATATCATCCAAATATACTACAACACATACTAGCCCGCGCACTACTTTGTTCATTAACCGCTGAAAGGTGGGGGCAGAATTCTTCATGCCAAAAGGCATTACACGATATTGAAATAATCCGTCAGGGGTCACAAAAGCGCTTATTTCTTTAGCTCTTTCAGAAAGAGGTACCTGCCAGTACCCTTTTGTTAGGTCGAATTTACTGACATATTTGGCTCGGCCAATGCGATCAATAAGATCGTCGACTCGTGGCATTGGGTAACTATCAGACTTAGTCACAGCATTGACTTTTCTAAAGTCAGTTACAAAACGCCACTTACCTCCAGGTTTGGGTACTAGCAAGCAGGGAGAACTCCACTCACTTTCACTAGGCTCAGCTACGGCCATTTTAATCATAGAAATAACCTCCTGTTTCATAATTTCACCTTTTTGTGGGTTCACTCTATAATGATGCTGTTTGATAGGAGTAGCATCCCCAACATCGACATCATGAGATGCCCAAGATGTTAGACCAGGTTGATCTGTAAAAAGATGCTTATTGTCGTTAATAAGTTGCAATAATTGATCTTTTTCTTTTGAACCCAAATGACAAACTTTTTCATCTATATTGTTTATTGCCTTGCTGTTATTGAAACCAGGTGCAATAGGAACTAATTTAGAACTATCGAAATCAGATTCTAGATGCAATGGATCTTCAATATAATTTGAAATACATATTTCATTAGAATTATTTTCAGCAATTGAAATCATACCGAGAGACTGTGGACGATCTATGTAACGTTTCAACATATTAACATGGCATAATTGAGTAGCTTTTCTACGGTCAGGCGTTGAAACAATATAATTCACATCGTTCACTTTTTCTTGCACTACATACGGACCATGAAATTTAGCTTTAAACGGATGACCTTTCAATGGAAATAACACCAAAACTTTATCATCTTTTTTGAACTCTCTATTACGAGCTTTTTTGTCATACCAGGTTTTCATACGTCCCTGTGCTTGCTTTAGGTGCATACGAGCACATTCCCATGCAGAATACAACCGTTCTTTGAAATTGGAAATATATGTTAACAAATTAATTTCATCAGTTTTATCAAGCCATCTTTCTTTAATTAGTTTTAATGGACCTCTAACCTGGTGACCAAATACCAACTCAAAAGGGCTAAATCCCAGGGATTCTTGAACTGCTTCTCTCATAGCAAAAAGTAGAAATGGTACTGCCTCATCCCAATCTTTCTCATGTTGTGTACTATATGTTCGAAGCATTGTTTTGAGGGTCTGATGGAAACGTTCAAGAGCTCCCTGAGATTCAGGGTGGTAAGCGCTAGAAATATTTTGTTTAATTCCTAACTGATACATAACCTGTTGGAATATATTGGATACGAAGTTCGAACCTTGATCAGACTGCACCGATGTCGGTAACCCAAACAGCGTAAAAAATTTAACCAATGCTTTGCAGATAAGTGGTGCAGTTATATTCCTTAACGGTATAGCTTCAGCGAAACGTGTTGCTTTACACATTATTGTCAACAAATACTGAAACCCTGATTTAGTTTTCGGTAATGGACCTACACAATCGCAAATAACCTCTGCAAACGGCTCCCCGAACGCTGGAATCGGAATAAGAGGTGCAGGGGGTATTATCTGGTTAGGCTTACCAGACTCCTGGCATGGTCGACAGGATGCACAAAAATTTTGAACATCACGCTTTAAACCAGGCCAGAAAAAATGATTTAAGACTTTGTTGTAAGTCTTGGTGACTCCCAGATGACCAGCAAGCGAAGTTTCATGAGCTAAACTTAAAATATCATTCCGATATGGTGTTGGAACAACTATCTGATGATAAACTTTCCATTCATTACTTGCTGGAACATCTGGAGGTCGCCATTTACGCATCAACACTCCAGACTGAAAATAATATCCAGAAGGAGTACCAGTTAATGATTCAATTGAATCGGAAGCAGAATTTAAAAATGTCTTGAACTCTGGTTCGACATTCTGCAAATCAATAAGGTTTGACCTTGATGATACATCTTTATTAGATGAAATGAAACCGGTAGACGTTTCGTCAAAAATTCGACCAAGAAACGAATCACTTAAATCTACCATTTCATTAGAAAACTCTTTGTTTTCTAAACAGGGCTTAGATCCCATTATCTTATCAGCACATCGCGACATAGCCCTAGTAGTTACACATGATGGGAAAATTCCAGGATATGTTTTCTCTAAACTTTCAGTATCTACATTAAGTAGAGGATCTGTAGTGACTAAAGGGTTAATGTGTACTCTACCACCAGCCAAGTCATTACCGAGGAGCATAGATACACCCAAAATAGGTAGTGACGACTGAACGCCCACAACTACAGAACCGCGAACTAAATCAGAATCCAGATAAACTCTGTGGAGTGGAACTTTGATAATTTCCGAACCTACTCCTCTAATGAGAACATGTTCACCGATAAAAGTACTACCAGATAACGGTAAAAGACTCTCCAACATTAAAGTTTGAGAGGCACCCGTATCGCGAAGTAATTTAATACTCACTGGTTCATCGGTACTTTCGAATGACAATAAAGCGTCTACTATAAATGGATTATAACTCTTGCTATACAATGGTTGAACTGCAGGGTTGGATTTAATACGTTGAGTTGCTGTAAGACCGATCGGTTTTGTCTCTGATCTCTGGTTCTCTCCCCTCTCATTCTTTTTCTGAAGAGAAAAACATGTACTTAGAGTATGACCGGATTTTTTACAGTAATTGCACCAAATACCTTTATTTCTTCTACTCTGAGTCCAATTTTGCGTATTACTATGATTATTGAAATTTCTTTGAAATTTTGACACATTTCGAGAATCCGAAGCCGGAAAATTACTAGCAGAACTTGACTCAAAGCTGATTTTGTGTGTCAGAGCATAATCATCAGCAGAGCTGGCAGCTTTTGACAAACTATCTATTTTCTGTTCATCGACATATGTTCTAATATCACTATTAATACATTGTTTAAATTCCTCTACTAACAACAATTGTTTCAAAGAATCATAGTCTTTTACATCTTTTGAATCACACCAACGACTAAATAACGTTTCCTTTTCTCTGGCAAACTCAACATATGTTTCATTGGGAGATTTTTTTCGATTACGAAACTTCTGTCTATAAGCTTCCGGTACAAGTTCGTAAGCTTTTAATATAGCAGTCTTAACTATATCATAGTCAGCACTTTCTTCGGCATAGAGAGATGAATATGCTTCTTGAGCTTTTCCAATCAAAACACTTTGGAGTAGCAATGTCCAACACTCTCTAGGCCACTTTAGATTATTGGCTACTTTCTCAAAATGTAAAAAGTACTTATCTATTTCAGCTTCTTGAAATTTCGGTACTAGACGTATGTGACGAGTGACATCGAACTCATTCCTATGTGCCGGAAAGCCTTGCGGAGCACGTGACTCCAACTCCAAAAAGCGCAGCTGATGTTCACTCTCAAGACGTTTGATTTCTAATTGGTGTTTGCGTTCTCGTTCTCGTTCCTTCGCTTCGAACTCGAGCTCCATTCTACGAATTAATGTAGCTTCCGTTTCTCCGGCCTCATTTTCTGTCTTCTCAGGAATCGCCTGCTGCATTTCAACGTCGCTTAAAAGACCAGATTTGACGCAATGTTCTATAATACAGAGTTTAATATGTTCCTTTTTCTGTGATTTTCTAAATGAGACGTTATAATGCTCAGCAAGCTGAACTAATTCACTTTTACGTAGAGTCTCAATTTGTTCGCTACTTGGCGAATCAATAAACGATTCCACAGAGGGCAACATATCTACGAGCCCAAAACGATACCAAATATGAAACGGTACAGTACCTTTATAAAACAGCACAGATAACAACAGAAGTACTGCAAAAACTTTTCCTCGTTTCATTGGTTCTGCCACAAACACGTCCAAATGTGCAAAAAGTCGTCTTCAAAGTCCGTGGCTCCCGGACGAGCCCCAAATTTCTGTTACGGATGAAACTCCAGGGCCGAAATACCCAATTCTTTTTCGGATCCAAGCTCCAGGGTCGAACTAAAACCCATAAAACTAACGACGACTCCAGACGTATAATATTACAAAGCACGTACATTTATTAAAGTACTGTGGCTGGGACTCTCTGTGGTCAGTCAACAGATATTTATATAGGTACAGTTTATAGGGGTAAGTCAAGTATAAAGTACACTGAATCATTCACACTTATAACAGACTGAAGTCAGTATACCGTATAAACACTATACATACCATAACTATTCAATAACTGGGTAACACAACTGGGTAACATTGTTAACATGAATTTCATGTTTGACTATCGAGGTTTTGCCTAAATCCGAGTTTTTGCTAGCGAATATATCCGAGTATCGGTGTAAAAGATTTTGTAGTTGGTGCTTTTGATTATCGTCTAGAGCTTGGTTAGAATCTATAGTATCAGAGATAGGTGTTGGTTGTGTGGTAATAAGCGGAGTTGGGGTTATAGGTTTCTGTTGAGGAAAACGTTTACCTCCGGAAAGCGCTGAGATACTACCAAGATGTGAGATGGTATGAATGTGTGCAACTGCCATTTCTGTAGACGAGGACTTAGTAACAGAGGAAACAATAACTGGGACAGGTACCTTGCCATCAGTGACAGTGACTACTGCTCTCCCTGCAATGAGGCCATCTGTGTGTAGAGGTAACACAGGAGATGGTTCAATGAGGGCTGTAGTACCGTTCTTTATTTTTCCGTGCACGTTTGCATAAATTAGTTGTTGGGACATAGGAGGGATGCTAATATTGTTTACTGTGCAGACGGCTTTTGCTCCATTCAATGGTACCTGTCGCCGGAGTTTGATAGGCTTGCTACCTTGAATGCATAAAGTACCCTGACTATAATCGAGAATAGCACCATTCAGCATCATAAAATCTATACCGAGAATGAGTTCATACTCCAACGGATCAGCAATGTAAACCGGATGAGACACACTGACTTCTCCAATCAAGATAGGTAAATTAATGCGACCTAAAATAGATAATTTACCGCCGTTTGCTGTATTTGCATAGGCGTAGTCACTGCTTTGGATAGGAAGTGCCTGAAGACCTGGGTTATGATCCAAAAATCGCTTATTGATAACCGAAATAGCAGCACCACTGTCAATAAGAGTACCAACCTGAGAACCATTGACCTTCGAATAAACCATGTTACCTATCGAAGCAAGAACTATTGGAAATTGACTCGACGGAGGATGAAGTTCAGAATTAGACTTATTGTCGGTCTCCGTCGGCTGTTGGGTTGGCAATTTGTTGTGACAGCGGCCTAGATAATTTTTATTGCTGTGACAACGCTCATGGGTGGATTTATGGTGCATAGTATCTTTCCGACTGACTCTACTTTTCACAATTTGATGAGGCAAACAAACATCAGCTTTAATCAATGGGTCTGTCTTTCCTGTAACACTGGAATCTGACGGTAAAACATTAAAACTACATTCTTCGGTAAAACTATTAGAAAAACTACCATTAGAAGCAATAACACCCTCAGAAGTTCGTTTTACAAAATCATCGTTCGATGACAAAAACACGACATGGCCAGATTCCTGTGGGACAGTTTGCGACTGACCACTCAAAACATCATTAAGAAAACTATCATTGGTAATAGTAGAGTCAGACGAAAAACAATCAGCATTAACATTAGTTTCATGTGTCATTTTTTGATCATTATTAGTTAGATTGTTAAACCCAGAAAGCGACACGTGTTTCTGAGCGAGCTTTAGTTTTCCGAATCTTGAGTGTTTTGACTATTTACACGAGGCCTTACGGTGCATTTATCCCAGCAGTGTCCCCGAGAACGACAGTGATTACAATATGGTTCATTAGTGCATTTTGATTGATTATGACCATACTTTTGGCAATTGTAACATTTGACACCGGATTTGTTAGTTTGTATGTTATCGAGTTTTGATGTTACTGATTTAAGTAACTCGATTATCTGCTGATTTTCCGTAGAAGTGTTAGTGTTGTTACTGTTGTTGTTGGGAATTGTTAGTGGTGCATTTCGTTTTGAAACAACAGCAATTGGTGGATGTTGGTGCGAAGACCAAGAGCGTTCGCTTTCTGCCTGATGTATAAGACTTTTGTCTTTATTTCGAGCTAACCGTATAGCTTCTGAAAGAGTTTTTGGGTTTGCAGCCATAACGTGCTCCTGTATGCAACTCTCAAGACCGTTTATAAAACTAACACGGATTACATGGTCCGGAAAATTTGCATCTTGGGCCAACCGTTTCAAATCTTTTAGTTAAGAATCGACGGATTCTCCCGGCTTTTGCGTTCTTTTTAGGACATCAACCCCCGACAAACAATCGTCACGCTCATCATGGAAATGAGTGAGAAATCTTGTTTTCACGTTTTGGTAAGTCCACTGACCCTTGATTGTCTCCGAATCTTTCAATTTAAAATAAAAACTTTTCGCTTCTCCTTTAAGGCGACTTGACAACAGTGTCAGACGCTCTTGAATTGGAACACCAAAATTCTCGCAGTGGTCTTCCCAATACATGAAAAATTTCTTAACTGATAATTTGGTATCCCCCTCAAATGTGGGAACTTCGGAAACTACGTTACTAAACGCCATTTGGCGCACAGCCCGCTCAAATTCGCTTGCTTGACTTACTTGCGACTGAGGTGTCTGTGAACGGGGTGGATGTGCGAGTGCATTAAAAGATTGATGTGGTGCTTCAGGATATCTAAGTGAATGAGATGGTGAATGAAAATGAGACGAACTATGGGTATCGGTGACATTATCAGAGGCTCGATTTTCGGCAACGGGGTCCGTAAGACGAGCGTCAGAAGATATATGCAAAGGGGCCTGCGATGGTGAATTTTGAAAAACTACAGATTTAATCAAAGCCATTTCTTGTCCTAAGGACTTTAACTGTTCTGATATCACGTTCATGGTTTCGTTATGCGTAGATAATTTCGACAGTGTACTTTCGGTGGCAAGCCTAAACTGATTAAATTCATGTAGTTGGTCATAGATGTTACTGATGTCTTTTGAATGACATTCAATAGAATTAAGAACGTCCTGAAATTTTGATTCCATAGAATTTTGAAAATCGGAAATAGTATTAATCAGTTCAACGTTTAACGCAGCATTAATTTCAGAACGGTCGTCATTGCTTTCAGGAACAATTGCAACATAATCGTTGTCTTCCTGATTCTCTAGGGTTCTGTCCATAGGAAGTGCACGCGAAACTGTTGGAGAAGTTTCCAACTGTTGCGATGTACCAATCGGCGTATCGAATTGCGGCCTAGATGGTGTTAAATCCACTGGGGTCGGTGGCTGATCGCTAGACCGAGTAGTTCTACGCTCAGGCAGTTGAAACCCAGACCTGGTTTTTGCAGTAGCATTAGTGGTAGATGATTTACCAGATTTGGCTTGGGTACTCATAATGTATTAAATGACAATAAAATGCAACGGGGAAAATATAATGCAACGGGGAAATGGTAGAGCAAAGCAATAAATGAAATAACAAAACCAGGTTGAAAACAGCAAAATAGCAAAAGAAAATGCAAGATAAGAACCCGCAAAAGAAAATTATCAACAATTTTTACAGCACTTGGCTGGGTCAGCTTCGACTTAACTTATGGAATAAACCCGAATGAAAATAGAGATGAAACTTATTGTCGTACCTTTGCGAAGTAGGGTTCTCCACCAGTGTAAAACTTTAAGATTCCTGAATCCTCCAAACAACCAAGATCGATCCGCAAAGAGACACGTTAGTTTACGAGTATGATGATGATTCCAGTTTATTGACGAGAGTGAAAGTGTCGAATCGAGAGTCAGATCGAGAGTGACCCCGAAACCATATTACAAATCCATTTTATACATTTCAATGAAAGTATAAACAAATACTGTGTAGTCATGGAGTTGGTCAACGACTGCCTGATCATGCTAATCGCGCATAATCTGTTTGACCATCTCCATGACTATAATACTAAGACTATAAGAAGCTTAACAAATATATAGTAAATACGGCTTATGCCTAACATGATTATATTGATAAATTTAAAACCGTAACTATTAATGCGAATGATGAAATTATTAATGAGAATATTAACTTCCCAAGAAGATCTATTAAAGGTATATTAATATTTTTTACCATTGCAACATATACTAATGGCGCAATAAATGTTGATAATTATTATAATCCTGAAATAACAAAAGTAGAGATAACTATCGAAGGAATAGCAAATAAAATATTTTGTCAAGGAATGAGAATGATTGATCAATGGCCAGAAATTAGAAAACATTTTATGAATGAAAAAGTGAAATCATCTGAAAATTGTAATATTAATCAAATTGATTATTATACCGATAATAAATATGCATTATGGTTAGATTTTAGAACAACAGAGGATAATTCATTACATGGTTCTGGGAAAAAACTACAAAACACTAAAGATGGAATACAATTATTCATGACAAAGAATAAAGGAATCAAAAATTTTAAAATGCACATTTATATTATATCTGACGCGCAATTAAATATTGTAAATTCTCAATTAAATAGTGTTATGTATTAAAATTTTAACTTTAATAAAAATTTATATAATAAATGGAAGGAGGTAAAGTGTATAAACATATTCCATACATCGATACACATGAAAATAATGATGGTTTATATTATGTAATACCTTGTAATATAGCTTTGATATTTGATCCTATTTTCAATAATTATAAAACTAAACTAATAGAAATAGATAATAATAAAAGTGAAGTTGTTGATAATTTAAGTAATGTAATTGATAATAATGTAACACCTCCTACATCTAATAATGTAATACCTTCTACATCTAATAATGCAATACCTTCTACATCTAATAATGTAATACCTTCTACATCTAATAATGTAATACCTTCTACATCTAATAATGAAATAATATTAAATGTTAGTGAAAATAGAAATTATTGTGGATATTGTAAAAGTGAATTTTCAAACGCTACATCAAATTGGAATAAACATATGAATACAAGGGTACATATAAATAATGTTATAGAACGTGTTGGTTTAAAAGAATTTATAGAACACCCATTTAGATATGTTACAAAGTTTGTTTCAAATCAAAAAGTAAATGGTGAAAAAATATATGAAGATTTATTATTAGCAACACCTAATAAAGATGAATTAGATCTAACCGATGCTAATGAAATATTAAAACCAAACACTGTAAATGAAATATTAGGAGCAAACACTAATAAAGATAATAATGAAAATGGTGCCATACAGCACCCACATGGTGATAATATAGTTACAGATATTGATAATAAAGATTCTATGAAACATAAAGAAGAAACTATTGATGATGCGGTAAAAAGGATGAAGAATAAGTATAAAAATAATAAAGAATTTGAGAAAGAAAATTCGGTAGAGAATTTGAATAAATTGTTAGGGTCTGATAGTGAAAGTGATTAAAATATTAATTATATTTAACACAAATAATAATATTGTTTGAAAATTGTATAAAATAATAGTAAATAAAAAGGGGGTTTTAAGTATTTAAGGTATTTAAGGTATCTAATACATATCTAATACAATCTAATACATAAAATATCTTATTTTATAAACTGATATTCATATGGAAATTAAAACCTCAGTAATAATAAATAACCTTTATTATTTTCAAACTTATTCATATATTAGTTGAAATAATAAAAATAAATTGGTTGAAAATTGTATAAATAATATTTATTTTTAAAAAGGGGGTTTTAAGTATTTAAGGTATCTAATAGGGTATCTAATAGGGTATCAGGTATTAGGGTATCTAATAGGGTATCTAATACATAGGTATATTTTAAACATATTTCAATATTTATATTTGTATGAGTTAGATTTTTAAACATTAAAAGTGTTAGTAAAGTTTTATTGAAATAATTCATGTATATTCATGAATAACATATAAATGAATAACTTCTAAAATCAATTTAGTAAAAAAATATGTATAATAAATGGAACCAGAACAACCACAAATTATCAATATTACAAATAACACTGGTGTTATAAATATATATTACAAGAAGTGTTCTAAATGTGAATTAGATAAATTAGCTATAACAGAATTTAATAAGCGTAAGATTAGCAAAGATGGTTTTCAATATTGCTGTAAAACTTGTACTAAACTATATACCAAACAATACAGAGAAGATAATAGAGAAGCTTATAATGATTATATGACAGAATATATGAGAGAAAGATATCAAACAGATCTTAATTTTAGATTGAAACAATGCTTAAGATCTAGATTAACACAATTATTCAACAAAGAAACACATTCAGAAACACTATCTAATTTATTGGGTAATACAGATGAATTTTTCATATCTTGGATAATATATCAATTCGATGATAAAATGAATATAGATAATTATGGTGAATACTTTCATATTGATCATGTGTTACCAATATCTAAATTTAACATGAATGATGAATACAATAAAAAACTTATTTGGAATTGGAAGAATCTAAGACCTTTAGAAAAGAAGGAAAACATAATTAAATCTAACAAACTAGATTTACAGTTATATTAAGATCAACTGGATAAAGCAAAGACATTTGTTGAATTATGGAACTCAACACATAATGAAAAAGACGTTGAAGCTTGAGCGCTTAGAAAACGGGTTACTCTCGATCTATGTCAAACCGCCTATATGTAATTGTATTAGGTTGTTTACAAAAGCATCCGTCGCACGTTATCTTCAGTTGAATGGGGTGTATCTCATTTGAATATTGATGTGCTATTTCAGTTGAAAGGGATTAATCAATTACATCACAAAGGAAGAAACATATGTTGCTCAGACAGTGTTAGCTAGTGAATAACTGGCAGTTATAAGGGCGCGGCACATAAGCATAGGAACGCATAGGATATTCTCTCTATAAACACAATTTTAGGAGTTTACAGTTATAAATGTAAGTACTGTTTTTGTTGTTATTATGACTTCGGGAAACGAAATATGTAAACATGTAAATATGTAAACATGTAAAACTTATCCTGGTAAGATGCGCCACAAATGGTCATGTTTAAGTGCTGTAATTAATATTTTACAACTACAACTCCAAGTTAGTTTTATTCTACGTTAGATATTTATCTTTTAGATAACAAAATGAAGACCAATGAATCAAGAAAGTGAAGATAGATGGATGCGGAATCAGAAATTATGGTTATTTCAACTCATGAGACTGTAGCAGTTTAGTCATACTGTATATGCTTTCAATGCATTACGTTTGCCGGCATTTCAATTGCGTCATTAAGCTGTTGTTAATGTCACACACAGTGACAGATGTTATATTAAACTTTATTGATTTCCGCATTCCGCGCATACCTTACCGTGGAATGTGGAAATCGATAATGATTGTAGAATAAAATATATGTGTTTATGAAATAGTATTTCCACCAGTCGTTTCTTTGAATTTATTTTTAGTTTTAGGATTTATTATCGAGAATCCGAAATGACTTATCTGGACAGTTATAATTACTGCTCCTATAGATAAACAATAGTAGTGAGATAATCTAAATCCTAATTTAAATAAAAAGTATTTAAAAAAACAATAACTTCAACTAGCTAGTGAATTCTATTATATTTTTAATACTTTCTTTTCAAAAGAGAATACTTTATATTTTGAATAGATTCAAATAGAAATTCTTTAAATTCAAATAGCTAGTATCAGTAGTCAATACTAGAATTCTTTAACTTTAACTATCTAGTATCAGAATACTTATATTATTTTTCTTATTAAATTTCTCTAATATAAATGTCAAAGAAATCGAGTAAGAATAGACTTGATATTAAAAAAACATTAGATGATTTGGGTATTAGTGATAATAAGGATCCAGTTGTTTCTAATTCTATTCAAGTTAATAACAATATTGATTATGAATACTATTTATATTGTAAGCATCATCTTCAATTATTAATTGCTGGCGGGAAATCTAAGGATTTCTTAGGAAAAATTTTAACTTATCAAGAACTAGATGCTATGAAACCCGATAAAGTAATAAAATATTTTAAGATTTATGAAGAAGCTAGATTAGCTAGAATAAATGATTCTATTTCAGATGGCATTGTCAAATGTTATTCTAAGTTATGAAACCGGTTAATACCAATTGATGATGAAAATAAATTATATAGTGATTTGAAAAATGACTATTTAGTTATGACTGAATTACAAAAATGGGTTGGATATGCTTCATTTCAATTAGGATCGGTTATGACATTAATTTCTACTGGCGTCATAACATTTTCAAACATCAAACCTATGGAATATAAATCAGGTAAGAACGAAACAGATGTACTACAACCAAACAGCGAAACAGAAAATGAATCAGAACACAAATTAACTAAAATAAATGAGTGATGGAGTTAAGAAAAAGGTTAGATCTGAAAAACAAATTAAATGGGCAAGAGAATTAGGTAAAAGATCTGCAGAATTAAAAAAAGCTAAGAAAAAGAAATTAACTGATATAAATGAATCACAGACTTTATCTGATATTGATTCAAGTAATAATCCATCTGATTCTTCTAATGCTGGAAGTAATTATAAATTATATATTACAATTGGATTAGTAACAGTTATTAGATTATCCGGTGTAATATATAAATCAAAATTCAAATCTGATGATAAAGATGATTCCAATGACAATAAACCTATCATACCAGAAAATAAGTCAAATGATAAAGTCATTGAAAATAAACCAAGATTATTATTAATGGATTAATAAAATAAGATGAAAAAAGAACAATATTTAAGAGATTTATATTATAACCCAGAAAGTGAAGTATCTTATTCTAACGTTTCAGAATTATGGGATAAAATTAAATCTGATAATGGTGATATAAAATATAGTGAATTAAAATCATGGTTACAAAATCAACCAACATATCAAATTCACAAGAAAATGGATAAAACTTATTTAACAAGAAAAGTTATGGTTTCATATATCGATCAACAATGGCAAGCAGATTTAATTGATATGAAGAACTTAGAGGAATACAACAAAGGATATTTCTGGATATTGAATGTTATAGACATATTCAGTAGATACGCATGGTCAATTCCAATCAAAAATAAAACTGGAATAGAAGTAACAAATGCTTTTAAATCTATATTTAAAGAAGCTATTCCAGATAAGATACAATTTGATGAAGGTAAGGAATTTTATAACAAACATTTTAAAAAACTATTATCTGATAACGATGTAGTTTATTTCTCAACACACTCAGATAAAAAAGCATCTATTATAGAAAGATTTAAGAAAGAGTTAATAAAACATTGAAAACTAGAATGTGGAAATATTTTACTGCTAATGAAACATATAAATATATCGATGTATTAGATGATTTAGTGAAAGGTTATAATAATTCTAAACATAGTTCTATAAATATGAAACCTATACAAGCTAGAAAAGAAGATAATTCGGAAATAGTTTGGAATAATTTATATGGAGCATTTGTTACACACGATTTCGGTGAACCTAAATTCAAAATAGGACAACACGTAAGAATATCTAAATATAGAAAAACCTTTTATAAAGGTTATACCCCAAATTTTACAGAAGAAATATTTAAGATTAAAAAGATAATATTAACTAAACCTTTTGTTTATAAACTAGAAGATCTAAAAGATGAAGAAATATTAGGTTATTTCTATGAACAAGAATTATCACTTGTACCAAACCCAGATGAAATAGAATACAAAATAGAAAAAGTATTGAAAACAAAAACTCTTAAAGGAAAAAAGTATTCTTTGGTGAAATATAAAGGATACGATGATAAATTTAATGAATGGATTTTATCTAGTAAAATTTAAAGAATAAATGAATAAAGATTTATTTATATTTGAACCGCATAATATGTTAGTTACTGGAGTAACAAACTGTGGTAAAACACATTTCATATTAGATTTGTTAGAAACTATGATTTATAAGAATCATTTTGATAATATAATATTATTTTGTCCTACTTATGAAATGAATAAAACATATAATAGAGATATAGTTAAGATAAAAAAGTTTATTATATTAAATCCTAAAACAGTAAAAGAAAATTTAGATAATTGTATTAAAATAGCAATTGATACTTATAAAGGATCAAAGACATTATTCATTGTAGATGATTGCGCAAATTTACATGATTCAAAAGTGAGAGAAAGTGAGTTATGTTATTTAGCTTTCTCTGGTAGACATTGTGGGATAACAACTTGGGTTTTAAATCAAAAATATAATTCAATTGTTAAAGACTTCAGGGGGAATATAAGATTTCTAGTTTTATTTTATAACAAAGATAAAAAATCTTTGCAACAATCATTGGAAGAAAATCAAATTATACCCACTGAATTACATGATGAATATATGAATAAATTAAAGAATAATAAAGGTTCAAAATTATTACTGAGACTACAATTTCCATATGAATATAAATTTATAAAATAACTATTTATATATCTATTCTATAAGAGCTTACACTTTTATATTGAATAATCTGTCAATTTAAATGTTATTTATTTACATGAATATTTCAAGAGTAATAGGGGTAATAAGCTTTCAGGTTAAAGGTTGAATGGTCGAGTTCATTAAAAACAAAACATTAAAAGTAATTTAAAACCATAATATATTTTCATAACCGTGTGTATTTCAGTTGAATAATAGAATAATTATTATTATTTGAATAAATTTGATTATATGAATTTGTGTATTGTAAATAAATCAATTGGTCGTGGAGCGGAGCGGTAGCGAAGTGGAGCGACCAATTGATTTTATACAATATGATTTTAAAATTTAAATTATTAATATCTTAGAATAAATATTTAGTTATAATATAAAATACACACGGTTATGAAAATATATTATAGTTTTAAATTACTTTTAATGTTTTGTTTTTTTAAGAGCTCGACCGTTCGACCTTTGGCTTGAAAGCCTATTACCCCTATTACTACTGTTCCATCGGAATACGTGATAGCAAATTCCATTCGCGACGAAAAATCCAAATCTTCAAGATCCGTGTTCTACAAACAGAGGAATATATAATATATATACATATCCGATATTCTCAAAAAGACGATTTCAAATAGCCCGATTAACATGATTTATGCCAATATTCTAGAGCTTCTCTTTACAGCTCGAATCATTTATTCACTTATTAATTAAAAATACGTTGTAAGTTCTCGAGAAAAATACCTTTATCGTGTTTGTACAGGACAATTTTCGTTTTTCCCGATGCAATGTATTTCACCAGCTCGTTGTTGAACAGGTAACATTCGTCGACGCCGTGAGATTTCGTCGGATCGACGTCGAAACCCCGACAATTCGACCTTTCGCCCAAACAGCGCAGCGCGCATTCACCGCGCGACCCGACTGTCGACTTGTACGGTTTTGCAGACGCGTCGACCGTCATCGTATAGAACTCTTGAAACTCGGACGCGACGCTGACTATCAGACAAATAAACGGGATGAATTTAGCGAACATGTCGTGGAGAAAATATGCTACACGTAACATAAGAACTGTTCTATGTATGGAACTAATCACCAGTTACAGATTCCAGCTAACCGCGTGCGGCATCCTGTGTGTGTCCAGATAATACGTAGTCAACCTCGCATAAATCGCTTCGATACAAGTAGCGAAATCGTTAGGTCGCACGAATTAAGTCCCAGTAGTTTCAAAACCTCTTTCAAATAGTGGTTTATGTATAAACCGCTATTTTAGTCGCCATGTAAAAAATTTGACGGCACGAAATGGCTTCAAAATGATGACTTTAAAAGTTCGTAGCCAATATAATCTACATGTAGAAAGAATAATTGTAATAAATTGTTGAATCTAATTCTGTTTTACATTATGAATTTCTATGTTCGCAATAAAACACTGATGTTCACTGGTACGAAAAACAACCGTTTCTGTTACGAGATTATATATAATTGAGAGGAGACCTCGAAATAACATGAAACGAGTGATTTGAATCTTCAATCAAAAAACCGCATCTTCTATAAATATACCCGAGAAATATCGACAGCAAAACAAACAGCGCGCGCCCGAAATCAGCTCAAATATCAATAAAATAATTCAACCATAAAAAAACCAGAAATCTAGGTTCCACAGGAATAGGACCCGACCGAAACCGGCTGTCTGAACCTGAAACCAGTTGTACGTAAGTAAATGTCATTTGTATTTTATAAGAAGTAGAGTTCAACTCTTCAACTCTTCATCTTACTCAAATCACACTTAACTCACAAACTGTCAACCATTTTAAATCAAGTTTAATTTTAAATAAATGCAACTTTTCCTGTTAAAAAGTTCCACTTGAAATTACAACTGTTTTTTTATATCAACAGCTGAAATTATGTTCTAATTCCCAGATCTATCAACTAACTATTCTAACCTAACCTATATTTTCGGTCTACCCATTCAGGCTAGGGTTTGGGGGTAAGGAGGTGGATACTGAAATAGAGAGACATGTTATACAGGTCACACCGGAATTCTTCAGTCACTCATCATTCAACTTCAGGTTCAATCTTCTGTGACTAGGGGGTCTTGTTCTTTTCACTGAAGTAGAACATACAGGTCATACCTGAATCGGGTCACTCTGTTGTGTGCTGGGGGTGAAGACACGTACTCTGTGGCCTAGTCTTCTGGGCTCTTTTCTCAGCGATGACCCTGAGAAATTGTCACGTTTATTTCAAGTTAAATATTTACATAATAGGCGTTGTCTTATAAAACAATAAATTTGAAAGAAACGGAAATTCGGAAAAAAGTAAAAAACCTGAAAGTAGAGAGAAACCCTGGAATAAAAGAAGCATGAAATACAGGATCCTGAAATAAAGATATTAGACATAAGTAATAAACAACCTGCTATTTCTATCTGTAGACCCAGAGACCCGCAGGACCCTGACGTAAATAACACCCTATTTCCTAACTAACGCATTTCATTTAAAACTGTATTAATATTCATGCATTTCTATAACTTACTAACTCACCGAGTAAGTTCCTAAACTAATTAAACCTATAATTTCAGCTGTTAATGTCCTCTAACTTACAGTTTATCCAATCCTGTGCGTGTAATGTCTGAATCCAATGATAATCATTGAGTCAATTTGAATCCTTGTGTTTTTGATAACAGTTCAGTTTTTTTCACAGTTTATATCAATCCGGAATTACTTTAAGCGCGATTCCATTCCAAATGTATCCTGAACGAGAAGCCAATTCAAATTCCATTTAATTTCCAGTAACAGCTCAGCTTTTGAGAACAGTTTATCTTGGATTTCGTTTCAGCGCCATTCCGTTCATTCAGAATAAATCCTACTATGTTCACAAGAGGTGTCTACTTTATTACAGGAGACAGTTTGAGCACCTTTGTCCATACTGGTAAACCATATACCATCGCGATAACCTCTATGTGTGAGCATACACGGACAACCAAATGTAATAATCTGTGCGATCGACAAGAATTGTCGAACACAATGAAGCTTCATATTTGATATCATCTAACTATCGGGGTCACTGGTCATAATCCATCTTCGCTCTATAAACTGCGCGGCTCTACAGAAATCAATAAATACATAATAGTTTCCATTTTCATTTTCTGTTTCCATTTTCTGTGGAAAAGACAATGACTTCCTCTCAGACCTAAATTCGAACCATACAAATCATGAGAATCAGAGAGTGCAGACTCGACACAATTTCAACCGAAGTCTTCGATGCAAGCTGGTGATGTTACCTTGGATTTTATATTTCCCTGAGCATAATTTCAAAGTGAAATTAGGGTGATTTAGTGATTTAAAAGCAACTGTCAGCTTGTCATTTTACAATAAACGGGCAAAATGTAACAATCCGTAGTTTTTGGTTCGACTCCATTTCGTAGTAGAAGAACAAATTATATCAAATTCTTAAAAGTAGAATCTACTTTATTGTTGTTAATTTCATGATTTGGAAATTTCGACATTCGTTTTTCTTCTCACAGTGACATTCGCAAAGATATTATTTCATCGTTTCGAAATGTCTTTTCTAGCTCTTTTCCAATCTATATGATTTTCGACGCTGAGATTGCTTCAAATGATTCCTTACGATAGTAAAGGCGAATCTCATCAGAAACAACAAGCGGTTTAAACCGATTAATTGACGATTATTGAAATATGTTCCTTTTCTACGGAATTCCCAGATCACCATGACAGTTGCTCGTTGCCAAATGTCATTTACCAATTGCTGATTACTGATCGCTGGTTTACGGTTATTTATGTGTTGAATTGTTTGTTCACCAGCTGGCGCCACCTTATTCTCATTAAAACATATCTATAAAACACACTAACATCTCCCCAATATCGGTGACCGAATATATCAGATCATCATCATTTTCGATCATTTATGTAGGCGTTCCAAAACGGAAGGAGGCAGGAGAAAAAACGAATTTATTTAACACAAACGAAACCTCAAAGGACCGCAGAAAAAAGAACCGAAAATGATTGGAAATTGTGATGAATTTGATACAAATGATGGGAAAATTTTTTTTTGATAGTTTTTGCAAATAACGATATAGAAAATTTAGATGAACATAACTTTAACGAATTACTGGAATAAAAATCAGATGGGCATTACGGAATTTTTTTTTGTTGAAAAATTGTACCGAAAAGATGAAGGGGGAATAAAACACAATTCAGTGGAAGGAACTTTGCTGAATTCTTGGCGCGGATTCGTTCTTCAAGTAATCAAAAGCAATGCCTAACGGACTACGATGTACATATTCTATTGAGTCAAATCTAAAGTTTGAAAGTGAAGATCGGGAGTTTCGGAATTATCAATTTACCTCATTCATTATTGGTTTTACCTATAGCCGCATTCGCACTGAGAACCAGTTAAACCGTTTTAAACGGGTCCGTGTCCGGAACAGGGCAAATTTAGAACGGTCCGAATCAGAGTGCGCGAGTCTCGCCGGGATTATTCTCCGTTTCTTAATTTGAGCCCCCTTAACTGTTCACTTAATTCTAACGCGTCAGAGATATTCAAATATCGTCAACCCGTTTTCTAGAAGTCCGATTATAACTCCAAAATACGTTATCGGTATTTGCTGCATTTGTTGGCTCGTTATAAGCACAGTTTCTATTCTACCGCTGTCATCGTCGTCTTACTTGGTTGGTGTTGGTTCTCCGAAAAGTCAGTACCGAACCAGTCCTCACCCGCCACAATCAGATATCCACGCGCTTCGCTTAGCTTCAACTCAGTTATTATATTGACTGTAGAGTGTGAATTGTCGAAACAGATATTGACGAAGTGTTTTACAGAGACGCAGAATAATTTGCAGTATAGATAGAAAATGTCATCGAATATTATCACAAACTGAACGCAGTTCGGGAGCGACAGTAAATATTTTTAGAGAAATAATTGCACTTGATTATAAACACGATATATTGAAACATGTCTAAATTTAGAAACCGCGGTAATTACAGCGAAACCGAGAACAGATGAAAGTTTCACAAATACGAGACTGGCGCCAGTTTGATGGGCGGATTTTTTACAAAATAATTGGACTCGATCAATTCGTCAACTTCTGCATTTGCGAATTCATCATTACTTCGTCAACTTCTGCCATTTGCGAATTCGTCATTACTTCGCAGCTACTCGTTTGAGAAATGTCGCGCAAACTTAGAAATAGTTAGAAATGTGTTTGTTTTGAAGCGTGAATTGTGTCCAATATGCCGCGAATGAGAGCGTTGTTCGTAGTTTTACTGATCGCTTGCGGAGACTGTATATTTACGCGGGCTGATTGCGAAAACTCTGTCGAGGAAGCCGCGTCTGTTATAGTCAGTTCATCTTGTAACAACACTCAATACTCCGTCGATTCTACGTCTGGTTACATCGTTTCACCGAACTATCCGTCGTTAGTGCGCGGTGTTGAATGTCGTTGGTTCGTCAACAGCTCTTTACCGGGAAGTTTTCTCGTTCAAGTTTACTACGACATCGAGCCGTCGATATTCTGTAACGAAAACTACCTTCTCATCGGTGAGTCCGACAACAAACTCTGCGCTACCGGAAGAAAACAACTGGATATCCGCAGTAACGATTTAATTTCGTTGTCGTTTAGGAGTAACGTCGATGGAGCGCGAGGTAGTCGGGTTTATATCATATATCGTTTAGAAGAACAAAGTCGCTTGAAAATCTTACATACATGTCACAAGCATGCAGTAAAAGAATTACCAACTCAAACAGGTTATGGATTCATGATTTCTGCCCGGCGATGCAAATTGTTGTTAGAATGGATCGGGATGCCAGACGGGTTTGCAATGAATTTAACGTTTATACAGATAGATTTCAGGTTGACACCAGGTGAGGATCCAACAAAAACTCGTCCTCAAATTTACGACGGATGGAACAGCACCAGTGAATCTATAGCTCTTATACGAGAACAAACCGGACATCCGCCTTCATCGTTTTATACTAAAACTAATAAAGCACGTATTGATTTTTTTTCAAGTAGAGTAAAGTCGCAGTTACTCGTGCAAGTTTACAAAATATCAGATTGGAACATCTCTAACCCGTTAATTCAAGTCTATAATAAATCAGGACTGCTCACTACAATTGATGGAATACCACATATAGTAACTCAGTCTAAACACTTATACTGCTGGTCTATCACAGTCGATGTTCTGCAGTACGTCGTCTTCAACTGGACACGTGATCTCGACTCGTCACCAGGTGTCGTTGGTGTATATAAACAGGAAGGGTTACGTATTGTGAGAACTGATATTTTACTCAGTTTTAACCATCTTAAATCTCTGAGTGTAGAATCAGACGGATTTCTCGTGATTCTGTGCGTTTTAACGACATCGGATTTTTTAAGATCCAATTTGAAAATAGAATTTGAAGTGAAATCAATGACAATATCAGACGTCTACGTCAACAAGCCACAGATATGGGTAAGTTTATAACAATGATTTGTCAATTCGGTTTGTTTAATAGAATCATTGTAATAATCTATGATTTTGATGGCGATTCTGACCAATGAAACTTTACCGAGAAATTTGGAATAACAACGTTATGTGTGACCCAAATTTCAATATATTTCGACTCACATGTTAACGCAGAATAATTATGATGATTTGTGGAAGAATTTAAGTTAAGATTTGATTGCAACATTTTAAAGTATTATCAATATATCAAGGTCGTACAGAGTTTGAAATTGTTGTATTGTAAACGTTTAATGTTGTAATCAATTCTCTTATATTTCAGCATTCATACAGAAACTCAATATCAGCTAATCGATTGTTCCCGAGATCAAAGAATACATTGTATCGTGTAACTACATTACAACTAAACTGGAAAGTGAACATCTATGAAAAACAGTTGAAACTAACAGTGCTATCAGAAAACTGTGATCGAGCTGGTTTTTATATATTTGATGGTAGTAATTTCACAGCTAGACGCTATGGTCCGTATTGTCCTGGTTCATACTACGGTCGATCTGTCGTCAGCCTGATTACATCAGGTGGACCGGTTACTGTAGTAGCATACGCTTATTACTATAACAATCAGTTAACAGTTGGTTACACCGGCAACTCAATTCTTAGATTTGCTCCTACTGATTGTGATGGTTATGTTCTACAGGAAGAAGAACGTCAGATCAATATGACGTCACACTGTCTCGCGATTACACCTGAAAATCGACGCCTTCGCTTGAAAAATATCGATATATTATCAGAACACGAATATCAAATTGACAGATGTTTTCTCAAGATGTCATTGTCATGTGACCAGTTTCTGAGTTTGAGTAATCAGTTTCTTAATAACAGTCTCGTATTAAACACTGTAGATTTCACAGGTGAGTTTGTATTCTGGCGGCGACCACTAACAGTTAAACTACGTCGTAAATGTCTACGAGTGAAAAAATCGGATAGTTTTGGATTTGCCGGTTCCCGTCTCCCAGTTACTACTTAAGATAAATGTGGACTCGTGCAGTCACGGAACTACCCGGGTCCGGCAGAACTTACATCAGAATCTATTTCATATAAATTTGAAAACCCTATAGAACAAAATATATTTCAATATTACAGATTTATTGTCAAATTTATTGGATCAGTTTCATGTGAAACAAACAACATACGTGAGAATGATCCGATCATTTTGATACAGCTGATAAAGTACAACCTCTTCCAAAATGGAAAACTGATCAAAATTATTAGGACCCAACACGAAACTTTAATATGTGAAAATAACGCGGTTCGTGGACTTATATTGTATAGTTTAACAGATAATACTTTGCGTTTTGAGGTAAACAATAGAATTCCGACATTTCAAATACAATACACTTTACACGAGTCGTTACCGATTAAACATTTCGATGATATCTACTGTAAACAAGAATTTCTGGATTCCGGAATTTCCTGCATCAAATTCATCAGAGATGAACGTCTGAATTGGGAGAACGCTGAAATATACTGTGGACAGAAGTACGCGGGACATCTACTCAGTATCAACTCAGAACAGGAAATGATTTCAATCAAAAGATTATTCGCTACAGAACTTCTCCGAATGGCGTACACATTAAAAGCGCTCATAATGATGATTGGATTGAAATGGCAGGTAAGATTAATGTATTCTAATATGAATTAAAATCGAAAGATTTTTAAAGAAGTGATATATTTCATTTTCTTCACGAAACAGAATGATGGTTATTACACGTGGACTGACGGTAAACCATTGAGCTACACAGAGTGGTATAAACCGGTTATTAATGAAACGATACCAGAAGTTATTCGAGGATTGATGTCTCCGCTAAGAAAACAACCGATAAATGACGTCAATATGCCGTGTACGGCGATGATACTGAATAATCCACGAAGATCAGCGAACTGGGTTCGATTCCCGTGTCAAATCGAGGAGACGCACACGACATTCATTTGTGAATCCGAGAGAATCGACGTCAAAAACAAACACAATTCAACGATAAACGACGCGAACAATTCAACAAATACAGATTTAAATAAAACCATAGATCAAATGATTCCCGATGTTACTTTAATTAATTCAACCTGTCCAAGAGGTTGGGTAACTATCTCCGGACAATGTTATCAAATACTAACCGACTGGAAAAACAATCGAGGTTTGAATATTCGGAGTGCTAGAGAAATGTGTCACAGCATCCGCGCCGAAATAGTAAGAATCACCTCAAATACAGAAAGCGACTTGAAAAATTTGATCAACGAATTTCAATATCGACATCAATACGGCGCTATTCTGACGATGGACCGCGACGGGTTTAAAGTTATCAAACCACTGGTGACCAGAAATGAAATTACTTATATTCAATCAGTTAAATGGTTATTGAAACCTTTCGATAAGACAAAAGATAAAGTGCATTCCTTGATGTGTACCTATAATGTAACTGTTAAAGAGTTAGCTTCTGTAAGCGGTTGTAAACCGTGGCAGTTTAAATGTAACGATCAAAGATGTATCAGCGACCATCGCGTATGTGATACCAGAAACGATTGTCAACACGGTGAAGATGAACTCGATTGTACGGATATCAATTTACACAGTCAGTTCCGCTGTAACGATGGACAAGTTATATCGATTAGCGGTTTCTGCGACTTCATGAGAGATCGCATCGATGGCTCGGATGAGAACTCGTGCTATCATCCACCGTGTTTATCTACCCAATATCGCTGTTCCAATCACCAATGTATCGATAGTTATAAACGATGTGACGGACTAGCCAACTGTAAAGACGGTTTCGATGAGATCGGATGGACTGCCGAACTTTGTCAGGGGTTCTCGTGCGCGGACGGTGAATGTATTAGTTCTCAGTTGTATCGGGATGGTGTCGTGGATTGTAGCGGAAGTCTCGAAGAAGACGAATTGGTTACTAATATGACAGTGAATCCCGAGGTTTACTGTAATAATGAGAATCACTGTACGACTCGTTTCACAGATCTGTGTAAGGAATCGGATGAACAAAGATGTTCGTTCAATTCTCCTCGCTGTTATTCCCGACACGAAAGGTGTATTTTAGAAAGGATGCCGATTGATTTCCCGGTATGTAGAAATCTTGAACATATACTCGCGTGTAATGATTTCGAATGCGCGGCTGGTACTGCAAAATGTCCGGCATCTTACTGTATACCGATCAGACACGTTTGTGACGGTCGATCAGATTGTCCTAATTCAGAAGATGAACGAAACTGCGAGACTTGGTCGTGTCCGGGAATGTTTAAATGTGGCCAGGAAAATCGATGTATTCCGCAATCTGAAGTTTGCGACGGTGTCATAAATTGTAAACATAACTCGGATGACGAGTCATACTGTAAGGTCACGTGTCCTGAACGTTGTAATTGCCGGGGTCATTTCATCGATTGTGAAAATGCTCTTTTATCAGATATTACTGGTCGTTTTATAGAATCAACTCGGGTTTTGATTTTGTCGAATAACCGAGTCGTATTTAACGAGTCGACGTTCAACTCTTTCATTTATCTTCGTTTTCTCGATATTTCGGGCAATAATTTGTCTTACATCGTTCCAAACGCGTTTTCTAATCTGAACAATCTATACACATTAGACCTTACACACAACCGCATAACATCATTATCTGCTAATACATTCGCAGGTTTGATCGGTTTAAAAGAACTATTTCTTATCGGAAATCCGCTGCAACATTTAGAAGACGGTAGTTTCCGAGGTGTGACGTCACTTACTGTTCTCGATCTTCACGGACTTTCTATATCGGTTCTCGGCGAAAATGTATTTAAAGGTTTATCCGCATTACAGTCGTTAAATATCAGCAGTAACAGAATACATTATATTTCCAGTTATGCTTTTTCTGGACTGACTAAACTAGAAATTCTAGACCTCGTCAACAATTCCGAAGTGATATTCGTAAAAAGAAACGTTCTTGGCGATCTTACATCATTGAAATACCTCGCTTCGGATGCTTACAAATTTTGCTGCATGGCACCGAATGTTGACCGATGTCTTCCCGAAGCTGATCAATTTTCCACCTGCTCTGACCTGATGGGTAACGCTGTACTGAGAGCCATCATCTGGATGATCGCATCTTTCAGTTTTCTCGCTAACAGTAACGTTATCTTATTTCGCGTTCAAGCTTTGCGGATGGAATCCTCCGGAACACGTAACACATCTTCAGACATCCTCATCATAAATATTGCCGGTTGTGATTTTCTGATGTCGGTCTATTTGTTTTTGATCGCGGGAGCTGACCACGCATTCAAAGGCGTTTATTATCTGAACTCTGAAGCCTGGACGGATAGCTCATTATGTCGTCTCGCCGGGGTTATTGTCACCGTTTCGTGCGAAGGTTCCCTGACTTTTCTCTTAATTCTAACGCGTCAGAGATATTCAAATATCGTCAACCCGTTTTCTAGAAGTCCGATCATAACTCCTAAATACGTTATCGGGATTTGCTGCATTTGTTGGCTCGTTATGAGCACAGTTTCTATTCTACCGCTGTCATCGTCGTCTTACTTCGGACACAATTTTTACGGTACAACCGGAGTTTGTTTGCCTATGAATTTACTGACGATCGACGTCAATGGCTGGCACTATTCATTCGCTATTTTTGCCTTGTTTAATGCGGCCATATTGGCTACGATAATGACGACGTACGCTCAGATGTATAGACTCGTATCCGGAAGTAGGTCGGGCTCGGGTAGAGCCGATCCTACCGAACTGGTTTTAGCTCGAAGGAGTTTAGTAATCAATCTTTGTAATCTATTTTGCTGGCTACCGATAATAATCGTTCAGTTTTGCGCCGTATTTTCGGTCGAGATACCGAACCAGGTGGCCGCTTGGCTGGCCGTTCTATTTTTACCGATCAACTCGTCTCTGAATCCGCTTCTTTATACAATACTTACAATCGATATGAAATCTATTCGTGAACGCAATAAACGACGACTAGGATTGACGACATCCAGTAAATAAACCACAGTTTGACACGAATCCCCGTATAATGTTTGCCTATCTATAAATCGGTTTTGAACTTAGAAATCCTAAAACTTGGTTCGAGTTCGTTTGGAGTCACGTGACCGCATTAGATGAACGAATACAATGATTCACAATAAATAAGTTTCCAGTTTCTAGGCGCCATTTTGTGGCGGTCCCTCGAGGTCCCCATTGTTGCGATAATTTGCGCTCATTTTTGAAACATAAGTTTTGAACGGACATCACATAGCTCTGCAGTGTATTGAAATTAAATCATGATGATTAGACATTTTGACTCCACAAAATGTCTACTCGCCATGATTCATGTGACGTGTGGAGCTCCTTAGTTTATTCTGGAAGAGTTTGAGTCTTCCGGTCGATGTGGGTTGGTTCAATCGACACGGTTGCAAACAGATCCCGAGAAATGGCGAAAGTGCATTATTTAAAAAAAAACGAATACTTGAAATTCTAATGGATGATTCAATGCGTGACGATGGTAGTTTGTATAACCACCCTCGTCACCCGTGAGTGAACACGAAATTCCCCGTTAAAATTAAGATCTAACCTAACCTCAGTTTCCTATAGAGAAATAATTTATCATTTCTACTCACCAATTTATGCGAGCAGTTTTAGATTATCTTTTTCTCGAAGAGATTTATCATTCAGCTCACAGGAGTCCTCTACCAGACCAGGTTGTTTTAGTCGGGACGCACTCGATGCAATCAGGTACTGATGAAGTGAGGATGGTCTGGAATCTGGAAACTGTATTTGTCGGTTTAGTCAACGCGCATTGGCAGCAATCAGATCCTGCACAGGAAGATCGTCTCTGAAAAAGCAACCGAAGTTTAATTATACTTGAATCAGCTCGAATACGACCTCACTTAAGTTTGACATTTAGAATTCAAATTAAAATGTCTGCTCATCGATTCATGAGTGGAACTTCATGAATTTTTTCGATCAGTTATCATTTCATTGGGAGATGTGACACCCAAACAACGGGAATAATATCGGTCCGGTCTTGTTGACTTATTCAGCAAGCATTGACAGCAGCAATCAGGTCCTGAGGATGTAGAGCTTATCGGAAAAAAAGTATTGATCTCAATAATAATTTCTTATTTGGTTCGATATATGCACATTGTAATCTGTTATAGTTAGAATTAAAAATAATAAATCTACTCACCACCTATATCTGTGTGGAGCATCATGGATTATCTATTAAAGCCTGGAGTCCGCGGCATTGGTTTAGTCAGACTCGTGATATTGGCAGCAATCAGGTCCTGGGTGAGGAATGGCTGATCTGAAAAACAACAATTTCATATTTCTATTCTGACTGGAAGAATCAATGTTAAAGTTTAGGTTGGATGCTCGAGTGAGATCCCAGAGACAGGGAGTCAACTAGGCTAATTTATCCACGAGATGTGAACTGTCGAAAGCATCCCTCGGCAACTTCGCATATTACTATTTAGATTAGTGGACCTAATTGATAAAAAGCTTATAGATCTCCCTTTTTACTAACCTAACCTCACGTAAGGGACATATGTGCACTTCAATATCCTACCTAATATATGAAGTAGATATAATATCAGATATTCTCTAACAGTCCTCGTTAAAATGATAGTTCTATACAGTAATTTAAATCCTTTCAAAATCGAATTAAAATAAATATAAATTTGCAACACAATCAATCACATTTCCATTATTGAATTGTCACTCGAATTGTCACAGGAATAAAGCACAAATCTTAGAACTATTTGCAATTGATTATCACCTAAAATAAATTAAGATGATATCATCATAGGAAATATACAAAAAATTCAATTAATCAAATGTCCATTGTCTGTCACTCGAATTATCACTGAATTCGAAGAATAATCTTAGAACGATCTTAGCAGCAGCAGTAGTAGTGTAGCAGCAGCAGCAGCAGCAGCAGCAGCAGTAGTAGTGTAGCGGCAGCAGCAGCAGGAAATACTGTTATTTGTATTCATAAATTCTAGCCATCAAGAGTGATGAATAGAGACTGCTTTGATTTTTCACTTAATTCTTTCACGTCAGAGATATTCAAATTTCGTCAACCCGTTTTCTAGCTGTCCAATCATAACTCCAAAATACGTTATCGGTATTTGCTGCATTTGTTGGCTCGTTATAAGCACAGTTTCTTTTCTACCGCTGTCATCCGAGTCTTACTTGGTTGGCGTTGGCTCTGCGAAAAGTTAGTACCGAACCAGTCCTCACCCGCCAGAATCAGATATCCACAGATAATTTTTTCTCTGATTCCTTCTAAACTTGGTAGGAAGATGTATTCCGAGGTGTAGATTCCGGATCTACCGCTGTCATCCCCGTCTTACTTTGTTGCTATTGTTTCTTCAAAACAATCTGTTCCAAACAAGACCTATTACTCACCACAATCAGATATCCACGCGCGTCACTTAGCTTCAACTCAGTTATCATATTGACTGTAGAGTATGAATTGTCGAAACAGATATTGACGAAGTGTTTTACAGAGACGCAGAATATTTTGAGGTATAGATATAAAATGTCGTCGAATATTATCACAAACTGAACGCAGTTCGGGAGTGACAGTAAATATTTTTAGAGAAATAATTGCACATGATTATAGAACACGATATATTGAAACACGTCTAAATTTAGAAACCGCGGTAATTACTGCGAAATCGAGCGCAGGTGAAAGTAACAGAAATACGACACTGGCGCCAGTTTGATGGGAGATCTTTTTACAAAACAATTGGACTCGATCAATTCGTCAACTTCTGACATTCTGACAACTCGTCATTACTTTGCAACGACTCTTATGAGAAATGTCGCGCAAACTTGGAGATAGTTAGAGATGTATTTGTTTTGAAGCGTGAATTGTGTTCAATATGCAGCGAATGAAAGCGTTGTTCGTAGTTTTACTGATCGCTTGCGGAGACTGTATATTTACGCGGACTGATCGCGCAAACTCTGCCGAGGAAGCCGCGTCTGTTACAGTCAGTTCATCTTGTAACAGCACTCAATACTCCGTCGATTCTACGTCTGGTTACATCGTTTCACCGAACTATCCGTCGTTAGTGCGCGGTGTTGAATGCCGTTGGTTCGTAAACAGCTCTTTACCGGGAAGTTTTCTCGTTCACGTTTACTACGACATCGAGCCGTCGATATTCTGTAACGAAAACTACCTACTCGTCGGTGAGTCCGACAACAAACTCTGCGCTACCGGAAGAAAACAACTAGATATCCGCAGTAACGATTTGATTTCGTTGTTGTTTAGGAGTAACATCGATGGAGTGCGAGGTAGTCGGCTTTATATTATATATCGTTTTGAAGAACAGAGTCGTTTGAAAATTGTACATAAATGCTCAAAACGTGCAGTAAACGAAATACCAACTCAAACAGGTTATAAATTCACAATTTCTACTCGGCGATGTAAATTGTTGTTTGAATGGATCGAGATGCCAGACAGGTTTGCAATGAATTTAACGTTTATAGAGATAGATTTCAGATTAAGACCAGGTGAGGATCCGATGAAAACTCGTCCTCAAATTTACGACGGATGGAACAGAACCAGTGAACCTATAGCTCTTATACGAGAACAAACCGGACATCCGCCTTCATCGTTTTATACTAAAACTAATAAAGCACGTATTGAATTCATTTCAAATAAACTGTCGTTTAAGTCACAGTTACTCGTGCAAGTTTACCAAATATCAGATTGGAACATCTCTAACCCGTTAATTCAAGTCTACAATAAATCAGGACTGCTCACTACAATTGATGGAATACCACATATAGTAACTCAGTCTAAACACTTATACTGCTGGTCTATCACAGTCGATGTTCTGCAGTACGTCGTCTTCAACTGGACGCGTGATCTCGTCTCGTCACCAGGTGTCGTTGGTGTATATAAACAGGAAGGGTTACGTATTGTGAAAACTGATATTTTACTCAGTTTTAACCATCTTAAATCCCTGAGTGTAAAATCAGACGGATTTCTCGTGATTCTGTGCGTTTTAACGACATCGGATTACTTAAGATCGAATTTGAAAATAGAATTTGAAGCGAAATCGATGACAATATCAGACGTCTACGTCAACAAGCCACAGATATCGGTAAGTTTATTACAGTGAATTTGTAAATTAGGTTCGTGTAATAGAATCATTGTAATAATCTATGATTTTGATGGCGATATTGACCAGCGAAACTTTATCGAAAAAATTGGAATAACAATGTTATGTGTGACCCAAATTACAATATATTCGGACGCACTTGTTGTTTACGCAGAGTAATTATGATGATTTGTGTAAGAATTTAAATTTATTTTGGATTACAACTATCATCGATATTTTCAGGTTGTGATTGGTTTGAAATTGTCGTATTGTAAACGTTCAATGTTGTAATCAATTCTCTTATATTCCAGCATTCACTCACAAACTCAATATCAGATAATCGATTGTTCCCGAGAACAAAGAATACATTGTATCGTGTAACTACATTACAACTAAACTGGAAAGTGAACATCTATGAAGAACAGTTGAAACTAACAGTGTTATCAGAAAACTGTGGTCGAGCTGGTTTTTATATATTTGATGGTAGTAATTTCACAGCTAGACGCTATGGTCCGTATTGTCCTGGTTCATACTACGGTCGATCTGTCGTCAGCCTGATTACATCAGGTGGACCGGTTACTGTAGTAGCATACGCTTATTACTATAACAATCAGTTAACAGTTGGTGATCCCAGCAGGTCATATCTTAAATTAGCTCCTACTGATTGTGACGGTTACGTTCTACAGGATGAAGAACGTCAGATCAATATGACGTCACACTGTCTCGTGATTACACCTGAAAATCGACGCCTTCGCTCGAAAAATATTCACATATTATCAGAACACGAATATCAAATTGACCGATGTTTTCTCAAGATGTCATGGCGATGTGATCAGTTTCTGAGTTTGAGTAATCAGTTTCTTAATAACAGTCTCGTATTAAACACTGTAGATTTCACAGTTTATGAGATTGGATTCTGGCAGGAACCACTAATAGTTAAACTACGTCGTAAATGTCTAGGAGTGAAAAAAGCCGATAGTTCTGGATTTCTTGGATCCCGTCTTCCAGTTACTACTAAAGATAAATGTGGACTCGTGCAGTCACCGAACTACCCGGGTTGGGCAGGACGTACATCAAAATCGATTTCCTATAAATTCGAAAACCCGATACAACAAAAAATATTTCAATATTACAGATTTATTGTCAAATTTATTGGATCAATTTCATGCGAAACAAACAGCAGGGTCGAGAATGATCCGATCATTTTGATACAAACAATAAATTACGACCTCTTTCTAAATGGAAAATATTACAAAACCATTTTAACCCAACATGAAACTAAAATATGTGATAATAACGCGGTTCGTGGACTTATATTTTATAGTTTAACAGATAATACTCTGCGTTTTGAAGTAAGGAATTACATTCCGACATTTCAAATACAATACACTTTACACGAGTCGTTACCGATTAAACATTTCGATGATTTCTACTGTAAACAAGGATTTCTGGATTCCGGAATTTCCTGCATCAAATTCATTAGAGATGAACGTCTGAATTGGGAGAACGCTGAAATATACTGTAGACTGAAGTACGCGGGACATCTACTCAGTATCAACTCAGAACAGGAAATGATTCCCATCAAAAGATTATTCGCTACAGAACTTCTCCGAATGGCGTACACATTAAAAGCGCTCATAATGATGATTGGATTGAAATGGCAGGTAAGACTAATGTATTCAAATATGAATTAGAAAAGAAAGGTTTTTAAAGAGAATGATATATATTTCATTTTCTTCACGAAACAGAATGATGGTTATTACACGTGGACTGACGGTAAACCATTAAGCTACGCAGAGTGGTATAAACCTGTTATTAATGAAACGATACCAGAAGTTATTCGAGGATTGATATCTCCGCTAAGAAAACAACCGATTAATGACGTCAATATGCCGTGTACGGCGATGATACTGAATAATCCACGAGGATCAGCGAACTGGGTTCGATTCCCGTGTCAAATCGAGGAGACGCACACGACATTCATTTGTGAATCTGAGAGAATCGACATCAAAAACAAACACAATTCAACGATAAACGACGCGAACAATTCAACAAATACAGGCTTAAATAAAACCATAGATCAAATCATTCCCGATGTTACTTTAATAAATTCAACCTGTCCAAGAGGTTGGGTAACTATTACCGGACAATGTTATCACATACTAACCGACTGGAAAAACAATCGAGGTTTGAATATTCGGAGTGCCAGAGAAATGTGTCACAGCATCCGCACCGAAATAGTAAGAATCAACTTAAATATAGAAAGTGATATGAAAAATTTGATCAACAAATTTCAATATCGCCATCAATATGGCGCTATACTGACAATGGACCGCGACGGATCTAAAATTATCAAACCACTGGTGACAAGAAATGAAATTAATTATATTCAATCGCTTAAATGGTTATTGAAACCTTTCGATAATACAAAAGATAAAGTGTATTCCGTGTTGTGTACCTATAATGTAACTGGTGAAGAGTTAGCTTCTATAAGCGGTTGTAAATCGTGGCAGTTTGAATGTAACGATCAAAGATGTATCAGCGACCATCGCGTATGTGATACCAGACACGACTGTCAACACGGTGAAGATGAACTCGATTGTACGGATATCAACCTACACAGTCAGTTCCGCTGTAAAGATGGACAGGTTATATCGATTAGCGGTTTCTGCGACTTCATGAGAGATTGCGTCGATGGCTCGGATGAGAACTCTTGCTATCATCCACCGTGTTTATCTACGCAATATCGCTGTTCCAATCACAAATGTATCGATAGTTATAAACGATGTGACGGACTAGCCAACTGTAAAGACGGTTCCGATGAGATCGGATGCAATGCCGAAAATTGCCAGGGGTTCTCGTGCGCGGACGGTGAATGTATTAGTTCTCAGTTGTATCGGGATGGTGTCGTGGATTGTAGCGGAAGTCTCGAAGAAGACGAATTGGTCACTAATATGACAGTGAATCCCGAGGTTTACTGTAATAATGACAATCACTGTACGACTCGTTTCACAGATCTGTGTAAGGAATCGGATGAACAAAGATGTTCGTTCAATTCTCCTCGCTGTTATTTCCGACACGAAAGGTGTATTTTAGAAAGGATGCCGATTGGTTTCCCGGTATGTAGAAATCTTGAACATATACTCGCGTGTAATGACTTCGAATGCGCGGCTGGTACTGTAAAATGTCCGGCATCTTACTGTATACCGATCAGACACGTTTGTGACGGTCGATCCGATTGTCCTAATTCAGAAGATGAACGAAACTGCGAGATTTGGTCGTGTCCGGGAATGTTTAAATGTGGTCAGGAAAATCGTTGTATTCCGCAATCTGAAGTTTGCGACGGTGTCGTTAATTGTAAACATAACTCGGATGACGAATCATACTGTAAGGTCACGTGTCCTGAGCGTTGTAATTGCCGGGGTCATTTCATCGATTGTGAAAATGCTCTTTTATCAGATATTACTGGTCGTTTTATAGAATCAACTCGGGCTTTGATTTTGTCGAATAACCGAGTCGTATTTAACGAATCGATGTTAAACCCTTTCATTTATCTTCGTTTTCTCGACATTTCAGGCAATAATTTGTCTTACATCGTTCCAAACGCGTTTTCTAATCTAAACAATCTATGCGCATTAGACCTTACTCACAACCGCATAACATCATTATCTGCTAATACATTCGCAGGTTTGATCGGTTTAAAAGAACTATTTCTTATCGGAAATCCGCTGCAACATTTAGAAGACGGTAGTTTCCGAGGTCTGACGTCACTTACTGTTCTCGATCTTCACGGACTTTCTATATCGGTTCTCGGTGAAAATGTATTTAAAGGTTTATCCACATTACAGTCGTTAAATATCAGTAATAACAGAATACATTATATTTCCAGCTATGCTTTTTCTGGACTGGCTAAACTCGAAATTTTAGATCTCGTCAACAATTCCGAAGTGATATTCGTAAAAAGAAACGTTCTTGGCGATCTTACATCATTGAGATACCTCGCTTCGGATGCTTACAAATTTTGCTGCATGGCACCGAATGTCGACCGATGTCTTCCCGAGGCTGATCAATTTTCGACCTGCTCTGACCTGATGGGTAACGCTGTACTGAGAGCCGTCATCTGGATGATCGCATCTTTCAGTTTTCTCGCTAACAGTATCGTTATTGTATTTCGCGTTCAAGCTTTGCGGATGGAATCCCCCGGAACACGTAACGCATCTTCAGACATCCTCATCATAAATATTGCCGGTTGTGATTTTCTGATGTCGGTCTATTTGTTTTTGATCGCAGGAGCTGACTACGTGTTCAAAGGCGTTTATTATCTGAATTCTGAAACCTGGACGGATAGCTCATTATGTCGTCTCGCCGGGGTTATAGTCACCGTTTCGTGCGAAGGTTCCTTAACTTTTCTCTTAATTCTAACGCGTCAGAGATATTCAAATATCGTCAACCCGTTTTCTAGAAGTGCGATTATAACTCCGAAATACGTTATCGGTATTTGCTGCATTTGTTGGGTCGTTATAAGCACAGTTTCTATTCTACCGCTGTCATCGTCGTCTTACTTCGGAGACAATTTTTACGGTACAACCGGAGTTTGTTTGCCTATGAATTTACTGACGATCGACGTCAATGGCTGGCACTATTCATTCGCTATTTTTGCCTTGTTTAATTCGGCCATATTGGCTACGATAATGACGACGTACGCCCAGATGTATAGACTCGTATCTGGGAGTAGGTCGGGTTCGGGTAGAGCCGATCCTACCGAACTGGTTTTAGCTCGAAGGAGTTTAGTAATCAATCTTTGTAATTTATTTTGCTGGCTACCGATAATAATCGTTCAGTTTTGCGCCGTCTTTTCGGTCGAGATACCGAACCAGGTGGCCGCTTGGCTGGCCGTTCTATTTTTACCGATCAACTCGTCTCTGAATCCGCTTCTTTATACAATACTGACGATCGATATGAAATCAATTAGACCGAGATATAATCGTCAACAAAAAAGTAGAACACTTCAGTAGCAATAAAGGAGCTTTTAAACGAATCGTTTTAATGTTCATGGTCGCACACCAAACTCTAGTAATGAATCAAAAGAACAAAGGAGATATTAACGACGACCTTTGGGCCCGTGGTCCATTCAGTTTTTTCATCACTTCTTCATCTGAACAATTCATATGAAATAGTGTTATTTTCGTAGCTATTAGATTCATTGTAGATTGTTTGTTAAATGCAATAGTATTTACTTCAGGTGTGGATTTAAGGGGCTCGGTGAGCCCTTTACTGACCAGTGAAATTGAAATAGACGATTACATAGATGACGACTTATTAATTTGTATTCACTGATGTAGTGTGAGCGTGTGTGTAAGAGTGATTGGTTTGATTGTTCTTTTAGGGCGGCACGGCTCCGATAGATCTTTGTGATCTCTTCGTGTAGCCCACATTTTCTTGTTACATTTTTGTCACTGTATATCATGCGATATCAATAATGTAATAATGTAACGACCTAATGAAAAATAAATACTATACTACTTTACTAAATGTGCCACCGAATGAAAGTATTTTTCAGCCACAACCGAACCGCATGGTGACCGATTCGGGTAAACGAAATTGCCAAGTAAAAGAAAGTGCAATATACCCCATGCAAAATATCAGAAGCATTGAATATTATAATCGATATATGCAATCAATTTTCAATAGAATACGAAGTCAAGTTTAATGCTTAGACTATATATATTTACTATTTTATCTACTTGCTCTTCCCTTGCATGATTAAATCCTTGAAAATCAAATGTTTTATTTCGAAGTCATATTATCAAAGTATCAAAAACTGATATGCACTTGTGTAATATGATCGCTACCGATGAGACAGACTCTCAACGGATATACCACGCGATATGTGATTTAAACAGAATAGTGGATTTCCCTATTTCTCTATTTATTTCTCTCACAAATTAATCATGTTTTATCAGATTTCATTTCGAAAGTTGACTATATTCGAGTATATTGGGGCGTTGCCGGTACCGAGTATCCATTGTATTACGTACGCTTAATGCGGGTATCATTTTGTATCCATGGAACCACATCGCTTCAAGCGATCACTATTGAAAGGCTGCTGATTGAATGTATCTAACGTCTGGTGCAGTTCATTTTTTCCGGGGTGACCTCTGGTTCAAAAATATATTTCAGTTTTAATCTCAGAAACAGATTCACAGTTTATTAATACTAACTTTCATTTGTTCATAGTTTTGATGATAGCAAACCGCCCTTGACCCTGCCTCTGCCTCTGCGCCTGCCCCTGCCTCTGTGCCTGCCCCTGCCCCTGCCTCTGCCCCTGCCTCTGCCTCTACCACTGCCTCTGCCTCTCCCTCTGCCCCCTCTCCCTTTCCCTCTCCAATAACAAATATCACAGCCAGTGATAAACATCACGGTTAGATACATCGTTTCATAGCGATGTATAAATATTTTACCACATATTATACGAACGCACCAGCGAGCCGGCGATCATATCAGCGGATAAATTACTCGTAATAAATGCAAATAAAACCGCGATGATGAGTTATAAAATACGTTTGAAACGAATCTGTATCGATACAACACCTCTCCACACGTCAGCTCGTATGTACGTACCAGTGCGCGACGTACTTGAACAGTCATTTTAATCGCGTTTTTCATCAGTGAATGTTTGTCACACAGTTCTGGGATCTGGCAACCAGTTGTACTTTATCATCGCTAGCATTTCGTCAACTTCGGGAGCCGGTCGAACTCAGTTCCATATTTGCCGTTACAATTTGATTATGTTGAATTTATGAATGTTAAAAAAAACAACTTAATCTTGATCGTATATGATACGAAAGGAACTAAACTTTCTATGGCGACTACATTGGAAACTGGATAATGACGAGTGATTCATATATTGAAAACTGATCGGAATCTCGGAGGGAATAACTGACAACTGATTTTGAATTTATTGCGAAACAATCGGAAGAAACTTAACAGTGACGTGCTAAAACTGATTGTGACATTACAGATATTATCGTTGGACAATGATTGTGAAAAATGAAATCTGATTGTAAGTTCTAGTAAATCGTTGGAAAATTTAATTTGAAATTCTTTAGAAATTGACACATTGAAAACTGATTGTGACATTCTTGCCAAATCATCGGAAACTAATCGTGATTTTGAAGCGAAATCATTCCAAGCTGATTGCCACTTCGCGATCAAGTTGACTGGAGCGAACTTTTCAGGAGAATTTATCCGCGAATTATGGAAAGCGATAAAAGGCGTGTAACCCGCGAATTCCGGGACGCCATCAAACGTAACGACCTCGGCGTCGTCAAGAAAACGCGCGACGAATTCTTCAAACTCGAGCGAGGATCGGATTTGATCGATTCAGATCTAACCGTAAATCTAACCGACGATTCTAGCGTCGTCGTTCCCGAGCGGCGCTACCCGGACGAGATAGCCGACAAGTCGGTGGTTTCGAACCCGCTGTTTCTGGCTTGTATTTTCTGCAGCGCGGATGTCGTCTGGTATCTCATCGCCGAGGGAGCAGACGTGCTGGTCAAGGACGTTAACGGTAACAACGTCGTTCACGCGCTGGTCTCGGCGGCGGCCGCGTGCCCGCGTCTAGAGTCAAAACTCGTCGAAATCTACCGCCTCGTATACCGCCAAATATCGCCGAATATGGCAGTTCTACTGACGGACGAGAATAAACTAGAACTTCGACCGTTAGAGTTCGCCGCCCGCGTGGGGACGTTCGGTTTGTTTTCGGTTATTTTGAACACGGAGGGCGTCTACCGCACGATGACCGCCGATCACGGCATGAAGGTCGTATACTCGTACGATCTCGGGGTTTACGATGCGGACAGCGATCGTTACGATAAATCGCCGCACTGGTTTTTCGTCTTGAACGACGCCGATTCGGTGCTGGAGAAGATGCACGCCAGCGCCTGTTTGAAGAACCCGTCGATCGAGGCCTGGTCGAAGCTGATTTGGGCTAGGAGTAAATACGTGCACTGTCTGGGAAGCGCTTTTAGATTGTGTATTTTCATGCTCTTCATGTTGATGCCGCACGTCAGGTTTTACGAATATCAGGAACACATTTCAGCGGATCTCAACAACACAGGTAAACAAGAAAACTAATATGAAAGTTTAGACGCATTTAGAAATAACACATATATTGCGTTATATTGTCGACAATGAAAAACATGATATTAAGTTAGCTAGTATTTAGGATCAATAAAGTAATTTTGGATTTAAAAAAAAAATCGATTATCGAATTGACCGGTAACCAGTCCAGTAGCGATACATTGATGACGTTATACAGCTTCTACTGGCGCGCTGGAGGTCATCTCTTCCTCGTTGGCGTACCGTAGCTATTGCAGAACAGAATACAATGGAATAAGTTTACTTTATTTGTCTACATTGCCGAAACGATAGTATTAACAAGTTAATAGCGATAGTAAATATAGCTGCAAGGCAGCGATAACGGATTTTCTGCGCAGCCTTGTTCGTATTATATATATACTAGTTTATTTTCTCGTGGAACGGCTTTCGCTAAGTGGGTTCGAATCCCTTGACCTCACGGGTCGTTGGAGTCGTTACTAGCCAACCAGAATCAGGTCGGGCCAATGTGGCCTGTATTAAACAACGTTAGGCTTCTGTTGGTTTTCCCGTTAAATGCTCAATTCCGTGGTCGACTAATTCCGGACTATAGTTCCGACTAGCTGACATTCGGTTTCACTTAGTTCGACCAGCGATGTGTCATCGCACTTCTCTGGTTCGGCTTATTCCGATAACCGAAAATCGCCCAGTCTGGTCTGAGCATTGTCTCACGGTTGGAGGATTTTTTTCCAACTCGAAAGTTAGCGCTAATTGTGGTATCTAAACAGCTCGTAACAGCCTATGGCTAAACTGTGTCAATTAAGACCGTACCTAATTAACTATCCGAAACTCAAGAATCCTATCTTCACATCTCACATCTCTCAAATCGCAATCACAATTCGCATACGTACATTTACATATTTTATTCTGAATTTATATTATATTTTTAATATATATTCAAATTTTTTTTCGATTTTTTCTCTGCAGATTACTGCATGGCGAATAAGTCATACATACCGATGCCGCGACCGGTTCGAGTATGCATGCGTGCGTCCGCTTACGCGGTCAGCTTGATAGTTGTATTGAAGATACTGGCCTACGTCGCCCTCATCATCGCCTCGCTTAAACGCAGGCTCGTACTGAAATTTATCTTACGCAATACGTTCGGTCAACTTCTCCACGATTCGATTCTGGTGACGATCATGCTAGCGAACGCCGTCTACACCAAGAATCAAGTGCCCTACGAGTTCAGCTGGATGTACCTGTTTTTCACGCCGGTTTTTCTCAGCAACGTCTGCGCGTTTTTTCAAATATTTCCCTCGTTCGGTTTCTACTTCATGAGCTTGCAAAAGATGTTGCAAGCTCTGGCGAGGTTTTCCTTCATATTCGCGGTGGTTTTCATGATCTACTGCACGTGTCTATCGTCGTTGCTGGTGAACGCGAACGTCTGCGGATGGTCCAGCTGGAAAGTGATCTACGGCACGTTTCTGAGCATGATAAACATGGCGGACTACGCGCAAATATCGTCGGATCGCCACAAGTTG
The DNA here is from genome assembly GCF_964204645.1 of Tubulanus polymorphus. Taxonomy (NCBI): domain Eukaryota; kingdom Metazoa; phylum Nemertea; class Palaeonemertea; order Tubulaniformes; family Tubulanidae; genus Tubulanus; species Tubulanus polymorphus. The sequence continues at coordinate 3,825,067 of NC_134033.1, read as the reverse complement.
GTGTTGTTCCAGGTTTACCATATGGAAATGGTTTTCATCGTGGCCATCGTGATGTTGAACTTTCTGATAGCGATTATGACCGGCGTGCACTCGAAACACGACGAGCTGAAGGAGACGATTTCGACGGTGACGCGCATGCGCCTGAATACGATGGCGCTCGTGCACGTGGTACAGTGGCGGCGTATGCTGCGTATGAAACCGTTGAACCTCGGTCTCGGCGATATACGAGTTGTCGTCAACGCGGCGGACGAAATGTGAACGACTCGTCGAGGAACCGGTGACAAACACTAGATGGCGCGACTAACAGTCGGTTTTGCGACATTCCGAATATAAAAATTTTTGAAATTTTTGATATATTATATAAAACCCAGAATTGACGAAATTTATTTAAAACGGTTTAGATAGTATAGATCGCTGCTGTTGTATGTTAGTAAATAGTACATTTGTATAACCTTGTAAATAACCTTGTCATGTTTAAAAGTCTTTATTTTTCTCCTTTTCGATTGTAAGCAAAATTATTGTTCCTTACATATATACCATTACTATCAAAATGGTAGGAAAATAAATTAATTTATCCATCTTTACATTTAGGCAAAATCATTTTTGCCTATCGTCAGTTCACGTTCAGTCAACTTTAAACAGACTTCAAACGAGCCTTGACACAACGGATCAGATTAATTGTTCGGTGTTTGGTAAAGTTAAACTTCAAGTAAAAAAAATAAATGATTCGATTTCAGTTGAAATGTAGAAGGAATTGAAGCGCGGAAGATCAAGTAACTACTAGCGACACCCGCTGGATCCTCACTTACCACAAGTGGAATTTTCTTGCCGCAGTAGTTGATGTCCTACTGCACACTAGTGACACCTGGTGGATCCTCACTTTCCACAAGTGGAATCCTCTATTGTCGCAGTAGCTGATGTCCTACTGCACACTAGTGACGCGTGGTGGATCCTCACTTTCCATAAGTGGAATCCTCTATTGTCGCAGTAGTTGATGTCCTACTGCACACTAGCGACACGTGGTGGATCCTCACTTGCCACAGGTGGAATTTTCTTGCCGCAGTAGTTGATGTCAACTGTTAATAGATCGACGTTGTTCGTGTTTGGCGTCGCTAAATCTAAAACAAATTCGAATCTGTGGTTTCGTTGTTTTCGTCGAGATGTAAATAATGTATTGTCAAGATAAGCGCAGCAGCAGATAACACAGTCAGATGAGATCGTGATATGTCAGCATGGTTATGATTTCATAGATCTCTTTTTGACATACGCATGATTATCCTACTATTTATTCTATTGATTGATTTGAGTTCTTCGTCTACATAGTTGTAGGGTGTCCCGAGGGAAGGGGCGTAGCCTTCATGTACCACTCTCCCACACATTTTTGGGCAACATAATTATTTTGTTCCTTTAGTTCAATTCCATAAACTAGCTAGACGACGGGTCTGCGAGTGCATTTAAAAGTGATATCGAAATAATAAAGTGACCTTGGCCTTGGGCAAAATGTCTCTCAAATTACAGTTATTTCCGAAATCTCGATGTATCAAATTAGGCGGCCAACAAAATAAACCCCAGTCAGTCGCTTGCCTGTTCAGGTTAGTTGGAAGATTGGTTGAATGAACCGGCAAAGACATTTTACAATTATGCACTTCGATATGTACTTCGATTTAAACAAAAAGAATTTGTAAATTCGACCGCCGATGCTATTTCTATTGTATCTGTGCTTCAATTTCGAATTTCAAAATCAACCCCCCTCCCCCCTCCCTCCCCCATTTGTTTCGTTCCCGGCACGTGTCGATGGTCTGTAAGGGACACGGAATAAAAACAGAAAAGAATCAAAATCTATCAATTAAATAAATAACATGTTCAATCCCTATTTTTAGGTAGAAAAATACGAATAAATTTTCGTGGCTGCTACTTTTAAAATCCTGACTTGGTAACCAGTATTGGGAACGTGACATCTGGTTTGTTTTTTAAACAGAATAAATAGTTCAATAAATGTCTATATACTATCATTGCGAACATGTTCGGCATATTCTGGATTTTAGCAGTTTTCCGCTGCACTGGAGGTAAAATGTAATGGATATCGCTTCTTTTTACCATTTTTGATGAAATCAATATTACCAAAGTGGAAATTGGATTCAGTTGATTTCAAGGCGTTTAGGCGAATTACCACAATTGAAGAATGAATATCTATCAGCCATCATCAGTTGGGTTGACCATGGCTTTTATAGGGAACAGTTGAAGTGTTGTGACATAATCAACTTTTCAATCCTTGATTATCTCTACTATTTTTCAATTGCGGAATCTTGCTTTGTTTATTACTGATTTACGCGTTTGAATAACTGTGGTAAATATTGATGACAAATTCAAAAATTCGTTCCAACATAACTTTAAAAACTTATCTTAAGTCTGTGAGCTATTTAAACTATGTTCAACTTATTTGTGGGACTGGGCCCTGTTTGAATCATGAAATGAGCGTTCATTTTATTTTGGAGTAATCTATAAGACGAATTAGACGATTGCTCCAAAGACGATTTCTTCAAAATTTCATCAATAGCATTCATCTATGTTTACAGCGTTCAAGATTCCTTACGAGGATCCGCTTTATAAAGATGGTAGGTTCATTTTGTACGATTCATATACGGAAATGAAAAAGATTCCTTTCAATTAATTGAACAGACTTTAATCAATTGCATTTGTAAAAAGGTAGCAAAAAAATTAAACCATAAAATACTCGTTCCCACACCGGGAATCGAACCCGGGCCGCCTGGGTGAAAGCCAGGAATCCTAACCACTAGACCATATGGGAATCATGCATTGCCGTAGAGCGCACGTGGTTTTTATCGCATATTTGATATTTCAAGTATAATCTCATATTTTAACTATTCTCCAAGATTGAATCAGTTACACTTACAGACGAATAGTACTTTGAAAGTTAACTAGATTCATTTGCAGTACTTCACCTGAATATCTAAATCACCATATGCACTAAAGTGGAACCTCGTTATAACGAACTCGGATACAACGATTCATCGGATATAACAAATATGAAATTGTGTGCCGAGTAAGAAAATTCACTTCATACTGGATATAACGAAGAATCGAGTATAAGGAACAGATTTTCTGGTCCCGTGAAGTTCGCTGTAACGAGATTCCACTGAAGTAGCGAAAGTCTTACTCTGAATAATACATAGTGAACCTTCAAAGTCGATCTTTACATTTTGCCGGCTTGACATCGGCGTCGGGTATCGAAGTTAAAGCTTACAAAGCGGTTCAGTTTGGATCGTTGCCGACATTGTAAACACGTACTAGTCACCAGTACAGCAACAAGACCAATAATAGAGTCTTGCCAAACACTAATTATTTACTCACTCGCCAATTTACTCAATTAACCTGTCCTCCTCTGTATATATACCCCTGTTTTTAGTCTAAATCTCACACCTGACGATGATCTCTAGGGTGAGATCGAAACGTCGTGTCTTATATATGTTTTAGATTTAATGAATAAAGTCTTGTTTTTAAAATCTTTTAATCTGTAGATAGTGGGTTTTTATCTTATTATCCGTTCATCACGTTTGAGTGCGGTTATCGTTCTAATGGAGTCTTTTTCGCGACAGGTTAACAAGACTTCATCACAGCTGCCTCTCTGCTAGATTGGACTAATCTAAATTGAGTCAAATTAAACATTTTTAAATGATGATCAGAAGTTTCGGAATTATCAATTCACCTCATTTATTATTGGTTGGAATTTCGTCGCGTTCACACTACGAAGCAGTTAGACCGTTCTAAACGGGTCCGGGTCCGAAACGGGACAAATTTAGAACGGACCGAATCAGAGTGCGCGAGTCAGATTCTCGCCGGGGTTATTGCAACAGTTTCCTAACTAAAGATTCCTAACATTTCTCTGTTTCTATTCTACCGCTGTCATCCCCGTCTTACTTGGTTGCTTTTGTTTCTTCAAAACAATCTGTACCGAACAAGACCTATTACTCACCACAATCAGATACCCACCCGCTTCGATTAGCCTCAACTCAGTTATTATATTGACTGTAGAGTGTGAATTATCAAAACAGATATCGACGAAGTGTTTTACAGAGACGCAGAATATTTTGAGGTATATATACAAAATGTCATCGAATATTATCACAAACTGAACGCAGTTCGGAACGACAGTAAATATTTTTAGAGAAATAATTGCACATGATTATAAACACGATATATTGAAACACGTCTAAATTTAGAAACCGCGGTAATTACAGCAAAACCGAGAACAGATGAAAGTTTCACAAATACGAGTCTGGCGCCAGTTTGATGGGAGAACTTTTACAAAATAATTGGACTCTGGATCAATTCGTCAACTTCTGACATTTGCGAATTCGTCATTACTTTGCAGCGACTCTTTTGAGAAATGTCGTGCGAACTTAGAAATAGTTAGTAAAGTGTTTGTTTTGAAGCGTGAATTGTGTTCAATATGCAGCGAATGAAAGCGTTGTTCGTAGTTTTACTGATCGCTTGCGGAGACTGTATATTTACGCGGGCTGATCGCGCAAACTCTGTCGAGGAAGCCGCGTCTGTTACAGTCAATTCATCTTGTAACAACACTCAATACTCCGTCGATTCTACGTCTGGTTACATCGTTTCACCGGACTATCCGTCGTTAGTGCGCGGTGTCGAATGTCGTTGGTTCGTCAACAGCTCTTTGCCGGGAAGTTTTCTCGTTCAAGTTTACTACGACATCGAGCCGTCGATATTCTGTAACGAAAACTACCTTCTCGTCGGTGAGTCCGAAAACAAACTCTGCGCTACCGGAAAAAAACGACTAGATATCCGCAGTAACGGGTTGATTTCGTTGTTGTTTAGGAGTAACGTCGATGGAGCGCGAGGTAGTCGGGTTTATATCATATATCGTTTTGAAGAACAGAGTCGCTTGAAAATCTTACACACATGCTACAAACGTGCAGTAAAAGAATTACCAACTCAAACAGGTTATGAATTCAGGATTTCTACCCGGCGATGTAAATTGTTGTTAGAATGGATCGGGATGCCAGACGGGTTTGCAATGAATTTTACGTTTATACAGATAGATTTTAGATTAAGACCAGGTGAGGATCCGATGAAAACTCGTCCTCAAATTCACGACGGATGGAACAGCACCAGTGAACCTATAGCTCTTATACGAGAACAAACCGGACATCCGCCTTCATCGTTTTATACTAAAACTAATAAAGCGTGTGTAGAATTTGAAAATAAAGAGTGGTTTACGTCGCAGTTATTCGTGCAAGTTTACAAAATATCAGATTGGAACATCTCTAACCCGTTAATTCAAGTCTATAATGAATCAGGACTGCTCACTACAATTGATGGAATACCAGATATAGTAACTCAGTCTAAACACTTATACTGCTGGTCTATCACAGTCGATGTTCTGCAGTACGTCGTCTTCAACTGGACACGTGATCTCGACTCGTCACCAGGTGTCGTAGGTGTATATAAACAGGAAGGGTTACGGATTGTTAGAACTGATATTTTACTCAGTTTTAACCATCTCAAATCTCTGAGTGTAAAATCAGACGGATTTCTCGTGATTCTGTGCGTTTTGACGACATCGGATTTTTTAAGATCGAATTTGAAAATAGAATTTGAAGTGAAATCAATGACAATATCAGACGTCTACGTCAACAAGCCAAGGATATTGGTAAGTTTATTACAGTGATTTGTAGATTAGGTTCGTGTTATAGAATCATTGTAATTATCTATGATTTTGATGGCGATTTTGACCAGTGAAACTTTACCGAGAAACTTGGAATAACAACGTTATATGTGACCCAAATTTCAATACATTCGGACGCACTTGTTGTTTACGCAGAGTAATTATGATGATTTGTGGAGGAATTTAAGTTAAGTTTCGATAGCTACATTTTGTACTATCATCAATATATCGAGGTCGTACAAAGTTTGAAATTGTTTTATTGTAAACGTTTAATGCTGTAATCAATTCCCTTATATTTCAGTTTACGGGTTACTGGTCAGCCAATCAATTGTTCCCGAGATCAAAGAATAAATTGTATCGTGTAACTACATTACAACTAAACTGGAAAGTGAACATCTATGAATCACAACAGTTGAAACTATCAGTGTTATCAGAAAACTGTGATCGAGCTGGTTTTTATATATTTGATGGCAGTAATTTCACAGCTAGACGCTATGGTCCGTATTGTCCTGGTTCATACGGTCGATTTGTCGTCAGCCTGATTATTTCAGGTGGACCGGTTACTGTAGTAGCATACGCTTATTACTATAACAATCAGTTAACAGTTGGTAGCTCATCTCTTATATTTGCTCCTACTGATTGTGACGGTTATGTTCTACAGGAAGAAGAACGTCAGATCAATATGACGTCATACTGTCTCGTGATTACTCCTGAAAATCGACGCCTTCGCTCGAAAAATATTCACATATTATCAGAACACGAATATCAAATTGATCTATGTTTTCTCAAGATGTCATTGTCATGTGATCTTTTTCTGAGTTTGAGTAATCAGTTTCTTAATAACAGTCTCGTATTAAACACTGTAGATTTCACAGTTTATGAGATTGGATTCTGGCGGTATCTACTAATAGTTAAACTACGTCGTAAATGTCTAGGAGTGAAAAAATCGGAGAGTTTTGGATTGCCTGGTTCCCCTCTCCCAGTTACTACTAAAGATAAATGTGGACTCGTGCAGTCACCGAACTACCCGGGTCGGGCAGGACGTACATCAGAATCTATGCTCTATAAATTTGAAAACCCGTTACAACAAAATATATTTCAATATTACAGATTTATCGTCAAATCTATTGGATCAGTTTCATGTGAAACAGACAGATTCGGTCGAAAAGATCCGATCATTTTGATACAATCAATCAATTACGAACCCTTTCTTAATGGGAAATATTTCAAAACCATTGAAACTCAACATGAAACTTTAATATGTGAAAATAACGCGGTTCGTGGACTTATATTTTATAGTATATCAGATAATACTTTACGTTTTGAAGTAAACAATAGAATTCCGACATTTCAAATACAATACACTTTACACGAGTCGTTACCGATTAAACATTTCGATGATTTCTACTGTAAACAAGGATTTCTGGATTCGGGAATTTCTTGCATCAAATTCATCAGAGATGAACGTCTGAATTGGGAAAACGCTGAAATATACTGTAGACAGAGGTACGCGGGACATCTACTCAGTATCAACTCAGAACAGGAAATGATTTTAATCAAAAGATTATTCGCTACAAAACTTCTCCGAATGGCGTACACATTAAAAGCACTCATAATGATGATTGGATTGAATTGGCAGGTAAGACTAATGCATTCAAAAATTAATTTGAAAAGATAGAATTTAAAGAAATAATATATTTCATTTTCTTCACGAAACAGAATGATGGTTATTACACGTGGACTGACGGTAAACCATTGAGCTACACAGAGTGGTATAAACCTGTTATTAATGAAACGATACCGGAAGTTATTCGAGGATTGATATCTCCGCTAAGAAAACAACCGATAAATGACGTGAATATGCCGTGTACGGCGATGATACTGAATAATCCACGAGGATTGGCGAACTGGGTTCGATTCCCGTGTCAAATCGAGGAGACGCACACGACATTCATTTGTGAATCTGAGAGAATCGACATCAAAAACAAACACAATTCAACGATAAACGACGCGAACAATTCAACAAATACAGAACTAAATAAAACCATAGATCAAATGATTCCCGATGTTACTTTGATTAATTCAACCTGTCCAAGAGGTTGGGTAACTATTTCCGGACAATGTTATCAAATACAAACCGACTGGAAAAACAATCGAGGTTTGAATATTCGGAGTGCTAGAGAAATGTGTCACAGCGTCCGCGCCGAAATAGTAAGACTCACTTCAAATACTGAAAGCGATATGAACAATTTGGTCAGCGAATTTCAATATCGACATCAATATGGCGCTATTTTGACGATGGGCCACGACGGATTTAAAGTTATCAAACCACTGGTGACCAGAAATGAAATTACGTATATTCAATCGGTTAAATGGATATTAAAACCTTTCGATGATACAAAAGATAAAGCGCATTCCGTGTTATGTACCTATAATGTAACTGGTGAAGAGTTAGCTTCTATAAGCGGTTGTAAATCGTGGCAGTTTGAATGTAACGATCGAAGATGTATCAGCGACCATCGTGTATGTGATACCATACACGACTGTCAACACGGTGAAGATGAACTCAATTGTACGGATATCAATTTACACAGTCAGTTCCGCTGTAACGATGGACAGGTTATATCGATTAGCGGTTTCTGCGACTTTATGAGAGATTGCGTCGATGGATCAGATGAGAACTCGTGCTATCATCCACCGTGTTTATCTACGCGATATCGCTGTTCCAATCACCAATGTATCGATAGTTATAAACGATGTGACGGACTAGTCAACTGTAAAGACGGTTCCGATGAGATCGGATGCACTGCCGAACTTTGTCAGGGTTTCTCGTGCGGGGACGGTGAATGTATTAGTTCTCAGTTGTATCGGGATGGTGTCGTGGATTGTAGCGGAAGTCTCGAAGAAGACGAATTGGTCACTAATATGACATTGAATCCCGATGTTAACTGTAATAATGGCAATCACTGTACGACTCGTTTCACAGATCTGTGTAAGGAATCGGATGAACAAAGATGTTCGTTCAATTCTCCTCGCTGTTATTCCCGACACGAAAGGTGTATTTTAGAAAGGATGCCGATTGGTTTCCCGGTATGTAGAAATCTTGAACATATACTCGCGTGTAATGACTTCGAATGCGCGGCTGGTACTGTAAAATGTCCGGCATCTTACTGTATACCGATCAGACACGTTTGTGACGGTCGATCCGATTGTCCTAATTCTGAAGATGAACGAAACTGCGAGACTTGGTCGTGTCCGGGAATGTTTAAATGTGGCCAGGAAAATCGATGTATTCCGCAATCTGAAGTCTGCGACGGAGTCGTAAATTGTAAACATAACTCGGATGACGAGACATACTGTAAGGTCACGTGTTCTGAACGTTGTAATTGCCGTGGTCATTTCATCGATTGTGAAAATGCCCTTTTATCAGATATTACTGGTCGTTTTATAGAATCAACTCGGGTTTTGATTTTGTCGAATAACCGAGTCGTATTTAACGAATCGATGTTAAACTCTTTCATTTATCTTCGTTTTCTCGACATTTCAGGCAATAATTTATCTTACATCGTTCCAAATGCGTTTTCTAATCTAAACAATCTATACACATTAGACCTTACACACAACCGCATAACATCATTATCTGCTAATACATTCGCAGGTTTGATCGCTATAAAACAACTATTTCTTATCGGAAATCCGCTGCAACATTTAGAAGACGGTAGTTTCCGAGGTCTGACGTCACTTACTGTTCTCGATCTTCACGGACTTTCTATATCGGTTCTCGGTGAAAATGTATTTAAAGGTTTATCCGCATTACAGACATTAAATATCAGCAGTAACAGAATCCATTATATTTCTAGCTATGCTTTTTCGGGATTGGCTCGACTTGAAATTCTAGACCTTGTCAACAATTTTGAAGTAATATCCGTACAAAGAAACGTCCTTGGCGATCTTACATCATTGAAATACCTCGCTTCGGATGCTTACAAATTTTGCTGCATGGCACCGAATGTTGACCGATGTCTCCCCGAAGCTGATCAATTTTCCACCTGCTCTGACCTGATGGGTAACACTGTACTGAGGGCCATCATCTGGATGATCGCATCTTTCAGTTTTCTCGCTAACAGTATCGTTATTTTATTTCGCGTTCAAGCTTTGCGGATGAAATCCACCGGAACACGTAACACATCTTCAGATGTCCTCATCATAAATATTGCCGGTTGTGATTTTCTGATGTCGGTCTATTTGTTTTTGATCGCAGGAGCTGACCACGCGTTCAAAGGCGTTTATTATCTGAATTCTGAAGCCTGGACGGATAGCTCATTATGTCGTCTCGCCGGGGTTATTGTCACCGTTTCGTGCGAAGGTTCCTTAACTTTTCTCTTAATTCTAACGCGTCAGAGATATTCAAATATCGTCAACCCGTTTTCTAGAAGTCCGATTATAACTCCGAAATACGTTATCGGTATTTGCTGTATTTGTTGGCTCGTTATAAGCACAGTTTCTATTCTACCGCTGTCATCGTCGTCTTACTTCGGAGACAATTTTTACGGTACAACCGGAGTTTGTTTGCCTATGAATTTACTGACGATCGACGTCAATGGCTGGCACTATTCATTCGCTATTTTTGCCTTGTTCAATGCGGCCATATTGGCTGCGATAATGACGACGTACGCTCAGATGTATAGACTCGTATCTGGAAGTAGGTCGGGTTCGGGTAGAGCCGATCCTACCGAACTGGTTTTAGCTCGAAGGAGTTTAGTAATCAATCTTTGTAATTTATTTTGCTGGCTACCGATAATAATCGTTCAGTTTTGCGCCGTATTTTCGGTCGACATACCGAACCAGGTGGCCGCTTGGCTGGCCGTTCTATTTTTACCGATCAACTCGTCTCTGAATCCGCTTCTATATACAATACTAACTATCGATATGAAATCAATTAGAACGAGATATAAACGTCAACAAAAGAAGTAGATTACGAAAACTTCAGTAGCAATAAAGAAGCTTTTAAACGAATCGTTTTAGTGTTCATGGTCGCACACCAAACTCTAGTAATTAATCTAAAGAACAAAGGACAGATATTAACGACGACCTTTGGGCCCGTGATCCATTCAGTTTTTTCTATCACTACTTCATCTAAACAATTTATTTGAAACAGTGTTTTTTCGTAGCTATTAGATTAATTGTAGATTGTTTGTTAAATGCAATAGTATCTACCTAAGGTGCGGATTTAAGGGGCTCGGTGAGCCCTTTACTGACCAGTGCAATTGAAATAGACGATTACATAGATGACGACTTTTTAATTTGTATTCACTGATGTAGTGCGTGTTGCGTGCGTGCATGCGTGCGTGCATGCGTGCACGAGTGTGTGTAAGAGTGATTGGTTTGATTTTTCTTTTAGGGCGGCACGGCTCCGATAGATCTTTGTGATCTCTTCGTGTAGCCCACATTTTCTTGTTACATTTTTGTCACTGTATATCATGCGATATCAATAATGTAATAATGTAACGACCTAATGAAAAATAAATACTATACTACTTTACTAAATGTGCCACCGGATGAAATTATTTTTCAGCCACCACCGAACCGTATGGCGACCGATTCGGGTAAACGAAATTGCCAAGTAAAAGAAAGTGCAATATACCCCATGCAAAATATCATAAGCATTGAATATAATGATCGATATATGCAATCAATTTTCAATAGAATACGAAGTCAAGGTTGAGGCTTAATAGACTATATATATTCACTATTTTATCTACTTGTTCTTCCCTGGCATGATTAAATCCTTGAAAATCAAATGTTTTATTTCAAGGTCATATTATCAAAGTATCAAAAACTGGTATGCACTTGGGTAATATGATCGCTACCGATGAGACAGACTCTCAACGGATATACCACGCGATATGTGATTTAAACAGAATAGTAGATTTATTTCTCTCACAATTTATTCATGTTAACCCCTTTATCAGATTTAATTTCGAAAGTTGACTATATTCGAGTATATTGGAGCGTTGCTCGCCAGAGGTTCATTTTCGGTAATCGGGTGATGATTCGAAGCGTTCAGATTCAACAGGTTTAAGGTTTATGAATATTTTTTTCTAGTTTAATTCCGGTCTCGATACAGTTGGATTGACAGGTACTTTCGTTGATCACGCTTAATCAGCTATCAGAATAGAACACCAACTCTCCATCTATCTACTAATTCTGGACGATGAACAAATTGAAATTTGTTTTTTAATGGCTCACAGAATTGTCGAAACGTCTCTTTTCTTACTATGGGAGGGTTTATCAACTAACAGTTTGCAGAGTTAGCCTATAGATAATGCTTTGGTACGATCATCTGGAAATGACAGAAATCGTTTTTCGATATCAACCACTTTTGCGGGTAGGTGCCGAATGGATGCCCCATCTTAAGTTTTATGTAGGACCCAGTTTCGTTAACTGAATATTTTGTTTTAAATCGCTTTCATTGCGGAAAAAAATTCATACTCAACCGCGATTTAAAGTTAGAACTTTTTCATAAATATTTTGCCGTTTTCGTATAAGCAACTGAATTCCTTTAGGTAAGCGAAGTTGTTATTCAGCCATATGAACTGTTCAAACCTGTCAGTTTTACGGTACCGAGTATCCATTGTATTACGTACGCTTAATGCGGGTATCAGTTTGTATCCATGGAACCACATCGCTTCAAGCGATCACTATTGAAAGGCTGCTGATTGAATGTATCTAACGTCTGGTGCAGTTTGTCAAGTTGTTTATATACCGATAAAACGTAAGACTCTTCGTAACTCTTGGAAATTAACACTTCGAACACAATAATTAGAATCATTACATCCAATGATGCCAGTCAAATTTCTATGGTTTAGCTTAAGTTCAAACGCAAATCGATGGTCACATTTGATCCGAGTTCAGATTGAGTCTACTGTATTTTAGTTTGCTATAACGAGGGTCCATCTGTTTAAAACTAAGATTAAATCTAACCTAACCTCAGTTTTCTAAAGAGATACAATTCAAAATCTCTACTCACCGCTTTATGTGAGCAGTTTTTCGATTATCTTTTCCTTGAAGCTCACATATGAGTCCTCTATCAGACCAGGTTGGTTTAGTCAGCACACACTTGATGCAATCAGGTCCTGATGAAGTGAGGAAGGTCTGGAATCTGGAAACTGTATTTGTCGGTTTAATCAACACGCATTGACAGCAATCAGATCCTGCACAGGAAGATCTTCCCTGAAAAAGCAACCGAAGTTTAATTACACTTGAATCAGTTTGAATCCGACCTAAGTTAAGTTTGAAATTTAGAATTGAAGTTAAATTGTCCGCTCACCAATTCATGAGTGGAACTTCATGCATTATTTCGATCAGTTGTCGTTTCATTGGGAGATGTGATACCCGAGCTACAGCACTAATATCTGTCCGGCCTTGTTGGTTTAGTCAGCAAACATTGACAGCAATCAGATCCTGAGAGAAGTAGAGCTTATCTGAAAAACAGTATTGATCTCAATGATAATGTTTAATTTGCCTCGATACATGCACATTGTAATCTGTTATAGCCAGTATTAAAAACCTACAAATCTACTCACCACCAATTTCTGTGTGAAGCATCATGGATTATCTCAAAAATGTCAGGAGTTCACAGCGTCGGTTTACTCAGCTTCGGGGTATTGGCCGCAATAAGGTCCTGAGTGAGGAATGGCTGATCTGAAAAACAACAATTTCATATTTCAGTTCTGACTGGAAGAATCAATGTTTTAGTTTAGGTTGGATGCCCGAGTGAGATCCCAGAGACAGAGAGTCAACTATACTAATTCATACACGAGATGTGAACTGTCGAAAGCTGATACGGATCCCTTTTTATAGATCGGAGTGATACAACCCTCACACCAATCGCTTGGGTACAAACCGGTTTCTAAAATGGCATTAAAATATATAGTCAGGGTAGCCGCAAACATATCAGAAAGTATATTATCTAATCCAGGCGATTTTCCGCGTTTCAGTTTTTTTATTACAAATTCCTCTATCGTAACAGGAAAATCTAAATCACGTGGCTCCTGCGACTTTAATTGATCTCGATTATTAAGTTGGAGGTCGGGATCAATAGTAGCATTGTTCACGGATTCACCCAGGCCGGCAAAATAAGTTTCGAATTCATTTAATGTCGGTTTATTACCCTTTCTTTCGTTTTTTTTCCTGGGTGGATTTTAGAATACGCCAGAACGATTTTGCGTCGTTTCAGGCAAGTGCAATTCCGAGTTTCGAAGTAGAATATATGAAGTAGATATAATATCAGATATTCTCTAACAGTCCTCGTTAAAATGATAGTTCTATGCAGTAATTTAAATCCTTTCAAAATCGAATTGAAAGAAAAATCAGTTTGCAACACAATCACATTTCCATTATTGAATTGTCACTCGAATTTTCACAGGAATCAAGCACGAATCTTAGAACTATTTGCAATTGATTATCACCTAAAATAAATTAAGATGATATCATCATAGGAAATATGCAAAAAATTCAATTAATCAAATCTTCATTGTCTGTAATATAAATAACATTTTCATTGTCAATAACTCGAATCGTCGCTGAAATTAAACACGAATCTTATCATAAAATAAATAAAATTAAGACGATATCATCATAGTAAATATGCAATAAATTCAATTAATCAAATGTCCATTGTCTGAAACTCGAATTTCTTAGAACTATCGCAGCAGCAGCAGCAGCTAGCGTATATATCTAAATATCGTCAGCAGCAGCAGCAGCAGCAGCAGCAGCAGCAGCAGCAGCAGCAGCAGCAGCAGCAGCAGCAGCAGCAGCAGCAGCAGCAGCAGCAGCAGCAGCAGCAGCAGCAGCAGCAGCAGCAGCAGCAACAGCAGCAGCAGCAGCACAGTTATTTTTATTTATTCAAATCATCAAGAGTAATAATATATAGAGGCTGCTTTAACATATCTCTCAATTCTAAATATCGTATATATCTAAATATCGTCAACCCGTTTTCTAGAAGTCCAATTATAACTCCGAAATACGTTATCGGTATTTGCTGCATTTGTTGGGTCGTTATAAGCACGGTTTCTATTCTACCGCTGTCATCGTCGTCTTACTTGGTTGCTGTTGTTTCTTCAAAACAATCTGTACCAAACAAGTCCTTACCCACCACAATCAGATATCCACGCGCTTCACTTGGCTTCAACTCAGTTATTATATTGACTGTAGAGTATGAATTGTCAAAACAGATATTGACGAAGTGTTTTACAGAGATGCAGAATATTTTGAGGTGTAGATAGAAAATATTATCGAATATTATCACAAACTGAACGCAGTTCGGGAGCGACAGTAAATATTTTATAGAGAAATAATTGCACACGATTATAAACACGATATATTAAAACACGTCTAAATTTAGAAACCGCGGTAATTACAGCGAAACCGAGAACAGATGAAAGTTTTACAAATACGAGACTGATGCCAGTTTGATGGGCGGATTTTTTTACAAAATAATTGGACTCGATCAATTCGTCAACTTCTGCCATTTGCGAATTCGTCATTACTTTGCACCTACTCTTTAGAGAAATGTCGTGCAAACTTAGAAATAGTTAGAAATATGTTTGTTTTGAAGCGTGAATTGTGTTCAATATGCAGCGAATGAAAGCGTTGTTCGTAGTTTTACTGATCGCTTGCGGAGACTGTATATTTACGCGGGCTGATCGCGCAAACTCTGTCGAGGAAGCCGCGTCTGTTACAGTCAGTTCATCTTGTAACAACACTCAATACTCCGTCGATTCTACGTCTGGTTACATCGTTTCACCGAACTATCCGTCGTTAGTGCGCGGTGTCGAATGTCGTTGGTTCGTCAACAGCTCTTTACCGGGAAGTTTTCTCGTTCAAGTTTACTACGACATCGAGCCGTCGATATTCTGTAACGAAAACTACCTTCTAATCAGTGAGTCCGACAACAAACTCTGCGCTACCGGAAGAAAACAACTAGATATCCGCTGTAACGATTTGATTTCGTTGTTGTTTAGGAGTAACGTCGATGTAGCGCGAGGTAGTCGGGTTTATATCATATATCGTTTTGAAGAACAGAGTCGTTTGAAAATCGTACATACATGTTACAAACATGCAGTAAAAGAATTACCAACTCAAACAGGTTATGAATTCATGATTTCTACCCTCCGATGTAAATTGTTGTTTGAATGGATCGGGATGCCAGACGGGCTTGCAATGAATTTAACGTTTATACAGATAGATTTCAGATTAAGTCCCGGTGAGGATCCAATGAAAACTCGTCCTCAAATTTACGACGGATGGAACAGCACCAGTGAACCTATAGCTCTTATACGAGAACAAACCGGACATCTACCTTCATCGTTTTATACTAAAACTAATAAAGCACGTATTGATTTTTTTAGTAGAGTTAAGTCGCAGTTACTCGTGCAAGTTTACAAAATATCAGATTGGAACATCTCTAATCCGTTAATTCAAGTCTATAATAAATCAGGACTGCTCACTACAATTGATGGAGTACCACATATAGTAACTCAGTCTAAACACTTATACTGCTGGTCTATCACTGTCGATGTTCTGCAGTACATCGTCTTCAACTGGTCACGTGATCTCGTCTCGTCACCAGGTGTCGTTGGTGTATATAAACAGGAAGGGTTACATATTGTGAGAACTGATATTTTACTCAGTTTTAACCATCTTAAATCTCTGAGTGTAAAATCAGACGGATTTCTCGTGATTCTGTGCGTTTTAACGACATCGGATTATTCGAGATCGAATTTGAAAATAGAATTTGAGGTGAAATCAATGACAATATCAGACGTCTACGTCAACAAGCCATGGATATCGGTAAGTTTATTACAGTGATTTGTAAATTTGGTTCGTGTAATAGAATCAATGTAATTATCTATATTTTAATGGCTATTTTGACCAGTGAAACTTTACCGAGAAAATTGGAATAACAATGTTATGTGTGACCCAAATTTCAATATATTCGGACGAACTTGTTGTTTACGCAGAGTAATTATGATGATTTGTGGAAGATAAGTTAAGATTTGATTGAGACATTTTGAACTATTATCAAAATATCGAGGTCGTACAGAGTTTGAATTTGTCGTATTGTAAACGTGTAAATGTTGTAATCGATTCTCTTATATTTCAGAATTCTCACACAAAATCAATATCAGCTAATCGCTTGTTCCCGAGATCAAAGAATACATTGTATCGTGTAACTACATTACAACTTAACTGGAAAGTGAACATCTATGAAGAACAATTGAAACTAACAGTGCTATCAGAGAACTGTGATCGAGCTGGTTTTTATATATTTGATGGTAGTAATTTCACAGCTAGACGCTATGGTCCGTATTGTCCCGGTTCATACTACGGTCGATCTGTCGTCAGCCTGATTACATCAGGTGGACCGGTTACTGTAGTAGCATACGCTTATTACTATAACAATCAGTTAACAGTTGGTAGCTCATATCTTCAATTTGCTCCTACTGATTGTGACGGTTATGTTCTACAGGAAGAAGAACGTCAGATCAATATGACGTCACGCTGTCTCGTGATTACACCTGAAAATCGACGCCTTCGCTCGAAAAATATTCACATATTATCGGAACACGAATATCAAATTGACCGATGTTTTCTCAGGATGTCATGGCGATGTGATCAGTTTTTGAGCTTGAGTAATCAGTTTCTTAATAACAGTCTCGTATTAAACACAGTAGATTTCACAGGTGGGTTTGGATTCTGGCAGGAACCACTAATAGTTAAACTACGTCGTAAATGTCTAGGAGTGAAAAAAGCGGATAGTTTTGGATTTGACGGTTCATTTCTACCAGTTACTACTAAAGATAAATGTGGACTCGTTCAGTCACCGAACTACCCGGGTCGGGCAGGACGTAAATCAGACTCGATTTCCTATAAATTTGAAAACCCGATACAACAAAATATATTTCAATATTACAGATTTATCGTCAAATCTATTGGATCAGTTTCATGCGAAACAGACAGATCCGGTCGATATGATCCTATTATTTTGATACAGCTACTAGTGCTGTACCTAAATGAAAAACTTGTCAAATTTATTGATACCCAACATGAAACTAAAATATGTGAAAATAACGCGGTTCGTGGACTCAAATTCCACAGTTTGAACGATAATTCTCTGCGTTTTGAAGTTAAGAATAGAATCCCCACCTTTCAGATACAATACACTTTACACGAGTCGTTACCGATTAAACATTTCGATGATTTCTACTGTAAACAAGGATTTCTGGATTCGGGAATTTCCTGCATCAAATTCATCAGAGATGAACGTCTGAATTGGGAGAACGCTGAAATATACTGTAGACAGAAGTACGCGGGACATCTACTCAGTATCAACTCAGAACAGGAAATGATTTCCATCAAAAGATTATTCGCTACAGAACTTCTCCGAATGGCGTACTCATTAAAAGCGCTCATAATAATGGTTGGATTGAAATGGATGGTAAGACTAATGTATTCAAATATGAATTAGAATAGGATGATTTTTAAAGGTTATGATATATTTCGTTTTCTTCACGAAACAGAATGATGGTTATTACACGTGGACTGACGGTAAACCATTGAGCTACACAGAGTGGTATAAACCTGTCATTAATGAAACGATACCAGAAGTTATTCGAGGATTGATATCTCCGCTGAGAAAACAACCGATAAATGACGTCAATATGCCGTGTACGGCGATGATACTGAATAATCCACGAGGATCGGCGAACTGGGTTCGATTCCCGTGTCAAATCGAGGAGACGCACACGACATTCATTTGTGAATCTGAGAGAATCGACATCAAAAACAAACACAATTCAACGATAAACGATGCGAACAATTCAACAAATACAGACTTGAAAAAAACAATAGATCAAATGATTCTCGCTATTACTTTAATTAATTCAACCTGTCCAAGAGGTTGGGTAACTATTTCTGGACAATGTTATCAAATACTAACCGACTGGAAAAACAATCGAGGTTTGAATATTCGGAGTGCTAGAGAAATGTGTCACAGCATCCGCGCCGAAATAGTAAGAATCAACTCAAATACAGAAAGCGATATGAACAATTTGGTCAGCATA